>NC_140125.1:107699875-108210490 GCF_964035555.1 Netta rufina | reverse complement strand
GTTAACTTGGATTGCTAAAACACACACACAAGATTCTTTGCTCTCCTCCTTCTGGCCCTTCTTGTAGATGGGTATCACATTTGCTAGACACCATTTGCTAGCTGACTGGGACCTCCCCTGACAGCCAGGAACCTGACATCAAGGTAAAAATGCTGATATTATGGAAAGCAACTTAGAGAACACTTCTGCCAGCTCCCTCAGTACCCTCAAATGGATCCCATCTGGCCCCATAGACTTGCATACATCTAAGTGGAGTAGCAGGTCGCTAGCCATTTCTTTGTGGATTATAAGGGCTTCATTCTGCTCCCTGTCCCTATCTACCAGCTCAGGGGTGAGTACCCAGAAAACAACTGGTCTTGCTGCTAAAGACTGAGGCAAAGAAGACATTAAGTACCTCAGTCTTTTCCCCATCTCTTGTCACTGTTTCCATCCATATCCAATAAAGGATGGAGATTCTCCTTAGCCCTCCTTTTCCTGATTATGTATTTACAAAAACCATCCATTAGTCCAGGGTGAAGACTGGAGATTTGCCTATGAAACATCTTGCATTTTCCCTGCAATGACTGATGTGAAGACAGTTCTTTTCCTGGCACGAGTATACTCAAAGGTCTTAGCTAGTGAACAGGGAAGTTTTCTGCAATGAGATTTTTTTTTTCAGTATCTTTTTCTATAGGTTTTCACTGTGCATAAGCAAGTAAAATTAACTGTAGCAGAGACTTGAGCTAATCTCTTCTGCTACCCAGCTGATAAGTCTTCCTTCTCTCAGTAAGGCTCCTTTTATTTTGTTTTTACACAGAAAATATGTTTTAGACATATACGTCCATCAGACAGTGTGTTTCATATCCATCTTTCTAAATAGATATATCTACAGTGCAGGCATGTACATCTGAATATATCATCCAAGCATATCTTTGTAGTCAGTGATAAATAAATGAGTGTGACAGTGTGAATCATTTTATTCTAAAGCAAACTTTTTATATCAGTCTGATGAACTGTGACATAGAAGTGCCTTCCTCTTTCCTTTTACTGGACTGTCTCAGCTGCAGCCATCTAAAGTACGTCAGATATGCCTCACTGTAATTCCTAGGAGGAAGGCAGATCTTTCTTTCAAGCTTATGGGGGCTGGCACATAATCCTATAGCCTGTGTTCTCATCAGATACCTGAGCCAGAAGATTTGACTTTAGCAATTTAAAATAAAAATCAAATGTGGAACATGGAAAACATGTTCTTTTGTAAGGAAATCTTAACAAGAGATCATGTTTTGCTCCTTCAGGTACTCCTTTTTGAGAATCAGGTATAGAAGACTTTAGATTACATTTTATCTATATTTTGTTCCTAAGGAAAGTGTAGTGTTATAGTCATAATAGTGCAAATGGAACAATTTGTCATGTTCTGTAGCTCTGTAATTGCATTTAGTGGTAACACAGCTCCCCAGCTCTTCAAGGTTGATTGAAAGTACATTGACATCAAAAACATCAAAGTTCAGATTCAGAAAACCAGTCACTCATGACATTGCCACTGAAACCTCCAGTGGTGAAATAATGAGAGAAAATTCTGCAAAAATGCAGTGGCTTTGAGGAAAGTATGTGACTTTTTTTTTCAAATTCAGGGTGAGGGGCAATCAGAAGGCAGTTGTTAGCCTGAGCATAATTTTAAGGTGCATGTGTTTCTAATATTTTGTACTTCAGATGTAGTTTTCAGCAGAGAGCTTAAAACATCTTATTTCCTTGAAGCATGGTACTTCTGACTCAGATGTAATCGTGTTTGTAGGAAGTGGGGGAAACTAACATAGCTGCTGCTCCTGCAAAACTCATTCTGGACAAAAATAATGGGTTTGTGGTTTGATTTTTGTTTCCAAGGTCTTGATATTCATAAGAATTTTTACTTTACTATTACTATTTTAATGTAATAACCTTTAGCTTCTGCACATGCAGTTTTTGATATGGCAAGCCTCAAGTATGAAAGAATGTTAGCATTAATTAATTAGGGCTTTAACTGGGATTGTGAATTAAATCAGTCTGACATTTGAGTTTAGCCAGACATACGAGTTTATTGGAAGGGGAGGATTTTTCACACTTATAAGAAAAAAACATGTAAGGGAGAGGAAAATATAAGTCAGTAAGACTAAATACATGCTTTTCATCTGTGAAGTAGACAGAGAGATTTGTTAATACACAACTACAGCAGAAATGTAGAATACTGTGACTCTAATTAAACAAAAATAGTAGAAGAGCTGATGACCATGTCACTGTGAACAGGGAGAGAAAAAGAAGAAAATGGAAGGATAACAAAAGAAAAACAAGTCGACATCTTTGAGTACCTTCTCCATGAGGGCCTGAGACAGGGAAATGAATCAACACAGCATTCATCTTGGTGGCAGAAAATTGCCCAAGATAAGTGATTGAACAAAACAAGCAATACTGACAGAGGTGACCAAAAATGAAATACATAGCTTTTGAATGGAAAGCAACTTAGCTAAAGATATTCAGAAGCACAAGAGGCACACAGGCACTCAGCTTCCACTGTCTGGCCCACAGGAAGACCCACAGAAATAAACTGTAAAGCTCTGTTGCCTCTGCAGGTATATTGTTAATATGCTAATACAGAAATAACTTTGTTGCATTCACATACTTTTCTATTCACCATAGTTTCTACCAAAGACTGGGAGCCAGTGCACCCTCTAGTATACTCCATAGGCCCCAACTTATCAGCAGCAGGAAGGAAAAAAACGATTTAATTTTCTTACTGCAATAGCAACAGCAAAAACCAGCACTTTCTGACACTGAATGAAGACAGGAAAACAGGATTAGTTTTGAGATCTGATATCTTTCAATTCCCCAGGCTTTGGCTTGAATCTAAGAGCTGTGACAGGTAATGAGATACCAGAACTTAAAACTACATTATCCAGATTTATCAGATACTTTCCTCTCAGCACTTTGCTCTTCTTAAGGAACCCTGAAGCTAGAGATTATTCCTGTATACACCAATTAAATACTTGGGATCACAGCTTTGAAGAGCTGCATATCGTTTCCTAACTTGAGAAGTATCAGACTTAAAACCTTCATTAGTTCCTAACACTTACATTGCATTGTGTTTTTTTGTTTGTATGTTTGTTTCCTTTTCTTTTTTTCTTCTTGCTACTACACTGTAAGAAGAAAACATACTTCTGTATCCTGCCATAAACAATGACGTTAGAGTGCAATGCCAAGAACAATGAGAAAGGCACCAATAAGAGGAAGAATCCAAAACTACCCAACTGTTACATAGCTTTGCACCTCTCATTAATGTCTCTACTTCTACTTTATACAACAGACTCATACAGTCTTTGAATTTCTCCCAACTGGCTATATAAAAATCCCAAAGAGACTATGTTCCTGCTGTATGTACCCCAGATATCTATACGGTGAAAACACTTCCCCAGTTGTCAGTGGATCATGCCTGAAGCTGGATAATCACATATCTTTTAGAAATTCACATTAGTAATGATATCATCATGAAACAGCCTAAAAGTATTTTCAACTGTCTGAGAAATGACAACTACATATACCAAAATAGCTAGAAACTTGGAGGGAAAGGAAGATGTAAATTTACTTTTGGAGCAAGCCTGTCAAAGTAAAACGAACACTGGCTTTTTGATGTATGAAATTGATTTATTTACTATATTTAATACCTTGATCACCACAACAACTTGATTGAACTCCAGAAAAAAAAGATGCCAAACTGTGAAAAGAAGGAATTAGACATGTTTACTCCCCTAGTTCAGAAAGGAATTTTAATGGACATTCAGCGATGTTGCAAAGCATGCTTGTGTTTAAAAAAAAAAAAAAAAAAAAAAGTCTTCTAGACATGCAGTGTTTTCAGGACATTTTAGAGCATAATAAAAGTTGAGGGGAAATCCAAGAATAGTGAAACATCTGAAAAAAAATTACTAATAAGATTATTGTTTTCATTTCATTTTTCAGTGGGTGTGATAACTTCTATGGGGGAATTCTGAATCCCATTTATACAAATTATATTTATGAATTAAATAAGGCATCAAATTAACTTCCCTTGGAATTATTTGTTATTTTATACTGCTAATAAACAGCTTGGAAAGGAAAGAAAAGAAATGAAACTACTTGGATGCCTGGAAAAGTCATATGCCTTATTTCTTTGGAAAGTGCTTAGAAACAATCTATTATAAAGTTTTACTTGTTTATCAGCATATATATTCCATTCTAGGTTTTGTTGCCGTTATTGGATTGTATCTGTGTATCTGTGTGTTATATTTGTTTATATAAATGGCAGCTAGTAGATTATATGCAACAAGAAACTCTTCTTGTAATGGCAAAAGGCCAGGAAGAAGGCTGATTCTGTGAATTATTATGTATTGCATCTCCCTGTCTTTCATTTCCAACTGGGTTATGAGGCTGCTTCTATGCATAGCTTTAGGAACAATGCAGAAGAATCAGTGTTTGAACTTTGAGGGCTTCCTGACCTCATTTATAAAGTAATATTTTTTTTCTTGGTGAACCTACAGTTCTCTAGGCCAAACTGAATTTGGCATATATTATGTATGTTCATTACTGTAAAGTAGCTTTACAAACTGAGTATCCTTTAACTTGCAGGAGAGCAGATGTGATCTGTGGATTTTTTTCTTTACAAAATACAAAAATACAAAGAGTATTTTTGAACCATTGCACTTCTAACTTCAATAGAGAATCATGAGATATAGGCTGATCAGGGGAGACATTATTTACTCAAAACATACCCCAATCATTTTACTGGAATTGATGGCGTATTTAAAAAAATAACAAACAACAACAAAAATAACAACAAAAATAAATAAAAGAGCTGGCCATGTCCTTGCAAAGACACTGTCTACCATCTTTTAAAGGCTGTGAAGACTGGGGAAGAACCCCAGTGCCTGAAAAAAATGCAAACACTGTAGCCATCTTCACAGAAGACCAAAATGATCTGTCATAAAACTGCAGGCTTCAACATACCACTGCAATCTCTCAGAAAACCATTGCGAAAAACATCTTGGAAAACATTTTGGGGCATATAATTGAGAAGGTGCCTAAGGACAGGCAGCATGGATTTACTAAAAGTAAAGCATGATTGACCAACCTGATTTTTACGAACAAGAGTAAAACAAAATGGATAAAAATAAAACAAGCCACTACATGGGAAAAAATATGAATAGTTTAAAGTTCTGATTGATTAAATCTCCATTCTCATGTTTCTAGAAGTGTCATTAAATCCCACTGACTTGTGTAGCTTTAGAAATAAGCTGCCATTAAAGATGTCTAAAAGTCTTCTCTGCAGTTCCAGCAAAGGAGATTAAGTTCTGTGTTGGTACTGAACTGTGTTGGTTAAGTTCTGTGGTTGCAATGCAAATTCACTTAAGTTGCTCTCAATAAAGCATCATGTACTCCATAGGAAACATGAAATATCAATGTGGCATTTATAGAAAAAAAAAGTTTGTAAATCTTCTGAGATGACATAGATGTATAACTCTCCATCTTGCTATGTTGTGAAGTATTCACTTTTAACACTTTATTATTCCCAGGGCTCGTTGACTATAAGTGGAATTTTACACATACATACCGATATTAGTCACAAGCATGACTCTTATTTATGTTTTTTCTCAGCTAATTATATACTGAAATAGCATGAAATTGTAAAAGCTTAAGACAAGGTCAATCTAATTTCTTAGTTATGTAGAAAAAAAAATCACTTCTTACAAGGATTTCTGTGTCTGAGATCTTAGAATTTGATCATTTACTAATTATCACCATTAATTTACATGCAACGGTTCCTCATCAAGGCCTGATGTTATATTTTTCTTAATAATGTTTCATTTTCACATTTAGTGAATTATCATTTAAAATCAGTGTTAAATTTTGTTAACATTTGAGATGGAAAAAAATAAATTTTGTAAAACTTGTTGAACCAACTTCCATTCTGTAACTTCACCTAAATTCCTTACTTTTCATCCTATGTGAACACATCTACTACAGTAGGTAATGCAGTGTTAAGTGTTGCTGAAAGGATTCAACTCTGGTCTTCTTTGCATGCCTGCTCAGAGGACTTGGAGAACTCTTTTATGCTTTCTGCGTTCACAAAAGAGAAATTTGAAGTAAGAGATGAATAATGTCTTTTCTCACTGTTACAGTATTAAATTGTGAGATTTAGTTTGGGACATCATGTTAAGGTACTGGTGGAAACTTTCACTGTATCAGCTGCGAATGCATATTCTTTAAATCCTTCCTTCGTTAAATATGGTGTTGAGGGGGAAAAGGAAATAGGTAGTTTGTTTATTTATTTATTTATTTATTTATTTATTTTACTATATTAATTATTTACTTTTCCTATAGCAGGAAAAAGTGTTTCTTTTATTTGCTAGTTTTCATTTCCTATTGACCCTCCTTTTCTTGGGATGAAAACAAAGCAAGTTTATCCAGTATCTGTCTATTGCAGAATTTCTTTCCAAAAGACAGCCAGATGATCTTAAGTAAAATGCTAGGAAGAACAGTATCAGACACAGAAAACAGAAATGTTTCTCATTTATTCAAACCTTAACGATGAATATTACTGACACAGCATAGTGACTTAGCAACTAGTTTGAGACCTGAAAACCTCTTCCAGTGCCCATCTATGGTGTTTTTACCATTCTGGGGGCATCTAAACTCCACCACTCCACCACAATCTCTCTAGCACACCTCCTTTTCAGAGGAAGGGGGGGAAGATCACTCAACAATTACTGTCACAGGCAAAACAGATTCAACAGAGGGAGATTAATATAATTCTTTGCCTATTACTAACAGAATAGAACAGTGAGAACTAAAAGCAAACTATAAAGACCTCCTTCCTCCCAGTCTTCCTCCCCCAACCCCCCCCACCCATACTTCTCTACCTCCTCCCCCCAAGCAGTGCAGGGGAACAGGGAATGGGGGCTGTGGTCAGTCCCTTATGCTTTGTCTCTGCTGCTCCTTCATGGCCACTCTCTGCCCCTGCTCCACTGGGGGCTCCTCCACGGGCTGCAGGGGAACTTCTGCTGTGTGCCTGGAGCATCTCCTGCCCTCCTTCTGCACTGACCTTTGGGGCTGCAGGGCTGCTTCTCGCATATGTTCTCATTCTATCACAGCTGCTGTTGCATGGTACTTTTCCCTTTTCATAATTCTGCTTTCCCAGAGGCCCAACCAGTGTCACTCATTTGGGTCCCTTTTGGAGCCGACTGAAGCTGGCTCTGATCTGACATGGGGCAGCTGCTGGATTCTTCTTACAGAGGCCACCCCTCCAGCCCCCTGATACCACACCCTTCTCACATAAACCCAATACACAATCTGTGTAAGTCAATGCTTTTTGTTTGGTCTTCTAGTCATACATTCCCGGCAGTAATATAAGAAATAGAATTGATTTGGCAGTCTGAGACAGACTATTAGGCAGGAAACAGAAAGAAAATAATAGGAAAGAAAAAGAATAAGCCTTGAGGAAAATGATGCATCAGGGAGGGGAAAATAGCAGAGCACTGAGCGTCATATACTAAATGAAACTTAGGCTTTAGCCAAAGTTTCCACCCTCTAAAAAACATGTGCTATAGCAAGACCTAGAAGAGAAAGTATAGACTTAAGTCTTTTTTAATATACATGTATATATATATATTAATAATTAAACACTTATTTTAGTTGCTATTTGGATAATAAACCTCAAATCCCAAAACACTCTACAAAAAGGCAGTTTAACCCCAGTTGTGGGGCAGTTCGTACATCTGTGGCGTCAGTCCCATGGACAATGGTGGTGCGCCATCCTGAAGCATCCCAAATTCCAGGGCTTGAAGCAGAGAGGTCTGTGAGATCAGACGTTTGAAGAGCAGTGAGGGAATCTGATGTTCCTGGTTCTTTCTCACACAACCAGGCAGGCTTCCAACTGGAGACAAACTTAATAGCACTGCTCTTCCATCAGTCTCTTGGACGGGCTGCTGAAGAGAGGAGTGAATGAGATGAAATCTGAGTAAGCTGTGATGCATATGTTTAATGTAAATGATGTTGGAACATGATCCAAATTGAACAATCTCTGCTTTTTATTTTGAAGGTAATAACAACAACAACAACAAAAAGGGTAGATATTTCACTGTTGATTTAAAAAGAATGATGAAGCTGCCTAATATCAGAGTAATACACTGAACCAGGAGGCTAAATGCAGCTCAAAAGCAGCAGTGGCTGATCTCAAGTTCCTAACACACCACAAAAATGAGCATATCCAGCTTTTTATAACTAAATATTTTTAGTTTATATTGTTATAATTTATTTATTTATTTAATTTCCATTAGGTATATAACCATACAATGTTCTGAACTTCTAATTGTTTGCTCTTTTTACTAACATAAGGGAAAAAGTTATGAAATAAAAGGTAGTGAAATTATATTGACAAGCCAAACATTCCTGAAAATACTCTCCATGCAACTAGTTGTTAAGCAATGGTCACAAACACCATCATGTGATACTTCACACAGGCAATGAACTGTTATGAAAGACAGAGGATATCTTAACACTGTGACAACATATTTCTGAAGGAATTAAACACCCTTTCTGTGAGAAAGACTGTGCATGACTTACATATAACAGTTGATTGACAGGATTGTTTTTCTAAAAAGGATGAAGAAGAAAGATGGTGCTGATTGCCCGGAGGAAACGGAATCCTACATACCTCATGATTAACCTTAGCTGGGATTAGAATAGGTCTGAGCACATAGTTCTGTAACCTGTGTATGAGTCTTCTCTGAAACAAAAATCAACTCATCCCATCATTGACAATTCTAATGGTAGCCCTTTGTAAGAAGTTACTCTGCTATGTAAATGACCTGCTTTTGGAATGGGGAAGGAAAAATTCCTAGTATGTTTTAATCATAATGAGATGGGTTAGACAAAGGAGACTTCTATAACTGCCTGTCAGAACTTATTTTCCATTTTCCATACTGTGGTGGTTTTACCGTACTGGGCAGCTAAACCCCGCAACCGCTCTCTCACTCCCCCTCTTCAGATGAGAAGGGGGAGAAGTAAAGCAAAGAACAACTCACGGGTTGAGATAAGGATAATTTAATTAAAGGGAAATAATAATAATAATTAAAGAAAGATTATTATGAACTAAACAATTTAACTAAAGGGAAATAAAAAGGGAAAGGGGAAAAGGGAGGGGGAAAGGGAAAATAAAAAAAAGGGAGGAAAACAAACAAATAAAACAAATGAAGGCTACGTGAAAGTGCAGAGGAAAGAAATTACTCACTACTTCCCACAAATGAGCGATGATTGACCACGTCCTTGAAGCAGGGCCTCAACGCACGTAGCCGGTGTTCGGGAGGAGGACTGACATTTTCACAATGAGAGCCCACGCCTCCCCTCTTCTTCATGTTTCCACCTTTTATTGCTGAGTGTGACATCACATGGTATGGAATATCCCTTTGGTTGGTTTAGGTCAGCTGCCCTGGTGATGTTTCTCTTCTCACTTTTTGCCCACCCCCTAGGAGGGTTAGAGAGAGGCCCGATGCTGTGCCAGCACTGCTCAGCAGTAGACACAACACTGGTGTGATACCACTGCTGTTCCAGCTGCAAGTGCAGAGCACAGCACTGTATGGGCTGCTGCAGGGAAAGTTAACATTCCAGCCAGACCCAGTACACATACATTAATGAGTGACAGAGAGATATCTGAGGAGTCAATATCAGGAGGGTAAGTCAACAATTCAAATCTGAGGAGTTCTATAGCTGTGGTAGAGGAGCAGTGCAACCAACTCATTTGTATCTGGAATGGGTGTAAGTTTCATTCACCTTTAAAGACCTATAGATAACTTTTCTTTCATATTTATAGGTGACTGAGTTTTGTTGTTGTTGTTGTTGTTTTTTGTTTGTTTCTTTGTTTTTGTTTTGTTTTGTTTGTTTGTTTTGTTTTGTAGCACTGACCACCTATGTTTCTGAACATGCTAGATTTCATGTTTTTTAATATGAGATCCTAAGAAGAACCAAATAACTGTCTTGGCTTTTTTATGAAGCTAAGTTTATGGAGCAAACAGTGGGAAACAATAAAGCTATAAACTAGTTCCATGCTTGATCAGACAGAAATCTGCATTTTTAAAGCAGATTGTTCTGCATGGGGAAGGAGACGAGGTATGAGAGAGAGAGATGGTGCAAGGTTCTCTTAGGATCTCAATAGGAAAGGCCTGACATAGTACACTCCAGCAAGCTCCCACACAGCAGCTACTCATGCTAACGTATGAGATTCTAAAGCCGTAAGAAGGCGCAATAGAGCAGACCTGGCTTGCTCAAAATGGCTAGTTCTTCAAATGCGATTTCTTCTGCAAGTCTCTCAGTACAACTTTTAACTTTGGACAGAATCATCAGGTCTTAAACAGTTTTATGAAAAAGAATTTCATGGTACAGTAATTGTAATTGATTACTATGAAATCCCAACTCACATAACCTACTAATCATGGAATGCCTGGACTGCTAAAGAACCGATATGAACAATAAGTTAGAGCATACAACATAATGTCAATGATCAATAACACCTATATGTCACCAAAATTTACCATTTATTCTACTGCATTAACAGAAATGGGAAGTCTATGGAACATGGATCTTGAACTATATGGATCAGCTGGCTGAGCTATTCAGTCCTTCAGAAGGAACATACAAAATCTGTGGTAGCTATGGCAACGCTGAAACTACCTAGGTCATGATTTGAAGAGTGACGTTTGAAAGCCTAAATGTCTTTAGCACTTCCAGCAAAAGAAAGTGTCAACCAAATAATCAGTTGAGTGAAATACAAAATTTACATTATCATTAATGGATTTAGTAGATGTTAAATATTTGGAAACTAAAAAATGGAATTAGATGTTGCAAAGAACTCCTGCTGCTGACATAACTGCAGTCCATATTTGTGTTGCAATCGATAGCCATCTCCAGTTTTGACTACAGCTAATCTTTGGTATTCCTAATTCCATCCTTGCATATCCAGGTGATTCTCTAGGATAGCCCCTCCTCACTTTCACTTTCCATATCTTTCTTTTTTTTTTTTTAATATATATATATATTTCAGCTCAGTCAGTAGTTCCACCTCAACAAAAATGGAATCTTTCTACTCCTATTGTACTTTCTGCAATCAAAACAGAATGTTCTTGTTCTTTCAGGAGAATGTCACTGAAAAATATCTCACCTCCTTGGGCTCCCTCAGGTCAGTCTTGCATGTGATCCTGCCTATCAGATACCTGAAGGAAAAAAAAATAATCTTCTTTCCCGAAGTTCAAGTTGTACAAGTTGACTGCCTTCAGGATCTGTGACCTCTTCATCTAACAGTCACTGGGTTCTCTATTTCTTTATTTAGAAAACTCTGAGAACCTCCTTCTTTGTCACGCCCCATTTTTGCTTCCCCCTTACTTCCTCTTTTATTGCTTTGGATTTTGGCTTCCATTATCTGATAAACCTCACTTAAAGCCTTCCTAGATCCTGAGCAAGCTCGCTGGCAAAGATACTTCTGTCCCACTTTGCTAAGTAGGTCACAACTCGTGAGAGTAGGTCACAACAAGTGGTCACCAGATCATAGTACCTAAAAGCTTGCTGGTGAAAGCAGCGATGCAGTCAGGTGTTGATCTGCAGTGTGCATCTGCTCCTGCCTTAGCCAATCTCCTTGACTAAAAGGGTGGGTGACAGCAGCACCTGAACTCCTGCACCTTTGTACCTAGTCTCTGGAGTCACACTGGATCCACCCAAAGTCTCCCTCAGCAGTGTCACTGGTGCAGCCATAAGTGAACAAGAAAAAAAAAGTAGCAATCGCAGGGCTGGAAGAGCCTCAAAACTCTCTCCATAATGTCCTAAATCTTGTTTAGAAACAGAAAACCCCTGGAAACAGAAGGTCTTATTTGCAGAGAAATGCCCCCATCATGCGCAGAAGAGAGTCCCACACCTCAATTACCTTTCTCTCTGTAGTACTAGTATGAATCTGTTGATTATGCATGGACAGTTCAGATGCTAATTCCCTTCTTCTGTATGTGTCTCTGCATCTGTTCTCCAAATGAATGCAGGTGGGGAACAAACATTCTTGTCTCTGGAAGTTACAAGCTTCCAATCGTAGTATCAAAGCAGATCTTATCTTCCCTCTGCTCAAGGGTCATCTCTGGGCATCCCTCCTGTGGAATATAGGACTTGCATTCTTGTCCCTGTAGAATTTTCACAATGATCCTGTTAATTTCCCATGTCACTTTATTGTTGCTTTATTGTCTGTTTTTCTTCTTCCTTCTCTGCAACTCCACAGTTACTGTAGGAATGTCACACACACACACAGACACACACATACACACCAGTCCCTAATATATGAAGGAGCACTGGGTACAGCCTGCAGCCTGCAGAAGGGATGGCATTCTGACACAGTAGTTCAGTGTAGACTGAAGGGTCTGGTGCATTAGCAGTGGTCACATCAAGCAGAGTACTATGGCTTGCCATGTGTTGCCACCATTGATTGCTGTACTGACTCTGGCAGCCCCACTCAGTCTCTGGCAGTGCCTCTGAACCCCCATCTGTATCAGCTGCCACAGTAACCGTTTGGTTTCTCTCTGCTCCTCCTTCTCCGTCATGGTACCTTGGGTATCATTTAACCAAGAAGCCAAACATGAGCTTGCACTGTTCCCCATGAATCTTCCTGCTCACCAGCAACTGCTCATACTGTCTCAGTTCTTGGCTGCTATCCCGTGAATGCATGGTTCACCACATGCTCTTTTGTTCCATACTGTGTTCCCTACAGGATTCAGAAGCCTAACACTAAACTTCATCTTTTTATTGCTAGGCACCAAAGCTGAGCAGGTTGTTTTAGTGATATAAGGCAATATTTTGCCAGTCCGTAGTCTCCAATACTATTGCATTCACACCTGGTTGAGTACTTAACATATTCTGTAGATAGTTCATGTTACTACCACTTGCTTCACTTTCAAAATCTAACTTAAATCACAGTCTGTGAAGAATGGTTACTCACTTGTTGGAGAAACCTGTTTCAACACAAAAAAGCCCTGATGCTTCCTTAGCATTGAAGCACTACTGTTTAATATTTAAAGCTCTTTTTAAGAAAATACAATCACTTATCCATAAGAAAACAATTTCAGGTGTGATCTAGTTTCTTCCAGAGCTGACAACAGTACTTTATTTTGACTTAACTAACTAGAAAACATGTAATTTTGTGAACAGCTTGTAGCTTTTTCCCTAAAGAGAAAAAGGTCCCAAACATTTTTCCTGTCATTTCATCTATATGCAGATACAATGTCTCCATTATGAGTCTATCCTGCACTTTAATTTGCACTAAATATTAATCTCTGGTTTCATTAGACAGTTGAAGTCATCCAGAATTTTATAATCCACACAGAGGTTTTAATTTTGAAATAAGTAAGATTTTTTATTTTATTTTTTTCCTAAACAGGGTAATTGCAGATTGAGTTACAGTAACTACAAGCAGCAGAAAAAAAAATTGTCTTCAAGCTATGGTATGAATTTCTATTTTCTAGTTTATATTATTTAAATAATAGTCAAATTACCAGCTAATGAATCGTAACAAAATGATAGCATTAAAAATGCAAGTGATTAAACAATAAAAAGAAAACCAAAGCAAAACAAACCCAAACAGCCAGCCAAAATTAAATCCAAACCCAAACCCAACCCAACCCAACCAACCAAAATAAAAGAACGAAAAAGACCCTACAACTGAAAACATCAATTCCATAAACGGAATTGAAGACATTCACCTATACAAGATAAAATTGTAGCACCAGGACCACCACCATATAAATAATTCCAACCAATCTTAACTCTTATTTACAGATATCCTTTCTCTCTATGAGCCCCTCCACTGAAAAAGAAATAAAAACAAAACAAAACAAAAGGTAAAAGTAATGAAAAAATCCCAAAAACATTTGGGCCAAAACAAACTTTATTCTTCTTATAAAGATGTATTTAGATGCCTCTTATAATTTTAATGCTTAACTGCGGTGAGAGGTTCCAGCTGCCTCCTAGGCAGATCCCCCTGAGAATGGCTTCCTTTATACTTTGTGGAGAAAGCAATGTTTAAATTGGGCAGACTGCTGATGGTGAAGCCTATCCATAGCAGTAAATTAAGCAGTGGATGGCCTGCTCTTGGTCATGTCAATTGGCATGATCTGGGCCCTTTGGTACTTTCTACTGTCTCAGACTGCGGACTGTGATGGTCACAACTGTGCTGCACATTGCAAACATTGTCTGGCCAATGATAGATCCTGAATAGTGTCTGGAAGTAGTTTGGAAAGAAGTCCTAGTGGACACAAGCTAAAACCCTGCCAAGAATACTCTGTTTATAAATGTAGATGATGGCTACTGGAGCACAGGAACATGCCCAAGATGGTTTAATTTACTTAACCTACATATAACCACATTTGATGAATTAGGTGTCATGACTTCTCTCCAATGACTAAATGACATTACATAGTAGGGAATCTAAATTGCTCATAACACTTTGGCTTTAAGCACTATCATAGTTAATATGCCTAGGTAGTTACTTATAATTGGTAGTATGAGTATATCTTTACATGAGTGCCTAGTCTGTGAATGCCTAGGAACTAACTACGCATTTCTATGTTCTCTGAACATGCAGCAAATCCCTGAATTAGGCAGTCTGGGCCATATGCTCACTGACCTGAGAATACTCAAAAGGACAAGACTCATTCACCTTGGTAAGCAAAGAGCAGGTAGAGTTGAGTCACACCTATGAATCTCAGGGTATCTGTCCACTGCTTTCAGGGTCTCCCACGTAGCTGTTCTCTCTTATAATCCCTCAGAAGAATGGTAATCAAATCCTTTCCGAAATTATGAATACAGAAGGGAAGGTACTGCTGGGCCAGCTTAGTGTGACTCAGTTTTTCATATGGAAACTTATCTAAACTGAAAATCCACTACGAAGTGTGGTTAATCCACAGTTAAAATGGATCTACTACAGCAAAGAGTGAGAAGAGCAAACCCTTATCCCAAATACTGAAGTCATTTTTCTTGCAGGGGGAAGGGAGTTGCAATCTCACTTTGCTCTCTTCTTTGGGCCCTAATCTTCCATCTCTTTTAATCCTTCACTCTGGGTAGCACAGGATGCCTTATACTCAAGCAGTCTTAATTCTCAACAGGCTGATTACTCGAGTGATCATTTAGCAAATATGTATTACATTCTTCCTGCTCTTCCAGAGAAAAGAAAATGAAAGTGCCCAGATAAAACCACGCTTTATTTTTTTTTCCCCAAAACAAAACAGCAGTGAAAAACATTGTCAGTAATTTAATTATCTTTTAGGCTGACAGCTTTAGCTGTATTTAAAAATTACCAACCGAGGGCTTTGTATTAAGCCTGCCAAAAAAGGAACAGCAACTAACAGATGTGCTTTACTCTTCTTGGGCTCATCACCAGTGAGGTGCAGCTGCTGCTTTGACTATGTCTTTTGTGGCTTGCTTTGAAATGTTGTCCTTTTTTATCACTATGCACTAACTGTATTATCTTGCCCCCTTTTTTTTTTTTTTTTTTTTTTTCCTAAAACAAATCGTTATTATTATTATTACTTGACAACATCACAGTGATGAGCTGCAAGAAGAATGCTCTATGGATGCTGGAGTAAGTTAAAATTGTGCTAGTGGTGCAGAGAACAGGTTTAGGTAATACACATATGTCTACATAATGCAGCAGACTGATGTTCATTTTTAATTAATGGGACACTTCTCAGTGAAAAGGTGGCAGTTGTTTTATAAGCTAGACAGAAATATCAGCTGGAGCACACTGAATGTGTTTGTTCACCTTGCAAGAGAATTTAGGGTATCACATTTGTTTTATTTAATCTGTGTTTAGACGTTTAAAGAGATGGCAACACTGGGAAAATGATTTGGCTTGCAAAATTATTAAAGCAAACATTTCTCAGTTTGACATTATTCATATTTGAATAGAATGGATTAGACATAGAGAATGTTCACTCTTCTAGCTCTTAGCACATTTGGTAATTACAATAGCATAAAATGCAGAAGTGAAAATGGAATAAAATATCAACATTACAATATTTATCTTATTTTTATTTTATTTTTTTTCAGGAATGCAGAGGAGGGTGTGGAGAAATGGTAGAAAAAATACTTAGGTAATATTGGAGATTTTTGCAAGGTACTGAACAGTTTCTTTCCTTCATCTTGTGGAATTATTATTTTCTTTTTTCTTGGACTGCTTTCAGAAATCTGTACACTTAACAGCATCAGAAAAAGCTAGTTGTTTTTTTGTTTGTTTGTTTGTTTGTTTGTTTTTCTTTCTGTAAAGAATATTCTATGAATAATGAAAACAGTAATTACAATTAGCTGAGATGCTGACATCCATTGGGGTAGAATTGTTATTTCACTTTACATCCTTAGGAAACATCTACTTATCTGATTCTTAGCCAGAAAATTTAAGTCTTGTATTGAGAACTGTGTGTGACCTTGAACGTTGGCCACAGCTATTAGTTAGGGAGTGGGTGTTAGGAATGAGCAAGGGGAGTCCAAGGGAGCTGGGAGCATGGAAGAAGCAGAAAAGGGTTGATAAAAATGCTGAGAACATGCTGAGAAATATATTCTTCCTCTCCTCTTCCATACATACCGTCTGACACTATCTGCAGTGTAGAAGCATTGCCATGCTCCTATTTTTCAGTCTTTCTTCCTACATTTCTTCTGGGTAACAGAACAAGAGCTGACCGTGGGTACCAGGCTAGGGCAGAGGAGGTGGAAAAAAAAAGAAAAAAAGAAAAAAAAAAAAAGAAAAAAAAAAGAATGAGAAGATTATGCTGACAGCATGCAATCCATCACCTTAACTCTTCTCCCACCCACAGTATACTAGTTTACATATAGTTCAGCACTGTGTGTTTGTGTGGCTGCTACATCTTTCAGTTCACCCTTAGTTAACTTTTATTTTTTTCCAACTTAGATTACATAGTTTGTCCTAAGTGCTTCTTCCCCCTTCCCTTCCCTTCCCTTCCCTTCCCTTCCCTTCCCTTCCCTTCCCTTCCCTTCCCTTCCCTTCCCTTCCCTTCCCTTCCCTTCCCTTCCCTTCCCTTCCCTTCCCTTCCCTTCCCTTCCCTTCCCTTCCCTTCCCTTCCCTTCCCTTCCCTTTCTTTCTCTTTTTCTTTCCTTCCCTTTCTTTCTCTTTTTCTTTCCTTTCTTTCTCTTTTTCTTTCCTTCCCTTCCCTTCTCTTTTTCTTTCCTTTTCTTTCCCATAGCATAGCACTATTCAGGTTGGAAAAGATCTCTAAGATCACCTAGTCCAGCCTTTAATCTAGTGCTAAAGTCCACCACTAAACCATGCTACTAAGTTCTACAGCTATACATTTCTTGAAGTTCTTCAGGGTTTGTGACTCAACCACTTCCCTTGGCAGCCTGTTCCAATGCTGCACAACTCTCTCAGTAAAGACATTTCTCCTAATATCCAACCTGGTGCAACTTGAGGCCATCTCCCCTCACAAGCCCCAAGGGTGAAAATGAGAAGAGCCCAATCCCCACCTAACTACAATCCCATTAAGGCAATTGTAAAGTACATTAATGTTTCCCCTAAGCCTTCTCTCTTCTCCCAAGCTCAGCAACCCCTGCTCCCTCAGCTGTTCCTCCTAAGACTTGTTCTCTAAACCCTTCACCAGTTTTGTTGCCCTTTTGTCACACCCCAGCACCTGGATGTCCTTGTAGTGAGGGGCTACGTATGTCTGCTGAAATTGGTAAGTGCAGTATGACTTCTGAGGGACTCAGGTTACTGTGTATGTTAGAGGCACACCTCATACAGAACTGAAAGGATAAAACCGTCAGAAAAAAAAAAAGTGACAATATGCTAGACGATACAATGTGTTCTTCCATGCTGAGGTATTTCCCACTTTTGGAGTAGGAATGTGTCAGCTATGCAGCTTTTAGACAAAAAAAAACAACACATCAAAACAAAACAAAACAAAAAAACACCTCCCCCCCCCCCAAACAAACAAACAAAAACAAACAAACAAACAAAAAAACTCTTCTTTTGTCTGTGGCCTTGAAGTGTGTGGACCTGCTGGTATGGTGTCATATTCTGACCATGTACTCATTGATGTTTAACCTAGGACTTGGCGGCATCAATTTCAGATCATCTTCTACTGTTCTCTTCAATAACTCCTACTGGCTACCAACCCATAATTTATTGCAGCAGCAATACTGAATTACAATTTCATGTGCCTAACTGTTGTGGTTTAACCTCTGTGAAATGTCCACAAAATGTTCATAAAATGTCAGAGTTCTTTTACTCCATGACTTAACTTCTATCTGTTATGGTGGTTGCTCAGGATGGGAGAGGTGGTGTGTTGCATGGAGTTATTGGATGGTAAAACCAGCTCAGGTTGGGTCACTGCTGTACTTGCACTGCTTCTTATGAGGCTCATCCTCTGTTGGTTTGAGTGGTTTCTGGACCTCAGAACTTGCAACTCAGATCATGGGTTACAACAATTTAAAGGTATAATCTCCACCTCCTGGTCCCTTCAGATCAGACTACAGGGTATATGAACTCCTCCCCTTGCCCCTGGACTGGCTAGTGGCAAGGGGTTCCTGCTATAGTATTTACAGTAACATGCAACTCAAATCATGCATGGGTTGCAACAGTTTAAAGGCATATCATATCACTCTTCACCTCTTGTCCTTTTGGAACAGCTTATAGGGTTTAACAGTGGGCCCTCACTCCTTCTCCAGCCTGGGCTTGTCCATTGGCTACAGCCTTTTAGAGGTGTACCTGCTCCAGTGAGGCTTTACCCATGATCCATAGTCCCTTCAGAGGTCTACCTGCTATGTGGTGGACTTACCTATGGCCACAGATGCTTCGAGGTGTATCTGCTCTGGCATGGACTTTTCCATTGGCCACAGACCCTTCAGAGGTCCATCCCTTCAGACACCTTCTGTATCATGGTCTTATCCATGGCCACAGACACTTTGAGGTATTATGGAATGACCTATCCACAGACACAGACATTTTGCAAGGTGTACCTGCTGTGGCATGGACTTCTCTGTGGCTATAGATGTTCCAAGGGATACTTTGCTCCAGAATGGACTTACCTGTGGCCACAGAGGTTTTGGGGTGTACATGCCCCCAGGTAGACTCATCTGCAGGTCACAGTCCCTCTCACTTGAGTCCAGTCTGGAGTCCCAGACTATCCATTACAGCAGCATAGGAACAGCAGTGATGTCCTGGCAATTGGCCAGCCAGGTGGATGGCCATAGCTGTCATCAAAACATTCCCAGGAACAGCAAAGCAAGATGATAAGGCATAGAGCAAATGGTGAAAACAAAAGCAGCCACTAACAAGCACTGAACTCTAACATACGGTAAGGCAAACAAGCCTCACAAAGCCTGCCAATTAGCAGCTAAACATCTGTAACAGATGTTTTGTAAATTTAGTCTAGCACTCCACACTGCAATCAAATCTGTCATCATCTCAAACCCGTCATTCCCCATGTTGAGAACCAAAATAGGACTGTTGTGAGTAAGCCCTGGCAGGCAGCTCTGCACCACCCAGCTGCTCATTCACTCTCCCCAGGTGATATGGGGGAGAGAATCAGAAAGGTAAAAAACTCACAGGTTGAGACAAAAACAGTTTACTAGGGAAAGCTAAAGCCATGTGCACAAGCAAAGCAAGCCAAGGAGTCCATTCGCTGCTTCCCCTTGGCAGGCAGCTGTTCAGCCACTTCCAGGAAAGCAGGGTGACCCCTGCTTTCACATGTAATGGTTTCTTGGGAAGACAAACGCCATCACTCTGAATGCCCCCTGGGCCATGTATCCTGGCTGTTCCCCCTCCCAGCTCCTGGTGCACACCCAGCCCCCTCGCTGACAGGGCAGCACAAGGAGAAGAAAAGTCCTTGGCTCTGTGTGAGCACTGCTCTGCAACAACTAAAACATCAGTGTGTTATTGTTGCTGTTTACTTCAAAAACCCAAAACACACCATTGTGTGAGCATCTACAAAGAAAATTAACTCTATCCCAGACAAAAGCATGACACTAAATCATCATTCATCAGACAGAAAATGTAGGCACTTGTTAATGGCTAATTCCAGGAATACAGATAAATTTCTGGAATTACAATTGTGAATGTTAGTTCACTGACAATTCTCTTCAGATCACCAAGATTTGAATTTGTTTTATACAACTATGTAACATTCAAGTTTCATTCCATTGTGGATATAATGAATAGCAAAAATACATCTCTTTCAGTCCTGCAAATCCCAATGCGTGCTCCATGGTAGAAACATTGTTGTGGAAGTGGGAAGTGTTCAAGACCATCTACAATACATAGCTATCCATTTCTTATACTAAATCCTACATCATTAATTACTTAGTCTAAGTGAAAAATGCTCACTTAATAATTTATTTGACCTATTCAGTCACATTTTCTCTCTGTTGAAATACTGCAAACAGTTTTTAATTTCTCCATAAATAATTCATGAATGAATTATATATGTAACAGATGTACACACCTATAAAATGTATGAATTCATCATGTTTTTATTTATTTATTTATTTATTTATTTATTTTTATTATGACTACTCTATACTTGATCTTTGATTTTTGAAACTTGTGGTTTTGAAGCTTTTGTAATTTTGAATAGAACTTAACATTTCACATAGTGACTAGGTGAGGGCAAACCTTTCAGCTTTATCCCTCAAAAGAGTACATGCAAATTATCATTAAAAAAAAAAAAACAACAACAACAACAACAAAAAAAAACAATTTAAGAGGAAAATTAGGGAAATGGATGTGAATGGTGACAAAGATCAAAACCCTCATCTGAAATTAAAAATAAAATAATCAGATTTTGCCTTTCTCTTTTTAATAAACTGCAACATTAGTGTTAAGTGCAAATATTTTCACTTGGTAACATTCTCAAAAGGATTTTTTTTACTGTCTAGAAGGATTTCAGAAAAAAATCTTTGGTAATTATATTTTTGCATAGGTGTATGCAATAGAGCAGCAAGAGAGGTTAAGCAGAAACTTAACGGGCTCCTTTATTGCTTCTGTGTCAAAACCTTTGTCAGCACATTTGAATCCAACATCTCATTCAGTGCCTCCTTTAAAAAATATCTCTTTTAAGCCTACAAAATTCAGTCGCAGGAAGCATGTGTGCCTCAAAAGTGTGAATAGCAGATAGAGAAAGGAAAGGACTTGAGCCTATCTCATTTATTTGCTTTGAAATCTAGCCACCTTATTTTGCTAAAGAAGTCTCATAAAAAAGAGGTGTAGTTATTAGCAGTAAGAGATTTAAATGCTGTGCAAATACATTAATGACAATCTATGCTAAAGTTTCTCAAATATTTTCTTTTTCTAATAATATTGTCTGCTTTTCACTTTGTGCTGTTTCCTCACGTGTACCTTCCCAGCTTTCCTCCCCACCTGAGGTTCCAGTGAGGTATACGAGCTCCTCATGAGCTCTGCAGACAATAGTCCCCGTACTTCCTGGATGATAAAAATCTCTGGGTTCTGTCTCTGCTGCCTTGTCTGCTGGCATCACTGAGCAAAACACCACCTCTGGGGGCCATCTACACCCCAGCCTGACCCTAGTGGAAGGCAGGCAGCAATCAAGACATACAGATATCCTTACCACAGATCTGATCCTGGGCCTTTCCTAGCACTGCTGCTGCTATGTTCTGGTGTCATTGCCTTCCCCTATCTGACCCTGAGACCTCTTCAGGCCCAACATTTTGCCCTCTCACAGCTTCATGGGGTCTTCCTGCACCTTCCAACTCCTCATCCTCATTCTATTTTCTCTTACAGTCTTTTCTACCTCTCTCCATTTCTACTGTATCCACACGTAAAGAACTCAGTATATAACCTCACATCAGTATGAGCTGAAAAGGATCAAAATAAAAAATATAAAAGAAAGCATGAAACACACCTAACAAGATTATCTTGTAAATTATGAAGTTTTTTTCCCCCCCCCTCTAATTATCTTTCTAACTCATTGTAGGTAGTAACAGCAATGTGGTATATACTACAGATGGATAACATCACAACAGCAACACACTTTTTTAACTGGCAAACTGTGTGTCTGGGTTTATTTAATAATCTAGCTAGCATAAACCAGATTTCTGTTTATTATTAGAATATTTGGTGCATATGATGTTTCAAGGAAGTGCAGAGGCCAAATCTCTGTGAGGAATTCGCAGATTTAAGGTATTCCTGAAAATATCATTTTATCTTGCAGAAATTTTTAAAGTGCTATTTTCATCTCTTTTTAGTATGCAGCATCCATTCACACCATAGTAATACCCTAAGCCTATTATAGCCGCATCCCTGAGATCTAAACAGAATTTGCTTCTTTGCATGTGTAATATGTGCATTGTGCATGTGAGAGAGAAAGAGAAGACACTTTTTTTTTTTTAATATAATGTGGAGCTAATTTTTGTTTGGGTACAAACCCAATTCAGTACTCACACAGATAATTCTGCTCTCCAGGTAAGCCTTTCATGATTATATGCTACAATGGTGTTAGACATGTAAACAGCTGTTTGTTTTGCCAGGATGACTAACTGCTGAGGCTTCACACATATCTTGAACAGCCCTATTAGTCTTTCAGTTCTACTGGGACTTGAACATGATGGAAATGATAAAGCCCTGGACATCTACCACATGTAATATAAGCACTTAGAGAAGTTATTCATAGAAATGGGGGCTATGTCTATAGAAAGAGTAGGTATAGGTTTGCTCTCTGGACAGCAGCCATCTAGTAATGAATAATTGTTTTTGTGTTCCTTGTAATGGCTTTAGCCCAGGCCAAAGAGCACTCTCCCAAGAAATACCTAATTTAGGTTTGCATGGGCCAGGCACGGCTCTGGTAGCAACACAGATAAATCTGCTTTATTTTTGGCAGGGAGAAAAGAGAATTCAATAGCATGTGTGCAACTGAGGGCAAGAAAAACAGACAAGGGATAGAGCCAGAAGCTCCAGACATCTCAAATAATTTTTGCATTGGATTGGGTACCTGAAAGGATGATGGAGTGCCTCAGTTGTCGTGTAGGTCTAATCATATATGCCTAAGTATGGGGAAAATATACTAATTGCTGCTAGCCCCATTCACATGTAATCCTATAGAAAAAGACAGCACATATTCCTATGACTAATTGCTAAAGATACATTTAGATAAGACGTGAGTACATTTGTAGCCATTGGAGCAAATCATTAAGAGAAATGGTAAGTTTTTCACTTCTTAATATCTCCAGATTAAGATATTTATGGAAAATCTGTATGAGTCAAAGACACAGTATTGTGCTGAGCTGAAAATAAATTGGTTGAAAATGAAGGATCTGTAGTGCACAGGAGCTAAGACCACACGTCCAAATAGTGCTGTGACTCTAAATATTTTTACTACTCATAAAGAGCTAGAAAATTTAGGGGTTAAAGGCATTTTTATTTACTCCAGTAAAAAAGGGATTTTTCCCCACACACTTCCTTAAGATTATAGACTGTGTTATTCCCTTTAGCAGTGCACAGGTTCATGAATGATTAATGAAGTTTTAGGTCCAAAATCACTGAGTAGTGGTATATTGCAAGTTTTACGGTGTGATCTGTTACCAGCAAATGTATCTTTTGGTGTTTCATTTATTGGATATACTGTGCTGTGAACTGGATAATCCTTCTGATTTGCCATCTTCCCGAAATTACCAGTTAGGTGGGAGTGAGAGCAAAATTTCACTGCATAAAATGGATACTGCTGTTAAGCACCTTGTTCCTTGTTTGCATGCTTGGTAGGTGAAGAGTGGGGGGAGAGGATTTAGCTCTCTTTTTCTGGCATTTTTTTTAGTAGTAAAGTAATATTTGCATAGTTTATCATTGCAGTTTGTTCATCTGCTTTATTAATGGCCTTTTAAGGAAGCTAGCAATACTCGTCTAAGTAGCTTTGCTTGGAAACCCTTGTCATGATTGAGTTTTAGAAGCTGGGAAAAAAAAGGGCAGGGAGTGGGGGTGAGTCACTGCCAGCTTTGGGATGTGAGTGATTTTGCAGCAAAGATGAATGGATGAGTACAGGGCTAAATAATTATTTTTAAAAATATATATTTATTTAATTTAGTCTATAACCCCTGCTTGTGAGGACAGAAAGTTAAATAAATTCATAAATATTCATAAATACTATTGCAGAAGTCCATTAAAAAAGTTGTTTCTTAATTGGCTAATTTTAGAAAATAGAAAAAGTGAATGTAATTCTATTTAGTAGGTAGTACAGGACTGTACCTCTTCACCATGAATTCACACAACAAATGAAACAAGAATCTCATGGAAATGTAGCAATGCAGTAATAGTTTCTCTGCTAGTAATGTCTAAAGCCTGGAGCATATATTGTGAAAACTCCAAAAGAAAGTAACAAAAATCTTCTCTCAGAGGAAGTGTCAGAAAACCTGACAGAAAGGTGAGTGTAAAGAGTGTAAAGTGCATGTAATAACAATATGTAAAAAAAAAAAAAAAAAAAAAAAAAAACACACATACAAAAAAAAAAAACAACAAAAAAAACAAACGGTGGGGGAACAATATCAGTAGACAAACTATAAAGTTATAAAGATATCTGACTGAGACTGGCTTGAATTGCAAGTTCACACGGAGATGAGTAACTCGACTTCCCACAAGTCCACAGTTGAGTTCCTTGGACACCTACACTGCCCTATAATGACTGTAATCATCTGCAGAAGAGTTTGTTCTTTAAACAAGCAGTCAGACTAAAAGCCTGTACCATCTACTTACAATTCTAGGTATGGACATTTTGTCCCTAACCAGTAAGACAAACACTGTATTTCAGTTTTCAGCAAGGCAGACGGTTTTCTCTGTGATCTTTTCAGTTTCTGCTGTGATATTTCAATGTGATAGCTGTAGATTAACACAACCATTACCAATTTTAAGTAAGAATGACTGGAATAAGGATATGAGAGCAACTCATATGGGCTAAGATGAAAATGTCTTCAAAGTAATGATTTTCTTTGATTAGATTAAACAAAATATATTACATTTTGGTTTTGAACTTTACTGGTCAAGGGCGAAGACTACATACTTCTGCTTCAGCTCATGCTTTGCTTTTTGCAGATAGAAGAGGTAAGAGGGCAAAAAGGTAGTTATCAATGGCAACACAGCAAAGTATGGTGTGAAGAGGATTTGAAAAATATATTCACTGCAAATTAAAATGACAAAATGGACAAAGTTCAGGGGATCAGTAATGACTAAAGTACAGGAGAAGTTAATTACAATCTTTAACTGAATTAATATAAAATAAGTGATTTTTTAGCTAAAGAAATAGATTGAATAATGTTTATAGAAAGCATGTACAGCATATCTTGACAAGAAATTAATGTCACTTTTAAGCTTATTATTCTACAGTGTTCTTCATCTTCTTAACCCCATTGCAACCTAACTGAAAACTATGTAGAAAACATATAGTAGAAAACTATATGGAATCTTCTATAAAAATAATCTGAAAAAAAAAACACCCTACTACTATTACTACAGATATTTATATATATATATATATGTATATATATATATATATAAAATATGAGACATTTTACTTGTGTTTGATAACCAAAAATTATACTACCTGAAAAGAAAATGTGTATCTCAAGTATTAATTTGATCGGTCTTTTAGATAATTTCAATGAGAAAAATAGGGGAGGAGGAAGAGAAAAAAGCTGGTAAAATCTTAGTTCAAAGAGTTACACATTGTGGTTTAACCTGTCAGGAAGCTCAGCCTTTCAAACACAACCTTTCAAACACTCCCTCCACCAGTGAGATGGGGAAAAAACGGAACAGAAAAATGAAAGAACTCATGGGTGGAGATAAGGACAGTTTAATAATAAAAAAGGGGAGAAAAATGAAAAAGGAAAGAAAAGAAAAAAGAAAAAAAAAAAAAAAAAACAACACACGCATTAACAATAACAACAATAGCAAAAGGATGTAAAAAACAAGCACAATGTAATTGCTCTCCATCCACCAAACAAAACCCAGTCAGTCCCCAGGCAGCATCAGTTCCCTCTGATGAAACTCACAGTTTTATTGCAGAGCATGACATCACGTGGTATGGAATATGCCTTTGGTCAGTCTGGGTCAGCTGTCCTCATTGCGTCCCTTCCCAGCTCTTTGTGCACGCCCAGCCTCCTAGCTCCTTGTGCCTCCTTACTGGTAGGAGAAACTGAAAAGGCCTTGACTTCATGTAATCTCTGCTCAGCAACAAGTAAAACATGAGTGTTATCGACATTATTCTCATCCTAAATCCAGAACGCCATACCAACTGCTAAGAAGGAATTAACTGTCCCAGCTAAAATCAGGACAACAAGGTACATATAAAACCAGGAGCAAGGCTGACTTTTTTATATGCAACTTTGGACCATAATAGTGCAAACTCCAGCACCCTGAAAAAACATATATTCCTGTGAGCAATTACATTGCTCTCTGCAGGTACCTTAAAGGAGGCTGTAGTGAGGTGGGGGTTGGTCTATTCTCCCATGTGCCTGGATGAGGGGGAATGGGCTAAAGTTGCACCAGGGGAGGTTCAGGTTGGATATTAGGACAAACTTCTTTACTGAAAGGGTTGTTAGGCATTGGAATGGGCTGCCCAGGGAAGTGGTGGAGTCACCATCCCTGGAAGTCTTTAAAAGACGTTTAGATGTAGAGCTTAGTGATATGGTTTAGTGGAGGACTGGTTAGTGTTAGGTCAGAGGTTGGACTAGGTGATCTTGGAGGTCTCTTCCAACCTAGATGATTCCGTGATTCTGTGTGACTGACATCAAATTCTATAAATATATATACACTTTTTCTGTAATAGATACTTTCTGTGGGGAGAATCTTGCCTAAATCCTATGTAATGATGAATTAAATGGTTTTCAATAAAATTATGTTGCGCTTTGCAGATTGTCTTTACTTAGAAAGCAAAAAACAATGGCAAAATTTTGACTAAGAATTACAGAGTTTTAGGTTTTCAAAAAGCAAGCAAGCAAACAAACAAACAAAAAGAACCTTAATGCTTGTTTTGAATATAATGGTTTAACTAGAACAATATAAGATTTTATTCCTGCTTCGTATTTCAAAGTTGAAGGTTAGCAAAGCAGAATAAAACTTCAGTCCAGTATAGGGAAATCCTTTTCCTAAAATGATGCAGTGTCAAGTTGATACATCAGTAACAGCAAGCTGACTGACTGAGAGGCTACTGAGATATGCTGTAAATGCTCAGTTAACCCTCAGGTGGTTTGGATCAGGCCTTTATGTAGTTAATGAAAAATATGTAGTGTATTTCATGATGAAATTTGTCAATGTTTGTTCCTTATTAAAAAAAGAGACAAAAAAAAAGTCAGGAAAAGGTCATTCACTGATAATTGTCAATAGATATTCTATACAGAATAGCATATTTCAAACTGTGTGATTCTTTACTGTACAGCTGTTCAAAAAAAGGTCACTATTTTTTTCTTTTCTTGGCACAGTAATGAATAAATTGTATTTTCTCACTTTTATCTTCCCCCAGGACAATCATACTCTAAAACTTCACCCCAGAAAGATTTTTTGTTTGGTAAACATCAAGGATGGAGAACTTTAATATAAAGATTTATTTATTTATTTATTTATTTTAAAAAAGGAAAAAAGAAAATCAAAATAACCCCACAGAACAAAAACATGACACAAACCATGTGATTATCATGAGAGGTGATTATTTTTATTACTATTTTATACTAAATTGCATTTTAACTAGGGCACAGCAATGTTAAGAACTGATTGAACTATGCTATCTTAAATCCTGCCTAAAATAACTTAAGAACTCAAGTTTTGCTTACATACAACACAGCAGTGTAATCACATTTTTTCCCTATACTGTCCATATAGATAAACATGTAATGTTTTCTGTTCTTAATGGTCCATAGTTTTCCTTGGCATTTAATTACAGACATCAAAGCATACGCAGAAACACACAAAGCATACACAGAAAGACAGATAAAGACAACTTACCTTCCTTGGCAGTCCAGGTCTAAGAAAATGTCTGCCTAGGAAAATCTATATTTTTGTCAACTTCATCACGAACTTGCATATGACGATAAAAACTGATAAAAGGGAGGCTGCTCGTAATTCCTTACGAGCTTATCACATCACATATTTAACCAAGAAGAAAGAGACATTTTTTCCTGGAGGGAATTAAATCTTCTCTTAACACTTAGTTTTAACTTAACACTTAACACTTAACTCTTAGTGTTAAGATATATGATAGCCATCACATAAGCATTTTCACATGGGAACACTGAAGCATATGTAGGTAAGTGCACAAGATATATGGAGTTCAGAAAGAGAAGACATAAAAAAGTACTCATAGAGATCAGAATACAATGACATTGTTTGCAGTTACCTAGTTACTATTTTGATTACTGTTCTTCCAACTGTTTCAGTTTATTTTTATTAGTTTATTCCTGTTTACAAATTATTATAAAATACTAAATATCTAAATATAATATCTAAAGATACCCATTTTGTTTTAATCATACCAATTCTGAAATTTGATGAAAATAAAATTTATGACAACTGCATCCTTTGAAGTGAAACATCTGAACTTCATATTGTTTGTTAAAGTGTATCATCTAGAAAGGCATAAGGAATAAAGTAGTTTCTTAGGAAGCAGAAGTGATAAATTCAAGCCTGCTCAGACTAAGAATACTCTGAAACTGCAGTTCACTCATTCCTGGCAAGTGTTATAAACAGTAGGACACAGTAGAACAGTAAGACCACATTTTCTACACATCATTTTATTACAGTCAACCTTATTCTACTCGGTATCTTTTCTGTGAAAAGGATCAGACAGCCTAGATTCAAAGGCTGGATGGAAGATGCTTAGCATTTCCTACTGATTTCTTAAATACCTAGTGAAAAGAAGCGGGTATTTATTTTTCCTACTTTGTTTACTCAGCTTGTACCTCCTTCTAAAATCAAATATTGAATTGCCATGCAGAACGTAAACTGATCTATCCTACTAGGAAGATTAAGAAAAGTTTATATACAACTTCAGTTCTCAGGATGGAGAGTTCTCATCTTCAGGACTGTGCTTTTTTTTTTTCTTTTTTCTTTTTTTTTTTTTTTTTTTTCACTCTGGGAGTGTTTGTGTGATTTTCTGGAGGAAATGAGTTAGATACAATTGCTGGCTTTCTTCACATCTGATTTCTGATGTGCAACATGTAAACTTCCATGGCTGAACTAATCACCTTAAATCCACTTTATGATCAGTGGAGAGAAATAATCATTTCTAAGACTTGATTCATTTGGCCCACTTTGTATATTCATTTCAAAAAAAAAAAAAAAAAAAACAAAACTGAATTATAACTAAAATTGCCTATCTTTTTGAATTGACTATGAAGGGAGCTCCAGGTGACTTGCTCATATCTTTAGGAGACATCTGTCACCATCTGCACTGCATGCAGACATGAATATTTGATTAGATTAATCCTTTCAAATTTACCTTTGAAGTGATGGATACTATATTTGGGCAAGTGGCTAACATACTGCATTCCTAAATACTATATATCTTTTTCCCCCACTATAATTTTAACGTTTCTGCTTATAACCTTATTTACTATTCTTCCACCATAGACAGCTATGAAGGATGTGGCTCTGTCTTCTTGATGATCTCCTCATAGATATTGGCATGTTGTCGTCAATTACACTCAAAGCCCTTTCTTCTCCAAACTGAACAGGCCCCATTTTCTCAGCCTGGCTCATGCAGTGCGCCAGCCCCCCACTCATTCAAGGATCACTGGTCTGTCAAGACAGCCCAGTATATAGTTAACCTTCATTAATACTAGGGTGCACTGCTGAGTCATGTTTACCTTGCAGAAGAGCTGCTCCCCAGACAGTCCATTTCTAGCTGTATCATTGCACCTTCCTTCCCAAGTGCAGGACTTCGTTTTTCTCCTTGCTAAATTTCAGGAGGCCCGTTCTCTCAGCCTGTCTAGGTTGCTCTGAATGACATCTTTTTGCCCTCAGGCATATTAACTATCTAATCTGCAAGGTACATTATTTTTGTATTTATTATACATTATCATAATCTACATATATATACTTAAATTAATCTCTCAAAACAAAGAAAGGAAGTTAGGAAGGAAAGAAACAAGGGAATGTAGACTGTATAACTGTGAAAAAAAAAGCTATTTTAAGCTAGTGAAGATTTGATCCAATTTTATCTTTGTAGTGGTATGACCAAAATTTTTCAACGCAGTTTAGCAACACATTGAGTCTGACCTAGAGATGTAGGATGCTGTTCATCTTTCTGTTCCTGACTACTATATTTCCAATTTTAACATTTTAAATATTTAATAAAAGAAAAACAAACAAAAAAACCTGACCTGTAAGAGTCTAGTAAAGATTTCTAGTGACAACTTTAGGGAAAAACAAACAAACAAACAAAAACCAAACAACACAAAACAACAACAACAGCAACAAACCAAACCAAACCGAAACACCACCACCACCACCATCAAAAAAAAAAAAAAACAACAAAAAAAACCACAATCATTTCGTGGGTAAAAATCTCACCTGAAACTTCAAAAAACAAATTTAAATTCCAAGACTGAGGATAGGACTGACCCTATATATTTTATAATGGAGTCTGAATATTTGTGCTTGCTTAGGCAATAAAATATCTAACATTTAGGTGCAGAATATTTCAGATAGTCTAGATACTTCAGGTCATGCAGATTTCCATGCTCATTGAAGAAGAATGTTGATGTCAGAATTTGATGTCAGAACTGATGTCTCTACAGTTTAGCTATATAATCAGCTGGACAAACTAAAGATTCAGAAAGATACTTATTAATCCCAGTATGAAAGCTGTAAGTATTATCTATTCTGACATCTATTGTTTTCATTCTTAAATGTTTTCTCTTTGAAAAAAACTTGCAATAAATGCAGAACAACATTTTCACATATATATATATATTTTAAATCAATCAGATTTTCTTTGAAACAAAACCTACCTAGAAATATAGGTAGAAACATAGCTTCCAGTCATTTAGCTCCTCAAATCCTTCTATTTCTCAGATTTTCTGCCAAAGTGATGTGGAGTATATAACACAGAACAAAAATAATTGATATAATTTAACTGATGTTATTTTAGCTGATTTTTTTTTTTTGAATCTGCACAAATTAATTTACTGCGATTAATTCTAGTAAAATGAGATGAAATGGATTAATCTTTTTTTTTTTTTTTTTTTTTTTTTCCCCCATAACACTTAATTTTCCTGAAGAGACCAGCTGGAGATGAGAAAATAATTAAACATATACAAAGAAATTTTAAACATGGCTATATTATTCATTTCTCTTCCAAAGCTCTGGTGAACTGCTTCTGAAGAAAACTTAAAACAGAGGAGCCACATTTGAAAGTAGATAACCTCAAAATCTTTGGTCTTCCTTTGGATGTGAGGAACAAGGACTTTATTACTTACTCAAAGACTTGGTTCATGTATTTCTTGCAATGTAAAGACAGACAGTAATCTGAACTATAGTGAAAATGCATATAGGCTCCTGCGAAGAAGCTTAATAAAGAACTCCTCTATCATGGTCTTACCACTTGTAAACTACTGGATTTGGGACAGAAAGACAATATCTGAGAGCAACTTGCATGAGAGGTGAAATTATATATTAATCACAAACCTATTATCAACAGAACTCTGTTACATACATAGCAGCATTCACTTTTCATCCAGCAAAATATAGAACTACTTAAACTGGAAAACTCTACAGTTTGAGATAAGCTATGAGAAAAGTTGTAATAAATATCCTCAGACAGGTGTTTGGAGATTGTGACTGTGATTTGAGTTTACAAGGTGGTCAGTAGGTGCAGTGCTATATTGGTAAACTAAGTGACCTAAACCAGAGGTCTAACTTTTAAATGACTGAAGGTATTCAAGTCAGCCATAGCCACGTTCTTTTCTACCCAGATAAACAACTGCTGAACCAGGGACAACATATGCTGTGGCTAGTTTCAACACATGGGTTAATTTGTAATTGTACTCATTGGCCATCTAGCTGCTGTCAAAGCAAATGCAAAGTGGATAAGCTGTGCCAGAGCTGCCCTCAGAAGGCACAACCCACACACTGTGAAAATCAATGAAATGACAGCAAGGTGCCAAGGATACCAGAGTGATGGGTTGGTCGAGTAGTGCTCCATTTCCTGAGAATGGCCCTACTTCTTTATCTTCTCAAAAAAATCTACCTCAAGTTTTGAAAGCAGTGTAGGTAAAACTGAATTTTTCCACATCAAGAGAGAAGAGCTGCTACAGTTAAAGAACAGTCCAAACAGGGATAAAAAGTCCTGACAGTGGGCAGAGAGGTGCAAGGAGGGATTTTATATATATATATATATTTTTTTTTTTTTAATTTTTTTAAGTGACTGGAGTATCTGTCCTCGGAGGAAAGGCTGAGAGAGCTGGGACTGTTCAACCCAGAGAAGAGGAGGTTCAGAGGGGATCTTACCAATATCTATTAGTATGTGAAGGGAGGGAGCAAAGGGGAATGAAACAGACTCTTTTCAGCGGAGCTTAATGCCGGGACAAGAGCTGACACAAACTGGAAAATAAAAATTTTTGTCTAGACATCAGGAAGCACTATACTGTGCAAGTTACCAAGCACTGGCACAGGGTGCTCAGACAGATTGTGGAGTCTCCTCCTGAGAGATATTTAAAAGCTGTCTAGACATGTTCTTGGGCAACCTGCTCTAGGTATCCCTGCTTGAGCAGGGAGGTTAGACCAGATTGCTTCCAGAGGTCCCTTCCAACCTCAGCCATTCGGTGATTCTATGAAACCTAAAGGTTCAGGCTGTTCTTTAAGGAGACACCTCAATAACTGGAAATACTCTCTTCAGTTACCTACATGCTTTCTGATCTACCACACTTTCACATGCGTGTGTGGGGAACTAGTTTTATAGGGCATGGTGGTTTATAGGCCCAAGCTGCTTTGTTTGGTTGGTTGCCTACTTTGCTACTGCTTAGTACCAGGTTTCATTCCCAATATGCCCGTGTTTCCTTGCATAAGCTAAAGTTTTATACACCACTTTTTTAAAAAAGGTTTTATTTTTATTTTAATGTCTGTAGAAGAAAATACATTACAGAAATCACTGATTTTTGTGGTTCGTCCTTTGCTGCAAAATTTTACTTTCCTTTTTTAATTGAAATTAAATATAATTTATAGAGGAAAACATTTGTTTAATTGCAGCTTTCCTTGGAATCTCTCTCTCTCTCTTTTTTGAGGTATGACCAGATGTACAGCATCACACTGATGACCCTGACTGTACAAAACATTCATCATGATATATTATGTCAGATTGAGTGGTGCAATTACTACAATGTGACCTTATGCCATATTGAATGTCAAAGCAGCCTTTTGTTTTTTACCCTTCATTGCAGTAATAACTGTCAGAAATAATTATTTATTTTGTCAACTACTCAAACACTTACATCCACGTGTTATAAAACATGTTATAAAACTCCTTATCTTCAAACAGTCTGGCAGTTATTCCCTAGAATATTTTCTCTAACCTTTAGATACTCACAGTATTTTCCCAAATGAGGGTATTTTGTTTACCTCACCAAGTTGTACAGTACAACGCCAGTGACAAGCTCTTCTGATTATTTAGCCCCTCTGTACCATAAACCAAACTTCTATGTTTGACTTTCATTTTTCTGGCCAGTCCAGAAACTTTAATTTTATTTTATTTTTTCTTATCAGATTATGGCCCTAATATTCTTGTTCTTCAGTTCAAGCTGGTCTTTATAAGCAAGTTTCTTTTCTTCTTTTTCAAATCATTATGACTGTCTTTGGTATTCAGGAAATGGTTATTGACAGTCCTGGAAGGTCCTAAGTGGATAACCAGAGTTAAAAAAAAAAAAAAAAAAAGAAAGAAAAAAAGGACTCAAAAACCATCCTGCAGGGTATCCAAGAAGAATTCAAATGAATCACTGATCAAAGCTATGGAGGGATAAAAACAGAATACCAAAGAACAGCAACAATAAACTTGCCATTTTAATTCAAGTCTTTTTTTAGAAGAGAGTATTTTTTTTTTTTCTGTCAGAACTTGCTAGAAATTATTGTCTTTTTTTTTTTTTTTTTTTTTTTTTTTTGACAACACTTTGGTGGCTTGCAACCCCTGATCATCTGGTTTGGCTGAGATCAGGCAAGCTGTTCACATAAATATTAGCCAGCTGATGATTACCTCATTTCTGCACTAAAAAGATTTTATTTTCCTCCAGCTTCAAGTACTTGCAACAAATACTTGGCTTTTATCAGTTCACTGAACTAATGAATCCCCCAGTAATAATATTCTGTGTTTGGAACCAAGTCCAATTCCCATCAAAAGTAGTTATTGAATTAGAGGAGAACTGAAGTAATATTCTCATGGTAACCTTTTGGTCTGGGTTATAGTGAGCTGATGTTTTCACCCTTCAATTCATTTATTGTTAAGATGTTCCTGTTGAGTTTGCCTTACTCTTATTAACATAAAGTAGCTCCCACCTAATTCAGGAATTGGTCCCTTCAATGTGTAAGGAATTTATCTCATCACATAAGTGAACTAATCTGAGAAATATAAGGTCATATATTTTGTTTATTTTTGAATTAGAAGACTAATCTGGTTTATCAAATAAAATAACATATAAAAAAAGGTTAAAATATTCAGATGTGATACAAAGAAAGGTAAAGGGACTTTACTGCACTGCCTGACTTTGGAATTCTTTATTTATTTACTTTAGTTAGGACAGGGGTTCTCTCAGCTTGTCTGTACAGTCACAGAAGAAAAATGGGCTTACTCATGAACATAATTCCTTGTAAAAGATTACCTTCTGTGCTTTGAATCAGCACCAGTGTGAACATCTCACTCTTTCCTCCCTTGACACTGTGAGTGACCCAAAAGCTAAAACAAACAAAGAAACAAATAACTATGAATGAATATAAATCCGATCCTTCTCCAATATATTTTCTAGCTCCTAGCAGCAATGTCTGAAGTAGCTGCTGAACTGGAGTTTGAATCTAAAACACTGTATTTAATAGACTTCGAAATAGTTACATATATTTATTTTATATTTTTTGAAAACAAAACAAAACACAATTTTTTAGTGCTTTAAGAAATATAGTAGACAGAGTTCAAGATGCAGCTGCACATAGTGGAAAAAAAAAACTTGTTTCCTGTTTTGATCTCAGTTTCTTTACTAATAATTTCTTAACTTTATGTTTCCTGATCGACTTCTGTTAAGCAGGCATTTCCTTAGAAATATCTACAATGACTGCAAAATTCTGTCCTCTGAGTGATAATAGCTCATTTAGAACTCATCATTTTATACAGTTTTTCCTGTGCTTACTACTTTGCATTTGTCAACACTGAATCTCTTATATATTTTATTACCCATTCACTTCTGTAACTCTGCAATCAATGTTAGCTTTGACTTTCTTGAATAACTGTGTATCATCAGCAGACTGTCACCTCACTATTCTCTTCTTATCTGAATTGTTTTTATTGATTCAATGCTCATGTCTGGATTTCAGTAACCTCTTTCCTTCGTGATTATTGGTATTTTTTAGGCTTGAACCTTGTTTTTATCCTAATCAGTAACTAATCCACAAGTGAAACTTGTTTCTTACCAATGTAAGAAACTGTTTTCTAAGAGCCTTCTGACAAGAGTACTGTCAAAAGCTTGTGAGAGTCTTGTGTATGCAACTCTGAGTGGACCACCCATATGTATGTGCTATTTCACCTGTTCACAGAAATCTATCAGCTCTGTGCAGCACACTTTTCCTTTGTAAGAAAGATATTTAGTTATTGATGTTGAGCTCTTTTACTGTATGTCGTATTTATCCATGTACCTCTTTATACATTTCAACTATTTCTGCATCAACCCCCAAACATTTTTTTAAAGGTCACTTTCTTGTTTTGTTACTGAATACAGTCACCAGCAAGTAATAGTTACTACGTTTACATAAAACCGTAGAATCACAAAGTATCCCTAGTTGGTAGGGACCCAAAAGGATCACTGGGTCTCACTCCTGATTCCACGCAGGACTACCCAAAAATCAAACCAGACATCTGAGAACATTTTACAAATGCTTCCTGAACTCCAGCAAGCTTGCTGAAGTGACCACTTCCCTGGGGAGGCTGTTTCAGTGCCTGACCACCCTCTTGGTGAAGGACCTTTACCTAATATCCAGCCTGAACCTAATGCAGCTTCATGCCGTTCCCTCAGGACTTATCTCTGGTGACTGAAGTATTTAATCTTAATTAAGTTAATTTATAACTTTTGAGTGATTCCACATGATCCTAGAAATCTGTTTTTCTTCATTTTATTAATTGATTCTGAATCCAGCTCTACCACTGAGATTTCATTTACAGCAACTCATCTGCCCCTAGTAATAAAAAAAAGCCAGTCAAATTTCTGCATATTGATCTAAAAATGTCTATGTATTTTATTTTATGAAGAGGCCTATTGAGTGATTTTTACAGTTTTGCTCCCTGAATATTGCTACAGACAAGACTCTTATATATATATATAAAGCTTAATATTTTGAGGAAATCTGCTATTAAATTCTAAGTCACTGGCAGGTTACATTTCAAAATCTTTGTGCCTCTAATTTATTGTGATTTTGCATTTATTTTTCCAAATTTTATATATGTATATATATATTTTTTTAAATAATTCCAGACCCAGATTTAGGCATCTAAATTCAGTGCATTTCAGTGGGCTGCATAACTGTAATGTGTAATTTAAGTATTCAGTGTGAGTAGGAGTAGGTTCAAGCATTTTGGTTCTTCCCAGCAAAAGTAGTTTTCTGTTTGTTCAAGGTCCTCAAGAACATTATTGAATGCATAGAGGTTTATGCATTAGTGTTATTGACACTTAATATTGGATTCAGCTACAGTTGCAGATGTACTTAATTTAATCAAAGCACAGTTTCTGTTTCTTTTTTTCTCTTTTTTTTTTTTTTTGTGTACAATAAAAATGTATAAAAATACAGTTGCTGTTGAATAGATAATAAATGAAACAGGAAATAAACACTTTTGAAAACTTTCAATGATATTTTATAACCTGTTTTTAAGGCCTCAGTGAGAATAACTTTGATCTATGAAATGCAATAGTGATAGTATTGAATCTTTTTTTTTTTTTTTTTTAATAGAATTTGTTTACATCTTTATTTAAGGAGAAGAAAGGAGAAGTAAGGAGAAGAAAATTGAAGCAAAAAAAAAGGAGAAGAAATTTGAACCAAAGTAGCTAACACAAATCTATACTCACTGAGCAATCATAAGTCAAAAATGAAAAGGGCATGCTTTAACTTTAAAAGTGTTATATGTGTGATTTTTAATGTAGTTGTAACCAAATGCATGTACCTTATACTGGGCAAATGGATTCCCAGAGGACCTTTATAGTGCTTAGTTGCTTCTTACTTAGGTCAGAACATTTCAATACTCTCCAGGTGCAGAATGTTTTTATTTTGTTTTATATTGAATTTTGATTTTTCACTAAACCTAGATCTTCTATTATCCCCTTTAACATTCTTTAATCCCCTTTAACTCATTCTTTAAAAAGTGCCAAATAATCTTATTTGCAGTTCATATGTGATTTTAAATGTGAAAACATAATTTTGGATTTGGATGGCTATCATGTCTCTGCAAAGAAGGATGCTACTGCTGTTGTTGTGTTGTAATCAACATTTCTGATGTTTACTCAAGCAGTATAATTGTGATTTATTGTTTTGCTATTTCTATCATGTCATCTCTTAAAAATAAAAGTAGACTTAGTGTTTGGTGCCAGAAGTTGGCAGTAAATGACCATAAACAGAGAACTGCAATTCTCTTTATATACATATATATATATACACATATATATATATATTATTTTTTTTAAACACAAAATCAAACCTGTTACTGTACAAAATATGAACATGACATTTTTCCAGATACCTACAACATAGAGGCTTAGGAGTGGCAGCTGTTAAATGAACAAGTAACAAATTTGTGAAGTGTCATTTATCTCTAATAGGAAGGCACTCAGAAAGCAATGAATTTAAATTATCAGCAGCCAACTGCAGCTGAACATAAAATAGTAAAAGAGACAGGGAGACAGAGGGAAGGAAAGAGAAGGAAAAAAAAAAAAAAAAGAGGGAGAAAGCAAAGGATTGAAAGAGAATAAGAAATAAAGACTAAATATATTTCTTTCCAGGGACAGTATGGACAGTATTTATCTTTTAACTACAACAGAAGATAGACACATGGACATTTAGTGTGTGTGTATGTGTGTAAACAAATATAGCATATCGCCACTGTAATTTTTCCCACTTACAGCTACCTTTTTGGATTTCTGTGTACATTATCTTCCTCCTTTTTTTAGTGACTTGCAGTCCTACATTCAAGGGCTGCTACGGGCTAATGCTGACCAAACTACTATCTACACAGCCGTCTGTGTCTTGCCTGAAATGAGACTGTGAATTCCTCAGGATGCTTCCTCATGCTTCATGTTTTGTGTCATCACAGAAAAGCCTTTTACCATTTGTGAACACTAGTGCAATGGAGGCAATAAACAAAAGAGAAGAGGGGAGAAATCACCATCTTTCTGAAGATGATGATGTTGTGTCTCAACAGTTGTGTCCACAACTTAATGGATAAGACAAAAGAGACATACATTTCTTACTTGCTCAAACAGGTTTCTGACCTAGCTGACAGTAGAGACACAGTAGATCAAGAACACTATGATCTAGGCTTACAGGACACACTGTTTCTCAGAGTGGTGTCTACATCAAACATATGTTATTTCCACTTTCATTTTTCTCTGTCATAAAAGAAAGAAAGAAAAAAAAATCAACGAAAAACGAAACACAATTTCTTTTCTATTCTTATTCTCTACTAACAAACAACTTCCAAAATGATTTAAAAAAAAAAAAGATCTATTAGGAAGATTCCTAAGGTAAACAACCCTGAACTGCAGCTTTTAGGGTAGAATAAACAAACAAACAATGTTTTTCTTGCAGAAGACTCATGTTATCTTCATATATACGTTTATCTACACTCCATTATTTTCATTCATCTCCAAGAAGAGGTTAAGGGAAACATTCAAAACATATACAATTCCTTCAGCTAGATCCCAGGAGCCTAAAAAAATTGTTATCCTATTTTTCTAGGAACAGATAGATATTGACTGTTCAATCATGCTCTGATTTACTGGCAGAAGATAAAATTAAATACATAGCTAAAAATCAAACATCTAAATAATGTTTTACTTTATGTATAGTTTAATTCTAGTCAGTACACTCAATGGTGGATGTGGTGTAGCTTTCTACCAGAGAGGGTAAATATCATAATAAGAAAGAGGATTGTAATTTGTCAGCTGTGATATATGAATCTTTTGAAACTTCTCCTTGGGATCTTTTTAATTTCACAGAAATGGGGTTTACACTCAAATAACTTACTCATCTTGGATGGGAGTTTAGCTTTTTGTAAAAGGCAGATAAGCTTTTTAGATAAAAAAGGCAGACACATTTAAATTATTTTTTTTTTCTCTGATTCCCAGTAAGTCTTATTCTAAGGATAAAATGCATTGTTTAAATTCAGCTATGTAAAATAAAGCATCTAACTGAAAATATTCAGTTAAGCTCTCTTTACAGAGAGAAACAAAGAAACCTGTTCATCCTATTATCTTTTTCACCTGTTCTGGTGTAATGAATAACTTCTGGACACACCAGTTCCTCCTTTTTGGTGATGATCTTTCCCACCTGTGGTGAGTGAGAAAGATTATATATGTATATATTTATATATATAAAGTACCTATCACCATATTGATAAACACTCTTTGGAACCACTCTGGTGACAGGGGTAAGCAAAGGAGTAGGCCTCAGTACCTCAGCACTTATGTTTCCAAACAATAAAAACAAACAAATAAATAATACCTAAATATGAGTGTTCAGTGTTGTCTGAGATGCTGTTTTCACTTTGCTTCCAGCCCTTACTCCAAAATGGAGTGGATTGTCTGCATAGCTCTTGTGTTTGCCAGCTTAAGGCTGATGCCTCAGATTGCCTACAACATGTGAAATAGAAGTATACAACTATGCCCCGATACCTGAATTATTCTCCTGACTAGGCAATGGAGAGCAGCAAGGGAATGAAATACGTTTTAAATCCTACTTATTTTTGGAAATAATTAGCAAAATGGATTTAATTTCAGCTGTGCAGGTGAAGACCATTACATCTCATGGGCTTCAAATTAATAAAAGCTACACATGAGTATACAGCTGAGGTAGATAGCAGAGTGTTTGCAAATAATTTTCTTCTTTGCTGGAAAATGGTAAGTATCAGAGATAGCTATGTATGATTACTTTTCAGTAGAAAAAAGGACTTGAATTAAGTTTGCCAGCAGGGCTTGAACATTTTGTGCATTATATACACCCCCCCAAAAAAAAAAAAAAAAGAAGAAAAAGAAACAAGACAAATAATTGACTCAGAGCTTGAGTGAATAGTAAGTTGTGCAATTTTTCAGTTTGAATTTCACTGCTAGGAATATCTTTATTTCTAATCAACAGAACAAAAGCACGTAGTTTTAAAAAGAAATGTACATGATTACATTATACAGTCACAGAATCTATTCCTCCACAGTTTTGTTATGGAAAGTTGGTTTCTTTGTCTATTAAGTAACTGCTTAGTGTCTGGTTTGAATAAAATGAAAAGGAGTCTCACAAATACTGGAGGGAAAGAAGTCTCAGAGGTGTCCTTTACTTTTGATTTTAAGTCTCTTTGAGAAGAGACCATGTCTCCACAGGTTTCTGGATTTTTTACTTTTTACATTCTCTGTAATATCTTTAAGTTACTGAACTACCCTTGATACAAAAAGTACTTCAAAGCTAATGAAAGAAAAATGCATGTATGTAAGGTACACATTATAACAAAGACCAAAAGTTTTGTGTTTGCAAAAAAAGTATGAAAGCATTTTAGCTGCTTAAAATATTCCAGATTTTCTTACTCTAAAAACATCACCATAAGCCCTTCTGAGGCTAAAGACTGACTGAAGCATCCTATCTGAGTTACATCAATAGAGCAAGACATAGTCATTTACACACTTCTAGAAGAAGATTGAAAAACAAACAAAAAAAAATAAAAAAGAAATTGAATTCCTTTGAAAATTTTTTCTGTAAATACGAATCATGTACAATTATAAACATCACTTCTCCAAAGTATTGCTGATAGATTTCTGTCCCTTCTTCTAATGAAAACAAAAGACATAGATCCAAGTTAAACAGGTTTTACAAACAAACAAACAAAATAGTGTAGTCTTCCACACAGATTAATATGCCATTTCATGGAAATACAGAATTAGTGGAATTCAAAATTATGAACCAATTCATACAGAAAGATAACAGGTTTGCAGAGGAACCTTAGAGCTTTCAAGCATTTAATTTAAACAGACAATGTGCATATTGCTTTGCCTGTCACTGGAAGCTGTTGATTTTATGATGATCTATTCAAACGCTTTAAAAATATTGTATCTTTATCTTTTCCTTTCCACTGAATTTTGAATGTTTTTTTCATGTAAGCTATGTAGAAAAAGACTCTTTCTGAACACGCACTAATAATACTAAATCTTCATAAATGCATAGTAAAATAAACAGAACATTAATAAAAAGCAAAGTGACAGTCTCCAGACAGACACTAATGTGAAATGTTGATCAGACATCTCTCCATAGAATTGAGAGTCAATCCTGGAGACATAATTCATGCACGGAAGGAAAAAACTAAGATGTCATCCCCCACCTGAAGTTTTCACTCAAGATATTTCAAATTCTTGGAATATTTAAATTGACTCTTGAAGTCTGTTCAGTTATTGTCTCATGAGAAGCAGAAATCCTCTTGGAAACTAAAGTGAAGACTCAACGTGTCTGAAACAAGGATTTGAGGAGCTTCCAATGAGCAATCTGTACACTTAGATACATCGCGATAGCCAGTATAAGCTACTGTCTGAGGATCTAGGCATTTGTGGCTCTCACTCCTTGATCTGCCTTCTCCAGCAGGTCAAGAGGGACAATGAGGGAAAAAGTTATGATGCTATAGTGTTTGCTATATTACTGGTAATACTGAAGCTATGGTCATTGCTGTCTTACTGTTGCCATACAGCTTTGCAGAAGATCTGGATTTTCCAGTTCCTCCAGATTCATGCATGTGATATATTATCATAGGCTGAATAATAACATTCTGCACTGGATAATATTTCTCCCTAATTCTTATTTCATGTCTTAAAAACCTGTGGAAACTCCTCCCTTTATGAGCTGTACACCATATTCAATGATGAAATGGGAATGTCCTATTTTAATGGTGTTCAGTATAGGCTGTGTAAAGAAGATAAAGTGCTCATTTAAAAGCTTTTTAGACCCTATTTATGACAGCATTACTCCTACTAAAGTACAAGAGAAGGTTTTCATATTTTGCATATTGTAGACTAAGCTCTTTCAGTTCTGTAACTGTTTATACTGCCATTAGTACTTTTTGAAAAACTCTGTAATTGTGGATACTGCTGATCACATCAAATCTTTAGAATACGTAGCTCCACATCTATTTACTTCCTTAATTACTGAATTTCACATCATTTTTCTACTGTCAGTTTGCTCTTTAGAAAACTAAACTTTTCTTTATTTATTTAATAATTTGTGTATGTGCTTAAGAGAACCTGACTCAATTGCCACTCACAGTTTAGGGATAATTACATGTTAGATGCTACAAATGGATACAAAGCTTTTATTTCCCTGAGAATCCAGAAGAAGAGGAGAAAGAATAAAAAAGAGCAGGCTGTACAAACACTTGTAAGCCACTTGTCTTTCCAAACCAGCTGTTTGACACTAGCACTCTCTTTGAAATAATTTTTAGAGTGAAATCACACAGTGATTCTGCTTCTGAACTGTTAATATTTTCATGTCTAAGGCAAGACTAGATTTTCCTTGCTAGGGCACTTTTTAGTAGGCAGTTAAGCTACGTTCTTGCTAGCACCACCAATATTTTGGACCCTTATTGATGATAGAGTAAAAGAACTGTGCCTTTTTTTTTTTTTTTCTTTTTTTTTTTTTCTTTTTTCCTGTCTTTCTTTCAGGGAATAAATGCTCCTTGTGACTCACATTGCCTTACTCCTCTTGAATGCAGCTATCTTTTTCTTATCAGAGTTCAAGTAAATTTACAAGGGTACTTTAGTGAGAGAAAACTGAAAATGTTGCTTATCCTCCAAGCTCACTGTTCTGTTTTGTTTTTTCTCTCTCTCTCTTTTTTTTTTTTTTTCTTTTCCTGAGAAACACTCATTGTTCAGTAATGATATTCCCTGCCGAACTCACAAATTGTATCTAAGGGAGAGACAGCGAAGATGTTTTGAACGTTAAATTAAATGACAAGTTTTGTCAGCATGCTCCATAAAGAGGATAATGTGTTATTTATCTAGGACTTTTGATCAGTCCAGGATTGTACAATGTGGAGTATAATTTCTGGAATATTTTCAAGATTTGTCCCATGTGTGTCAAGCCTAAGAGCTCAAGAAATCTGCCATGGAAAGCTTGTGGCTTTCTGGTGTTCCACAAATAATAAAAAAGTTGTTGCATACCTCTAAACAGGGCACTGTGGATCATAACTACTTCTCAATATCTAGGCTGAATCAAGCAAGTAGGAGATCTTATCCACTCTTTATTTGATATCACATCTCTACCAATGTCTGATGAAGCAAAATGAACTTAATTACAGCTGTGCGTCCATTGCTGGTGGTGGAATTGCTGAAGGTTACCCTGCATGGATGTCTAAAGATGTGACCACATGACACTTTACTGGAGAAAAAAAGGCAAGATGACAGAAAAAAAAGGAAAGAAAGAAAACACCAACTTTTTTGTTTGTTTGTTTGTTTTGTTTTGTTTGTTTGTTTGTTTGTTTTTCTTTCGGTCACATTTGGCCAAGGTTGCACCAAAGTTGCCAATGCCTTTGCAACATTATGAATGCCTCTTTACACCAGTCATACCATTTGTCACTTAGAGGAGCAGGGAAATAGCATTTTACTCCAACATTCTTAGAAAATCTGCCCAATGGTAGCACAAAACATAGCTGCACTTTTCTCATAATCAGCTTGTTCTCTCAGAGCACCAAAGCCTAACCTGCTTTGTCTCTTAGGCGCTGGATGAGTACTTTGAGAGAAGAAAGCAAAAGCCTGTTGACCAGTGTGAATCCACTGAAACCCAGGGGAGGTTTAGGTTGAAAATTAGGAGGCATTTCTTCTCAGAAAGAGTAATCAGGCATTGGAACAGGTTGCCCAGGGAAGTGGTGGCTTCACTGTCCCTGGGGGTGTTTAAGAAAAGGTTGGACTTGGTGTTTAGGGACACTTGGTGTTTAGTGGGTGACATTGGTAGTAGGGTGATGATTAGACCAGATGATCTTGAAGGTCTTTTCTAACCCTAATGATTCTATGATTCTATGAAATGAAGCAGTGATCCAAACATTTGATTGGACTTTTGGAAGGAAGAGAGATGTGGGAGGAAATCAGAACAGACACTAAAATAGTATATATAGTATATCCAATTTGTATTGAGGCCTAACGACTTCTTTAAAGCTTTAATAATTGAAAAACTGCATTCAATTGTTGTTTTCCTCTGAAAATATTACTCTAAAATATTTTAAATTGCCATGGTAGGAAAAAAAAAAAAACTTTTTTTTTTTTTTAATCTAATTTGGAATTTCATCTGTATTTTGCCAAGTTCTTGAGTTCAATATTTTATAATAACATCTGACAATTGGACTCTGAAACTATTTGCTTAGAGCAACTGTATAAGTTATCTCTCCATACCAGTTAATCTGCCTTAAATGGCCTGAAATTTGTGTCAGATAATATCGAAGGACTGCCAGCACCCTTCATAATCTGTAGAAAAATAAAACCAGCAGAGAACCTTAAGAATTTAAGAATTGCTTAAGAACTTAAGATTCTTAAAGCAAGAAAGATGTTAAGATGTGTAAAAAAATATAATGTGCATGGACACATTTATAATGTCTATACAAAACAATGGTGAAAATTAGTATAGAATATTTGAAGCTTGTCTCAGGTATATAAAAGTATGAAGAAAAGCACAGCTAAAATGAAAAGGTTCAGAAGATAGTCACAAAAAAGAGCCAGAGAAAACCTCACAATAAAGTTACACTATGTTTCCCTTTCTTTGCATGGTGAATAAAACTAAGGATAGAAAACGATTGGTAATATTTTGAAAGTGGATTGGGAATTTCTTGCCATGTCACAGTATAAAAAATGTTTTTACATGAACAATAGAAGTAGGATATCAAACCATGGAAAATTCTGCAACAAGAACTTAATTGGAAACAAAGTGGGAGTGGACATTTGTAAGTTCTCTAGACTATTGAGAATTATAATTAATTATAATGAATGCTGTGGAAAGAATATTGTGTCTTTTGTAAAATTAGAGAGAAGATGAAGATAAATATCTCTGTATTCTCTTATAGTCTCTGGTGTTGGTCACTCTAAAAAGATGGATTAGTGAGTCAGAGGAACACCTGAATTGATTTAGTAAGACAAAAATACTTCAAAATTGAAATGTAAATAATATTAAATCTGGCTGTTTGGAATTATAAACTTAATTTAAAGACTCAACAATTCATTGATCAATGGAAGAAGATAAAGTAGGATAAGTCATGAAAACTAGTAACCTAGGGAATTTCCTATTGTTTTTGTTGTTGTTGATTTACTTTGTGTACTTACAGAGGCAACCTTAAAAGATAAATCTGGGGGGACTTTTCCACTCTGAATACTATCTATCTTTTAGTTATGTGGATAGATAAAATTTAGGTTAAGCTACTGGTGCTACCAAAACATAGTCTCTGTGGTCAGACTGAGACTCTAACTCTTAGTACTCTAAAGCTTCTGAAATACTAATGCTCAAATTCACATTTCATCTGTCTGATAAAACTGGCATAAGTGAGTGCACTGCTTTTTTTTCTGGAGCAGAGGAGGGGTTTTATATCACAGAGTCACAGAATGGCTGAGGTTAGAAGGGACCTCTGAACCTCTAGTCCAACCTCCCTGCAGAGCAGGATCACCTAGAGCACATTGCACAGGATGGCATCCAGGCAGGTTTTGAATATTTCCAGAGAAGAAGACTCCACAACCTCTCTGGGCAACCTGTTCTAGTGCTCTGTTACCCTCACAGTACTCACAGTGCCCAGTACTGTCACTGGGCACAACTGAAAAGAGACCGGCTCCATCCTCTCCACACCCTCCCTTCAGATATTAATATACATTGATGAGTTATAGAAATAAAAGACTGAGACTCCCCTCAGTCTTTTCCAGGCTAAGCAGGCCCAGTTCTCTCAGCCTATCCTCATGCGACAGGTGCTTCAGTCCTCTACTCATCATTGTAGCCCTTCATATCTCCCTTCTTATTTTATCCTCATGAGAATTCCATCCACTGATGCTTGATTTCCACCAGTGTCTGAGATGAACCACAGGAGAGCTGATGTCAGTCATACTCATGAGTAGAAAAATTATTCAAAATTCCTTTTTTTGGCCACTAGATGACTCTCTGATCTATTGAAATTTATCTGGAAAAGCAGTGGACTCTAGGAACACACAAAAAATATGTAATTATTCATGTCTTCCCCTCACTCCCGCATTTCCTCATTCATTGTTAAGTTCAGTAGTTCTACACTCAAATACAGTCTGGAACAATCTACCCAAGAGTCAAGATAAACTTCAACCTCACGTATTATCATCATTTCTTTTCCTCAAGAGCCTTCTAAAACTTAAGTAGTTGCACACACACACACACACACAAAACAAATAAATAAGTAAAAATATGGCAGGAAATAGTGTCTGATGGTCATTCTACTGATGTTCTTTAGGTCCTGAAAGCTCCACACAGATTAAATTCTTTCTTTCAGCAGTTTTGGTCTCTTCATGAGAACTGGTATAGATATTTCTCCACTTCTATCACAAAACCTCAAGAAAGTTGTTGTAGCATAAAAGGTACTGTTACTCTCACCTCCAAGGGGAGAGATTGTGAGGTGTCTAATGGTAGGAACTTGGACAGAGGTGTGTGAGGACTGAAAAATTAAGTTCTAATTAAGTTCTAATTCAGAAAAAATAAGTTATAATTCAGCTTTCTGCAACTAAACAATGTCTTGATGAAGGTTTTTCTAGATCATGAGTTTTCTAGATCATGAATCTGACTGCTGAGATGATAACTGCAGCATTTTAAAACTTGAGAAACCTAGTAAACTTACCAGTTAGATCTCACGGCCCTCTCAATAGATCAAGTTGACTTACAATACATCCGAAGATGCTTTCTGCTTTGGTGTTTTCTGGTGAATCAAAGAACAGATGGTATGGCTACCATTTGGTCTTCAAAATCTTAAGGAAACTGTTATGGTGTAAGTAGGAGGCTATTCACTGTTAACTGTGATATCCAACTCAACAGACAGGGTTTTATATGAGAACTTCTATTTACTTACGGAAAGTCCAGGAATTAGCACTCCTAGAGCAATTTTTATTTGGACTTTTACAATCCTTTCCAATGTAAATTACTGTTGTGGTATAAAAATCTACCTACCCTAAAATGAAAATACAATTAACTGTCATTGGTTTTACTTACATTTAATGGAGAAAATGGGACAAATCTGGAACCATCTGAAGATAATATTTCACATTCACTTGGCCTAGTCTAGTTTTGGATACCGTGATCAGAGTCACCAGGAAAATAAAACTATTACTTTTTACAGTGTTAAAGGTTATTGTATTTTTAGAAGGTGTTATGAATAGAGAATGATTTGGTCACTAGAAGTTTAGTGTGGCCAAAAAAAAAAGAAAAAAGAGAAAAATGATAAATGTTTTTAAAATTAAAATGTTCAAGAAGAAAATAAAACTATTTATATCTACTCCTTACAACTGAAAATGTGTTTTTACCAAAGTGCAGAGGATTTTAAAAGCATTTGGATTCTCATATATATATTCAAAACTTATTCTAAAAAATGCATTCACTATAAGTAATGAATGAATAATGAGTTCATAGAATCACAGAATCATTAAGGTTGGAAAAAAACTTTGACATGGTCTACCATAGTATTCTCCTGGAGAAGCTGGAAGCCCATGGCTTGGACAAGTAAACACTTCTGGGTTAAAAACTGGCTGGATGGCAAAACCCAGAGAATTGTAGCAAATGGAGTGAAATCCAGCTGGTGAATGGTATAAGCAGTGTTCCCCAGGGGTTGGTGTTGGGGCCTATCCTCTTTAATATCTTTATCAGTGATTTGGGGCCCATTCTCTTTAATATCTCTATTGATGATTTGGACCATTTTTGGATGATGTTGACTGAGCCTAATCCCCTGGTTGTCCTGCACATGTTGTGTGACTGCATTCAAGATGATCTGTTCCATAACATTCCCTGTCACGGTAGCCAGGCTGACAGGCCTGTAGTTCCCCAGATCTTCCTTAAGACCCTTCTTCTAAATAGGTGTCACATTTGCAGGTCTCCAGTCATCTGGGACCTCTCCAAGTGACCATGACCACTGATAATTGATGGAAAGTGGCTTGGCAATCACATCTGCCAGCTCCCTCTGCATGGATCACATCTGGCCCCACAGACTTGTGACAGTCCAGGTGGAGCAGCAGGTCTCTAAATGTTTCCATCTTAATCATGGGGAGTTTATTCTGCTCCCCATCCCACTCTTCTAGGTCAGGAAGCTGAGTACCCCAGGGACAACTGATCTGACTATTAAATACAAATTTAAAGAAGGCATTGAGAATCAGCCTTTTCCATATCTCAGTAGTCATATTTTCCACTGCATCCAGTAAAGTATTGAGATTCTCCTTGGCCCTCCTCTTACTGTCAATATATTTGCAAAAACATTTTGTTGTTGTTGTTGTTGTTATCTTTTACCATAGTGCCCAGGTTGAGCTAGGCTTTAGCTTTTCTGTTTTGCCTTCATATGCTGGCAACTTCCTTGTACTCTCCCTGAGTTGCCTGTCCCCCCTCCCATTGGACATAAACTCTCTTTTTCAATTAAAACAACAACAACAATAATAAACACAACACAAAGTTCAATAGAATGAAGGAAGGAAGGAAGGAAGGAAGGAAGGAAGGAAGGAAGGAAGGAAGGAAGGAAGGAAGGAAGGAAGGAAGGAAGGAAGGAAATGGATTTTAGCTTATCATATCTTTCCAAGAATAGATATTATCACTTTTTATTTCAAGAGGGTATTATATAAATATACATGTAAATTCTTCCAGTAATAATAATATTAAAAGAGTAGAGGTCAGTCCTTAAGATAAAGATCTGGTGCTCATTGTATTACTGTAAATGATACTTCAATTTCATTCTCTGCTTTATCTCTCATCTGCTTTTTATATTTCATAAGGGATGCCTCAAGCAGGAACCAAAATGGATTTGGAATGTTGGAGACAGCTATTTTCAATAGTTAATTTTCAGTCAAGTGTGAAATTCACAAAGAGAGCATTTAAGAGTTGTGTATCTCAATTTTTTAATCTGGGTACCCTTTATTCATCTGCCTAGATAGCAAATGACATTACTTAAAGGTATGTGATAGAGAGATTTATGATCTGGTCAATCAGAGCCTATACCAGCACAGCAAATTTGTAAGAGTAGACATGAGCAGTGAAATGAGGATAAACAAGTGCTTCCTGTTGTTGTGTTACATTGTAAAATTTGTCATCCAGGACCTAAAATTCGAAGGAAAGAAAGAGGTCAAGAAGAGAGCCTCCAAAAAGATAGCTAGAATTTTTTATTACATAAATTCACCTTCAGTACTAGAGAACTGTGTAACATTACCACTTCAATGTCTTCCTTGTTTTAAATAGTTTCTTTCAAATTCTGTGCCTTGGCAGCTGCAGACAGACTATACTCATGGACAAATTGAGTCTAGAGAGAGATTCAGATGCAAATCTGGCCCTCATTCAAAACCCTTTGAAATGAATGAAGGGAGGTCTTTTGATTTTGATGGACTTTGGCTTAAGCTCTTCCAGCTTCTACAGGCGGTTTTGGGTTCTGATCCTGGCTCCAGATGATGTTCATGCATTTTACTCAGTGGCTGCTTCGTTATATACATTGAATTGCACTTGGAATAGGTCCAAGAATACACGACTTTAACCTACAAGAATGATGCTTTAACAATAAAGGCAAAATATACTTATATTTGATGCCTCTGAATTTTCTGTGATTTCTTGCACAGTGACACAATTTTTCATAGAATAATAGAATATCCTGAGTTGGAAAGGACCCACAAAGATCACCAAATCCAACTCCTGGCTCCACACAGGACTACCCAAAAATCAGACCATATGTCTAAGAACATTGCCCAAATGCTTCTTGAACTCTTGCAGGATTGGTGCCATGACCACTTCCCTAGGGAGCTTGTTCCAGTGCCTGGCTAACCTCTTGGTGAAGAACCTTTTCCTAATATGTAATTTGAACCCTCCCTAATGCAGCTTCATGCCATTCCCTCAGGTCCTACTGCTGGTCACCAGAGCGAAGAGATCATTGCCTCCCCCAGCACTCTCACTCACTGAGAAATCTGTAGATGACAGCGATGTCTCCCCTCAGTCTTCTCGTATCTAGGATGAACAAATGAAGTGACCTCAGCTACTTTTCATTCATCTTTCCCTCTAGACCCCTCACTATATTTGTAGCCCTCCTTTGAAGACATTGTAATAGTTTTATATTGTTTTTGCATTAGGGATAGCTTTTGTCACTAAACAATTAACCCAGGGTTAACTGGACAGATGACGTAAAGTAGACTGTTCATGGACAAATGAAGAAAGGAATTACCATCCACATCAAAGTGATTCCTGTAACCATTCATGCCTGTGATAAAGTTGCATACATGAAGCTGTAGCCAAAACCAGTTTTCATTGCATTTCACTGGAGTCCAAAACTGCCTGAAAATGCAGGACTGCAAGTATTATAGGAGCTGTCAGACCAAGAGCAAAGTACATAGGAAATAACAGCTTTCCTGCTTCAGAAAGAAGCTGAAGAGAAGTGGCTAAGTTCTTGTAATTTTTGAAAGAGAGACTAAGTCTTTGAAAGTTTGTGGCCTTTATCTCCACTTCTGTGAGTGGAATGTGCTGATCTAAGTATACAACAAGGCAAAAAATGGTCTACCACCTGCTGCCTGAATTGAGCACTCACCCGCAGGTCACCAGTCTTGTCAAAGAGATTTGCACTGACAGAATATGAAATGGCATTACCATCAAAACATATAAGATTATCCCTCCTTTGAAGAAAAGCAACAGCTACACTAACTTTGAAGTTAGAGGACAGGAAGGCAATTAGTTCAAAAGTACGAGACACAAATGGAGAAATGAATTCAGTATCACCATTAATAGAAACTGGCAGTTTCAAACCCTGAAAGATGGGCTTCTTACTATGCTTTTCAGTGCCAAATCCCTGGGTAGAGGGAACTGATTTTGGACCATAAGAATGGAGTCACTTGAATAACCATGTCCAATCCTCCATAAATGCAAGCTTTTCTGCCATACGTAAACAGATTTCACAGAACATCTGTTCCATGTGTCACTGTACTCTCATAAGACATAGACTGTGCTCCAATAATCACATGAATTTCAGACTTGCAGTGAAAGAGACATCTCACAATAAAAAAGCAGAGGAGATTGTGTGAATTTAGGAAGTTCTTTTAATTAAAACTTTGCAGGTGATTTTAGAAAACAGATTATGCCACAGAGCAGCTAATTTTTTCCTTTGCTTGTGAAGACTGAACATGAATCTTGTTAGTGGAAAAGTCTTTGAACATATGTACAAAATAGGGCAATTAGACACCTGAGAAAGTACAGTGTTATCAAAGGTATCAAATCTCTGGGCCTTCTACTTGCCTTTAGCACTGACATAACTCTAGCTTTCTTCAGTTTACATTAGTTTAATATCATGGCTTCAACCTTTAGAATATATTTTGAGATTACTCAGAGCTTTGTTACAATCTCTGGCATCAATTTCAAATAATCTTTTTTTTTTTTTTTTTTTTTTTTTCTTCTTTCTTATTGTTTTGAATAACTAAGCTGAGCTGTCCATCTTAAAATATGCTAACTCAGTCCCAAAAGGTTTCATTCAGCTTTTTAGACTTCATTCTCCTGAAATGCAAAGCCTGCTGTCTTGCTGCTGTGTTGACTATCACTAACACTTGTTAAATGAGTTTTGATGGCGACAAGTGAATAAGTTCCTGGTTGACAGGTTGTCATGTCATCTATAGAAATATTCAGTACAATAAGTGCTAAAGCCCTTACTAGTACTGTTATGCAGCTGATATATATTACTATGTGAGGATTCATTATTTTCCTCACTAACATAAGACATCTTTTTAAACATAATCTCTGTTAGCTATCCAATTCTTTTCTGCCTTTATGCAGGTACAATACCTATAAGGCTACCCTTGGCAATCACCTGAGAATTTTCAACAAATACGTTTTTTTTTTTTAGCAGAATCTACCATAACTGACATAAAAAATGTTAGTTTTATGAATATTTATTTATTTTTTTCAGACAAATTTAACATGTTATTAATACTATTCAAAACCTTGAGTGGTATAGATATCAGCTTTACATTAGATCACCTCTCACACTATTTCTCCTCATAAAAGTTAAAATCAGGTGCAGATCTCCTAAAATGAGTCATCAGATTCACATTTTCTAAGATATCAGTGGTGTTTCTCACACTGGAAGTCTATTCCTCTGGCAGGCCACCGGAATTTAAATTTGGCAGGCTGCAAAATGTAATGTAAGGTTTACTTGCTCAATCAAGCATTCAATTAACTAACATGTCAGTGTGCTGGTCCTTTGTGAGACAAATAAAAGGCAGCTAAAGTGCACTGAGCCATCTGAATGGATAGTTCTGTAATTAATATTTGTTTTTAATTTATTGTAAGATGTCCAGATGCTCAGGCAATCAGTTCCTGATATATTCTTAAAATAATTGACTGAGTTCTGTAAACTTACTAGAGGGCAGCGGGTTTTCCACTGTATGTGATTAGAAGTGGGCAAATGATTCAGCAAACATTTTCCAAAATTTTTTTTTTCCCCATTTAATACGTTGTTTACAGTTATGAAATCTTTTCTGTGTAATTGCCTATTTGTTGAATGATATGGTCTATCAATTATCCTCAATCTATCTAACACTGTTATTGTTTTGAGATCACAAAGCATTCTCCAACTCAGTAAACTGAGCTTTATTAGTCCGAATTTTGACAAAACAATGAAGCTGTTCTTGGAAGAGAAGAAAGTATATTATTTCAGGACATTTTTTCTCAGTTAATCTCACCTTTGTTAGCTACTCCAGCATTCAGTTAATCCTAGCTATGTAATCACTAAACAGAAAGGGAGATAAAGGCATTTGAAATGTGTGATTTTATTTGTTGAAATAGGATGAGCTGCCCTCTGAAAGCATGGCTGTCTTTCCACTGTTTAGATGAGTAACTTGGACTATATGCACAACTTTTAAAAAAAGTAATGGGTGAGGGAATCAGAGCCTTTCAGTCTGTTTTTTCTCCACTTAACCATAGTATGAAGCTTAAGAGCATTGCTACTCTGGGTACCTCCTACAGCCAGTGGAGACACAGGCATCTTTAGAAAATGAAGTACCCTCCTTTGGTACTGGAAGGCCACCACAAGGTCTTGCTGGAGACTTCTCTTCTCCAGGCTGAACAACCCCAACTCCCTCAGCTTGTCTTCAGGAGAGAGATGCTCCAGCCCTTCATCCTCGTGGCACTCCTCTGGACTTGTTCTAATACTTCCATGTCTTTTTTGTGCTGGGGGGCCCAGAGCTGAATGCAGTACTCCAGGTGAGGTCTCACAAGAACAGAGTAGAGGGGGAGAATCGCCTCCCCTGACATGCTATCATGCCTCTTTTCATGCAGCCCAGGATACGTTTGGCTTTGTGCTGTCACACGTTGCCAGTTCTTCAAGATGAGCTTCTCATCAACTAACCTCCCCAAGTCCTTCTCCTCAGGGCTGCTCTCCACCCAGACTGAGATTGTGTTTGGGATTGCCTTGACCCATGTGCAAGCCATTGTTGAATGCAGGCCTTGTTGAATTTCATGAGGTTCACACAGGCCCACATCTCAAGTCTGTCCAGGTCCCTTTGGATAGCATCCTTTCCCTCCAGAATGTTGACCACACCACACAGCCTGGTATCATTGGCAAACTTGCTGAGGGTGCACTCAATCTCACTGTACAGGTCACCAACTAGGATTTTAAATGACAGTCCCAATACCAACACCTGAGGAACACCACTCATTAGTGACCTCCACTTGGATATCAAGCCTCTGACTGCAACTCTGTGAGCGTGACCATCAACCAATTCCTTACCCACCATCCATCAAATTCATGTTCTCCGATTTAGAGACAAGGATATAATTTGAGGCAGTGTCAAATGCTTTGCACAAGTCCAGGTTGATGATACCAATTGTCTTCCCCTATCCGCCAATGCTGTAACTCCATTGTAAAGGCCACCTGATTTGTCAGGCACTATCTGTCCTTAGTGAAGCTATGTTGGTTGTCACCAATCACCTCCTTATTTTCCATGTGCCTTAGGACATGGTCTCCTGTTTTCAGGAGGATCTGTTTCATGATCTTGCCATGATTCTATGATTCTTATCTCTTTTGGTTAGCTAAGAGACATCCCATTTACTATGAAACCTTGGCCAATTGCAAGGCACAGATGTGAGACTGTAATTCTCTGGGTCCTACTTTTTTCCCCTTTTAAAAATGGGGGTTATGTTTCCCCTCTTCTAGTCAGTGGGAATTTCACTGGACTGCCACGACTTCTCAAATATGATGCAAATATGATGGACAGTGACGCCACTGTCCATTACAGATGCTAAGATGAAGGCTTAGCACCTTCATCTGCCAGTTCCTTCAGGACCCATAGATACATCTCATCAGGCCCCATGGACTTATGAACCTTTACGTTCCTTAGCTGGTCCTGAAGCTGATCTTCTTCTACTGTGGGTGTTTCTTCATTCTGCCAGTCCCCGCTTTTGCCTTCCGGGACTTGGGCTATGCAGCTAGAGCTCTTGCTGATGAAAACTGAGGCAGAAAAGTCATTAAGTACTGCAGTCTTCCCCATTTCCTGGGTGACCTGTATTCCTCGCAGGATATCTGTCCTTGCTTCCACCTTCTGTAGGCTTCCTTTTTTGTGTTCGATTTTGGCCAGCTCCTAATTCATGCCTGGCTTCCTTTTCATTGGTTTGCATTGCTCCTGAGCTTGAAGGAGGTGATCCTTGAACATTAAGCAGTCTTCTTGGGCCCCTCTTCCCCGCTGGGCTTTGTCCTATGGTATTCTACCAAGCAGATACCTGAGGAGGCCAAAGTCTGCTCTCCTGAAGTCCAGAGTAGCAAGCTTGCTGCGCTCCTTCCTTTCTGCCCCCGGGATTCCAAACTCCATCATTTCTTTGCAGCCAAGGCTGCCCTTGAGCTTCACATTCCCACCAGCCCCTCCTTGTTGGTGAGAACAGCATTGTACCTTTCCTCATTGGCTCCTCTATCACTTGGAGGAGGAAGCTATCATCAGTTCAGCATATGAAGCTATCATATCACCTCCTGGATTGCCTATGCTCTTTTGTGCTGTCCTTCCAACAGATATCAGGGTGGTTGAAGTCCCCCATGATGTCAAGGGGGAATATGAGGCTTTTTCTATCTGTTTATAGGGGGCCTCATCTGCTTGGTCTTCCTGATCAGAGGGCCTGTAGCAGACCCTCACTATAATGTCCCTGTCCTCCCTTTAATCCTGAACCACAAGCTCTCTGTCAGCTTCTCATCCATCTCCTGGCAGAGCTCCATGCACTCCAGGTGCTCGTTGACATAGAGGACGATGACCCCTCCTCATCTCTCATGCCTGTCCTTCCTTAAGAGCATGTATCCTTCCTTTCCAACTCTCCAGCCATGGGAGACATCCCACAATATCTCTGTAATGCCAGTGAGGTCACAACTCTGCAGGTGTGCACACATCTCTTACTCGTCTTTATTCCCCATGCTACATGCATTAGCATAGAGATGTTTAATTTGGGCCCCTGATGAAGCTGACTTGCTGGCTGGAGTGAGAAAGAAGCTGGACTCATTGACTATATTGCACATTTTATACTTACAGTTCCTGATGACACTTACATAATGGGAATTACAAGGACATTTCTAAACAGAATTTCATTGGTGACCCTTTGTAAAGCTCATATGATACTTCAGGCCCTGTTGGGAAGACTGTTATTATATCACTGTGAGTGATAGGACATGAGGAAACAACCTCAAGTTGCACCAGGAAAGGTTTAGATTGTATATCAGGAAGAATTATCTTCACAAAGAGGGTAACTAAGTGTTGGAAGGGTCTGCCCAGGGAGTTAGTGGAGTCCCCATCTCTAGAGGTATTTAAAAGACCTGGATGTGATACTAAAGGACTCTCTAGGTCTGGGTGATGGCTGGGCTTGATGATCTTGAAGATCTTTCCTGATCTAGACAATTCTATGATTGCATGTTCTATTGTGTCGTCTCCAACACAGTACTTTGTATGTCTGGTAAGTACTAGAATTGATTATTCTTTATTCCAACTCTATTCCTTCACGTATTTGCATCTTTCATTTATGCATTTGTACACTGGATGAAATGTCATTTGCAGAAAGATCATTTCTTCTACTCGAAACCCTGGTCTATTTTTCCTCTGAATGAAGTTTCATCTTCTGCCTTCTTCCTGGTTAACAGTTAACGATCACACTCAATGTACAGATAATAAGGATGCCAGTATCTTTGTTGTGATTGGCTGAGATTATACAGCCATTCTTATACACACTCAGAAAGAGAAGTAATAACAGAGATTCAACAAGCATTTATGTACATGGAGACATTTATTTGAATGATAATGGAAACCTCACCAAAAAGGGGTAGATTAGTTCATAAATCAGATTTCAGGAGTACTTTTCTGACCTCTGTACCTTGCATTCAAGATATAGTGGGTTCATTTTTAAGATAAACTGCTTAGCAGCAACATTTTTACATGTAATACATTTTTATGTTTAATAATCCTAGCATATTAAATGTTTAACAATATACAATATTGAATTGTGTTTTGCAAGATTTATTTTATAGTTGTGTAAGCCCATTAGAATATGTGAGTAATATTTTCCAAGCTTCATTTAAGCTGTCTTCAATATTCAGTTTCTGATTGGGGTCTCCCTGGGGTTTTCATTCTCAGGTGGCAGGTGTTTGACATATTTATTTAATTTAAATCAAACAAACAAACAAAAGCCCCACACAAAACAGTTTAGGAGGTGTTCAGAAAAGTGCAGAGAGGGTGAGGCACCACAAATTAAAATATTTGTAAAACATTGACAATTATGAGCAAGACTGACATAAAACTAAACATCTTGTATTTCTGAATCATTCAGACTGAAACTAGTTCTACTATGATTTGAGATAGTTAATGAATATGACTAGAATTTTCCTGCCAATACGAAAATTCTATCAAATTCAAAATAGTACATTTTCCTCTTCCTCAGCATTGTTTGTTTCTGTAAAACACTACTGTATTTAGAAAAAGAGGTCTATGGATCGTACAAAGAGAACTGCTCCTTAAATATCAATACAAATTTTATTCCTGCTTCAAGGAAATAAGAAAAATATGACAGTCCATAACTTAATATGAAACAAATTCTTCCTTTGACATTTTTTGTTTCAGCTTTATTTCCATTCATGTTATCTGGGACTTTATTCTTAGGAAAGTCATTAAAAGCTCAAAGGTATGTATGAGATGAATGATTTTAGAATGAAATTGAAGACAGTCTTTCAGTAGTGATTTGCATTATGCAAACACTTGACATTTCTATTGCTCTTGGGGTACATTATCAGCACACAGAGAACTCAACTTTGGGTGCCTATGAATTAAAAAAAGTTGCTAGCAAGCTGTGAAATGGAAAAACAAAAGATTATCCTCTATATTCAGCATATACATGCAAGATTCTAGTATGCCAAAATTTAAAGGCTCTTATTTCTATAATTGGTGCTCCTAACATAACTGAAAGTTTTATCTGTGTGTTTTTGAGTTTATCTCTATAGTTTGTATGAAACAAACAAAAACAGCCTGAGATTTCTGCTGAGCATGACTTTTTTAGAACCTTTTTCTTCTGCCAATCTATTTTCCCATATTCCTTCAACTTGAAAGAGAGATGAAAAAGTAGGAAACTCTTTTACAGCCCTTTGCTAGAGCTAAAAGGACTGAGGCAATATTTCTACCAGGATGAATCCACATATTAACTGCCTTTTTTTGTAGGGCTCTGGCACTTGACACTCTTTTATATTGCCATAATTAAAATAAGTCAATGGGTCTATTAAAGTGAACTTTTCAATATTAATGACCTTTGATTATATCTAGCTGAAGAATCAATGATATAAAGTCAGGACAGGTTAGAAATACTAATCCAGAAACCCTTTCAGGTAGACAGACATATCATGCAACAAGGTTTGAATTTAAAGATATAGTAATGCTGTTTCGTATTGGCAAATAAACAGAGTTGTGTTACATAGTTCTGTGATAAACAGTAACAAGTCAACATTCAATTAAGCTATCTGTTGATTACATCTCTACTTAAGTTTCTTAAAAGTGACCGTGTTGATGCTCATTCAGATATTTTAATTACTAACAATGTTATGGTGGTCCATGTTCTGTTATACTGGCTCTATTTTCAGCATCAATAGTTGTATTTATTTATTTATTTTCAATAGACATGTTTTATTAAAATACTTTAGCAAGGTAGGTGAGTGTATCCTTTTTCTTCCACTGCCTCTGGAAATGACAGTATTCTCTGGAGAAGAATTCAGTGCTGGCAGCCTGTGGAACAATGCTTTCCAGTGATGGGCTTGTTCTTGGAAGAGGGTCTTATATCATTCACAGGTGATTTGATGAGAAGGAAGAATTTCAGATAGGTAAAAAAAAAAAAGATCCATACAAAAACTTAATGGGTGAGGACATGGGATAACTGAGGTATTCTAGTTCTTGTAATGAAATTAAATCTCTCAAGGAGTCACAAGTATAATTCTCTACAAACTTGTTCACACAAAGCATTAACTGTTCTTGGCAGATCTGATTTTCACCCTGTGTTCATTAGGTAAGGTTTCTAAAAGCAGTCAGCTCTAGGCTGCCTGTGGCCCCAATAACTTTGGTGAACATTCACCCATGAGTTCAATGGGGAAGGAATCAAATCAATTGTTAGTGCTTTTCAAAGTCCCATCATTTAGCTTTTCAAATAAAATGTACCAATCCAAAGTAAGATAAAATGAGAAAAGTCGAGAAATATCAATGCCAGCTGTCTCTTTACTTAAGAACAACTATAAAACAATAGTTAAGCATGGCTGAACAATAGAACACATCTAATTTGATTATTATGCTTCCAAAATATTACAGTAATGGAAAAAACATTTAAATTATGAAAAAATCTTTGTGGCACTATCCATTAAAATATGCCAAATGGAAAGATGGATGGATACTTTACTGGAGCATTTTTTTTTTATTATTATTATTTATAAACACACAAAGCCAGTAGCAGCATAGTTCATTCTAAAAGGGTACTTCATTATTGTAAAATGTAGAGCTCCTTGATATTTTTCCTGCATTAAGTAGCAATATGTCAAAACCCACATATTTAATTTGCTTCTCTTTCTGTCAAAAGACAATGGCATACCCTAAAGAAAAAATATTTGAATAGTCTTAAAATCCTGTCAGTGAGCCTTGGGTATCCACCTGTTGTACAGATAATATACATACAAAAACGACTGCCATTTATTACTAATACCAACAAAATAGTCAAGACTTGTGTGTATGCATAATATAGTCACACACTGTTTACATATGTATATGCGTATACAAGTATATATATTAGTTGTATATCAATATGCATATAAATGCCTGCTTAAATATTTACAAACAATTAGCATATGTTTTAGACTCATTCTTTATATTGCTTTCATCTGACTGAAAGGGCAATGGGAAACAATGGGAACATATGGAAATAAAATATCTGTTTTAAGACCAAATATTTTTACTTGTGTTGAATAAGATATGAGAAGTATTCCTTCTGTGGTATAAAGTACTGGTATAAAGTGAAGGAAGGTCACAATGCAACATTTTGTATTTACTCATGCTGTTGGATTTAGGTTTGCCATTTCTTTACTCGCAGCAGTGATAGTGTAATGTTAGAACTAAATCTGGGACTTGATTGATTCATGTAGTTGCAAAGTCCACCACATGTTTATTTTCCAGAACTAGGGTTACTCTTTGATTTACACAAACTGGGAACAAGCACTAACCTGTACTGTATAGGAATTAGGAAGAAAGATCTTTTGAGGTCTTCCATTTACAAGTATCTTATGCTGTTTCATTTATGAGCTTAAATATGACTTTTCAAAATAGATTGCCAATGCCACTCTGTATACAAATAGTGTTTAAACTTAGAAAAAAATATTTGCTACATAAGGCTGATATGACACTGCATATTTTACTCACCCTGTTGAGATCCGGTAACATGGATCTCCAAAGTGTGAATGATTTTATGCATGAGGGGTGCACAGTCATTCACCCTAATGAACCTTGGAGAAGAAAAAGGAAGAATAGAATTTCAAACTTAGCTCTGAATACCTCGCCTGAAAAGTCTGAAGTTTAACTGCAAACTCTCCCACACTTCTCTGTTATACCTACATTAGTTTCAAATTCTGAGTTCCTGTCAAAAAATCTGGAGATATTGACACTTCAGAGGTTCAAGCCCATACTTTAAGTTTCCGTCTTGCATCAATGTCCAACACTTGTACCCACACAGCTACACAAGTAAAAATCAAAATGATGTCTGAAAAGCATTAACCCACTTTATCTAGGAAAATGCCAAATTGCATAGATGATTATTCTATGTACAAGTAAGAATATGCAATTAAGGCCCTTCTGGTAAAGATCATGTACATAAGCTTTTAACTGAATTCTCTGTGAGGTTGATGCTGAGGTCCTGATGCTGGCTAGCCCTACTCCTCAATTTTAGCCTAAAGTAAGTGCTAGATGAATAGGGCAGACCTTCTTTTACTTGAAAGATCCTGATACTGTAAACACTTGAGGATGTAAGCAGTTTCACATACACGGATCATCTACAGGATCAGAAACTCTCAGAAGACCCAAATAAAAAAAAAAAAAAAAAAAAAAGTCACCGTATAAAAGGATTATTTCAAACTGAATGACCTCCGTTGATGGATATTGTGATTCCTCTGGACATATTCACATGAAAACACTTATTCTTGATGCAAAATATTTGAAATTAAGAAATAAAAGTGTATATTACTAGCTGCTCAATTATAAATACTATCAGACACATTCTAGTTCTTTCTCAGAGCAAAATATGGTTAAAATAACTGTTAATTTCAATGGCATGGTGGCATTAAAACATATGGAAAAATAATACATTCAATATATATTATTATTTATATAAGTTAATACTACATTGCAATGAGAGAATGCAGAATACCACAACTTGTTTCCTAAAAAATATTATAGCACTAGTAGTTTATACCTGTATAAAATGGGAGTAAATCCACTGATACACCAAGTAACAGAAGATTCTTAGTTCACTGTCTTTTTCCTAACATCATCTTTTTGATTTACAAGCAGTTCAGTGAAGTATCTGGTCCCACTATTCATTAATTTTCTTTATAATAAAACTGAAAAAAAATCTGACAGATTAAACTAGCATTTTGTCAGAGGATCCATGAGCATGGGGCAGTTTTACATGTCATATTTGAGCTCAAAGTACAGAGAAGTTTCATATTCCATAATGATAAATTAAGCAAATAAATTCCAGATTTGCCATGGAAACACTGACGTTCATGAATTAACAACAGCATTTGATCAAACTCTAATCATATATTATTATCCTTTACACCCTAATTCTGCAGTGAGACTCCCCTCATTTTGGTAGCCCAACCATACCTCCTTACATGTTCCTGGATTAATGTTTTGAGACTGGGACCTTCATCTTTCTCCTGGATTATAAAGCAGAAAACACACTGTTTACATGATATAAGTAGCAACACATACAATATTTTAGTCACAGCCAAGTATAATTATGGACAGAATATTCCTTCTACTCTAGTAGAAACCTTTCATAGAAAATAATATAAAAGTAGCTGTAGCTATCATAGCCCCTATTTCTTCTGTAGCTGGAAACCGAGGTTTGGGAACAGGGATGTAGGGGAAAGGTGGGGTGGCTGAGGTACCTGATCTTACAAGATGCTGCATGTCTCCAGTGGGATCCAGTGTTCTCTCAACTCCAATGTTGGTTAGAGTTACAGATGTTCTACACATCACATAAACAGGTCTATAAACTCTGACAGATTTTTGCACATCACTTACCTGAATATGAAAGATACTAAAATTAAATGAGGCAGGATAATTAAGAATGTGTATGCTATAGCACAGACTGAAGGCCATTTCTTGTTACAGCCTGATTTCAATCTGAAAACCACATATGGATCATATGGATCAATAGCATAATATTATCCTAAAAATACAGTACAAGGGTTTTCCTTCTTTTTTTTTTTTTTTTTTTTTTTTTTAATTTTATACAGCCATAACATGTTTTCCCCAAAAGAGGAGAAAAACAAAAACACACACACACAAAAAGAAAAAAAACTAACAAATGAAAACAAAGTAACTTGGAAACATAAGGCTGATGGAGGCAAAATCTATTTTGCCATCCATCCTTATAGTCTTCTTCCTCTATGCACAGCCAAGATCCAGCAAACTTTGGTCATACCAATAAAACATTTCACAAAGGCTCTCTATGCTTCAAGAGAACATGAATTGAATTTTTAATAAAATGTTAGCCTCAAAGCAATTCAAAAGATTGCATTTTGAAATGACATGGAAAATAGTATCCAAGCAAAAAACTTTCTATAAAGCTGCTCCCCAAATAGCTAACAGAAAACTGGTAACATCACACAAAAGCAGGATTTTCCAAGTAACCTAACACTGCAGTCACATTAAAAGACAGTACTTCAAGAGCAATGAATTACTTAGATGCAAATATTTACCCTAAGTAGCTAGATTGAAGAATGTAAACAGATTCCACAGATATAATGTAATTTGTCAATATCTTTACTGATAGAAATGGAAATGTTAACTCAGGTCACTGATCCTGAAAGATGAGTATAATCAATTGCCTTTTCTATCTGTCAGTCATTTACATCATTGCATTGCTTGCAGCTGACTGCCCCCCATCTTTCATTTCTTGTTTCAAGGCAGCAAACAACTTTTTCAATACACTTTTTTCTCTCTCTTTTTCACTGTTCTCCTACTTCAGATTAATGCTGCTTGTTTCAGAACTCGTCTGTTCTCTTCCTTTATTTCCACAGTATTTCCTGTCTCCCATCTTAGAAAGTTGTCCCTTCTGGTCTCTGAAATACCTTCTTAAATCTCATTTCTCCTCAAGGTCCACAAATTTTAACCATCTCCTAAACAATAAAAACTGATTCAAAGCTCACTGAAGTCAGTGAGAGACCATCTATTAACTTCAATGGACTATGAATCAGGACCAGATTGCTGTCAATAACTCAGGACTGAAATCTAGTGAAAGAAAAACCAAAAGGATCTGTGTGGGCACCTCTGCTGTTAATAGCAGATTGATACTTGAATATAGCCAGAGCAATAGTATGTCTTAGGTTAATATATTTTGTGAATATTTCCCGTACATACTGTACATATTTCCAGACCTTATGCAAAGGATTAAGGCCCTAATTTTGTTGTTACCTTTATCTGTACAAATTTGGAGCATTGCCAAAGACTTCTGACAGAGCTTGAATAAATACACATCTAGCAAGGTAAACTAAGGAAAATTGCCATGTTCATGAACCAGGTTAGTAAATCATTAAAATAAATAAATAAAGATGGACTATTTGGAAAGCACAGAGAAAAGTTTAAAGCCAGTATGTTTTAAATTCTCACTAGTAGTGAGGACATACAATGCTATTATTGCAAGGATCCTCTGTCTAGTACTGTATTATTAATTGGAGAGCAATTTCAAGAAAAAGCATTTCAGAATTCAAAATTTACAACATGATTCCACTTCATCCTTCCTGTCTTCATGAACATCCTGTTATTTATTCCCTCCTCCTGCCTCTTCCTACCTCAGTTCTTCAATATATATATTTTATAAGGGGGAATTAAAACAAGTTATTTTTGCCCACTCTTCCTTCTCCTACCATTTATGTTTTGATTTTTTGTAAGTGCCTTGGTTGTAACATCAGTGTCTTCCTGCAATCTCACAATGATCCCACCAAGTGCTGTTGAGAACTCACTTGTAACAGATAATTTGGTAAATGTAATGCAGTAAAATTATTAAAATACATAAATATTATGATGATGATTGTTAATGTTATGGAAAAGAGATACCATTATGACAATAATTATCACCAATATAAAGGTAAAATATTACACATTTAATAAAGGGTATGTTGTGATTTGAGGTTATTTCAGCAGTAGGTTAACATTGATGGCAATACAATTCTGACAAAATGTTTAGTCCGTATTGTAGTAACCATGATACTTTACAGTAAGAAGGGAAATAAAAGTTACACTGCATATTACAGCATAACTTTGCCAAGTTATGTATCAGCAAAACATAGTCTGTTAGATGACCTTCACTAAGGAGGTATATATACATATATTTATGCTTGCACTTTTATTAAGGTGAACTACACTCCACCTTCACAGCTTCAACTATGGGAGGTAAACCCTTTGTAGAAAATAAATTACTGTTGCAACAATGACATTGTTTAATACAAAAAGGAGCCAGGACACAGTACGTTGATAGGCGGTAGCGTGTATTGTATACACAGAAGAGGGATGTTACTTCTATTATGTCAATCTGACATTGACATGGGAAGAAGGGGAAAAAAAAAAAATAATTCTTTTTTTTCCCCCAGTACTGAAACATGCGAAGACAAATTGCTTATTATAACTTTTACGGAGTAAGAGTAATAAAAATAGAATGGACAGATTTAGAAATACCCTAGTATACTTTAGATTTTATGTATACTTAATATTTTGATCTTTTACTTCAGAACTGAAGAATTAAGCAGTGGGAGAATAGGATCTGAAATACAATCAACACATTGCTCACATCGCATTAAAAGGCATCTTTTAAATGCAGCTGTGGATTTCTAAACTTAGACTAAATAGGATTTTTAGTTGCTTGGAATTTGAAATGCAAAATGAACTTGGCCATGTTACATCTGTTTTCTTTAAGTGGAATTATAAATACGTGATAAGCTTGTTTGAAAGAGGCAACATGCAGAATTCAAGCCTATTTGTTTCTTGTAGGATCCGGCTGACCTGTGCATGAAGAGGTATTGAGGCAGTGGTGCAATAAGAATCACTACAGTGATACAAATCCACAGCTTAAACATGAGATCCTAGAGGCTGGATTTCTGAGGAGAAACACTGCCTCCGAAATACACCAACCAATGAAGGTAATTTCAAGAAAACAACTGCTAACCAACTTTTTCCTGAAAAAAAGGAGAGGGGAAGAGTTTTAAACAGCTTGCTTATGTATCATGATGACATTTAGCAGAGAAAAGACGACAAGTATTTTAAATGTAATCAATTTCAACCAGAAACATTTTCCCCCATTAGGATCTTGCTAGAGTTGTCTGGGACAAAATCTGGGTTGCAACTACAGGCTGAAACAACAGTGTCAAGAAACAAAACAAATAGGCATTTACAGCCCCCCACCCTCCATCCCCTTCAGCTAGCGAAGTATGACTGATGCTTTTGGTTGACTGCAAGGCAAATGTTAGCTAAAATTTTGTTTAGCTAAATCCACATCCATGGCCCCCAATGTTTAAAACTCATCATGGATTAAAGCCATGAAATAAAAATTAAAAAAATTTCAATTTGAAATTTTATTAGCATGTTGCTAGAATGGTCAACATCGATCAACAGTAGAGACTTTGTCCACATACTCTGCAGACAGCTTTCGTGCACCTCCCCCCCTCTTCTTCCTCTCCCTCTTGCACTCTTTCAGCATTAATGCTACTAAAAGCCAAACAAAATACTGGCTATGGGTGTAAAGAATGCTGGTTTTTTGGAATGTCGCCATGGATCTTGCTTCCAGTTGCGTCCTGTGGAAAGAGGGTGCAGCCTCCTGTCTCAGTGGCAGGCTGGTCTCCCCAGACAGGAGAGAAGGAAGAGATAGCCATGTACCCCCTGCTGCTCGCTATTCTTTCTCATCCACTATAGCCAGGTCTTTGATCACCCTCAGTTTGCCACTGGCATCGATCCTGCGCTTCTCGCGTATTAGATCCTCCAGGCTGTGGAACCTCACTGTGTGCACCTTGTTCTCTGCCAAGTGAATCTTCAGATAGTATTGCTGCTGGTGCTGGGTGCCGGCAGCAGCCTGCAGCTCCCCCCCGGCTTTGAACTCCCTTTTCCCAAAGCGGCACCAGGCGGCGAAGCTCTCGGAGTTAGTCCAGCAGATCTCGTCGCTTTTTAAGCCCAGGTGCCCGCAGGCGTTTTGCACCACCAGCTCAGCCACCAGCGGGCGAAAACGATACCAGCTATTCACCACCCGGCCCACGTTGCCCGCGGCCGCCTCGTACAAGCTGTCCTGGCGGATCTGCCCCTGGTGCAGGTGGATGATCTGCCCGCTGCCCACGTACACTGCCCAGTGCGGCGGGGGATGCTCCGACGGCCCCAGGTACAGCAGCTCCAGCAGGTCCCCCGGTTTGCAGAGGGCAGGCAGCGCTGACACCGAGTAGACGCTGAGGTCCCCAGCCTGGGGGCCGCTGCTGACCTTGGAGAAGATGCATTCCTGGCCGCGGAAAGCGGAGAACTGGGTCTCGTTCAGCACCAGCTGGTGGTGGAGGTGGTGGGTAGGCGTCTCCTGGCCAGGGCTGCCGGAGCCCTTCACGCTGTACTTGTCTGGCTGGCCTCGCTCGTCCAGGTCCTCCTCCTCATCCGAAAAGAAGTAAGCCACCCCGACGCGCAGCTCGTCTTTCTCGATCCCCGAGGGGTCCCCGGTCGGCAGCTCGCTGTAATTCAGGTGGGTGATGCGATCCAGTTGATTTCCCATCAATGACAGGGCGAGGCGAGGGCAGGAATTGCCGGATCTGGAGGAAGGGTGGAGTGGGCAGGGACAGAGAGAACAAGAGAGGGAAAGGAGGGCGCAAACGGAGGGAAGGAAAAGGAGAAAAAAAAATCAAGACAAACACAAAAGATTTCAGCGATTCCTTATCCCTCCCCCGCTCCATCCCTCCCCTCCGTGCAGAGGGGGGGGGCGGGAAAACTCCCGGTGCGGATTCTTCCCTCCTGCCCTCGGGGTGCAGGGCACAGCCCCGGCTCCGCGGCGCTCTCCGGGCGCTGCTGCCCCAGCCCTGCGGTCCCGGAACTACCGGGCCCGGGTCCCGCTGCTGCCTGGAGGAGCACGCAGCTCCTCGCCTTCCCCCAGCTCAGCCCGGGGAACGGAACTGCCCCGGGATCCTCCGCAAGGCAAGGGGCTGCCCCGAGGGTCCCGAGCCCGCTCGCAGCTGAGCAGTACTGCATAAGAGCAGGCGTCTGGCTCTCCGAGAAAAAAATAAAGAATAATCAGATAAAGAATAAGCACCCCCCGCCCCTAAAGAGCCTCTCTCTCTCCCCTCCGTACCCGTGGTCTCCCAGCTCCAGAACAACCCCCCCTGAAGAAAAAAAAAAAAAAAAAAAAACTCCTTTAAAGTCGTCCTGTCCCCATGGGCGCCGCAGAGGAGGTGAGCTCCGTCCTCCCCGCTGAGCGCCCGACTCCTCCGCCCGCTCCTCCCCGCTCGCCTATGAGCTGCCCGGCCCCTCCGGCGAGCCTAAGTACCGGCGGCGCCGCTCCCGAGCCCGCCCCGGCCCCGCTCATTGGCCGCGGCCGCGCCGCGCCCCGTGGCGGCGGTACCGGTACCACCGGTACCGGGGATCGGCGGAGGCGCTGCCCGGCCGGGCGCCGCCGGCCCCGGGGCTGCGGCACCGAGAGGAGGCTCGGCACCGGGGGGAGGAGGGCCTTGTTGGAGGGGAAGGGGTTCAGAGAGAGTGCCCCACCGCCGCTGCAAAGGAGAAATATACATATATCTATTTCTATAATAAGGAAGATGGCTTTGCTGGAGGGTCGCGCATGTCCAAGACTTACTGCATCCCTCAAGGGAGGAGATCAGATTCCTCTCACCCAACTTTAGACACCTCAAGTCGTACCTGTGTAATTTAAGTCCCCCCTGGTCAAGGGAGGCTGGCGTTTCCAAAGGGCTGTTCCTCACGCTTATTTCTCAGCCTGTTTAGGAAGGGGTGAATTGCCCTAAGGAGGTGTCTCTTGCCATCGCCTGGACGGGATATTGAAATGCTGAGACGGTGTTAGGTAAGGACAACCTGTGGTTGTCTTTGTGCACCTGGCTGCAGCAGCAGTAGTGGGTTGTCCTCAGAACTGACTAGAAGACGTGCTGTGGCATGCCTTACGTAAAATATCAGGCTGCCTGAAGGTAGCAGTCCATCCCTTCCTAAAATATATGAAATCCAAAATCTGTCTATAGTGGTTAATGCCAATACACACTTTACACGTAAAGTTGCACATTATGGGAGCAAAGCTCGAGAATGATTAGTTGATTTGACCACAGTTTGCCTGTAGGGCTGTGTTAGTGATGGGATTGTAGCCTAGTTCTTCCAAGTGCTCTAATCATGAAAACTTCTCAGAAATAAGAACCTAAATATTTTAAAATGCTCCATGAAAAAAAAATCGAATGTAATTATTAGATTCATATGTGGATCATATTAAAGCACCATTTTTATCTAGAAGTAGATTTACCACTTTCTTCACAGTGGAAATAGGTTTGTCATACAGAGATAAGTATTTCTGCTAACAGTGCTTCTCGATTCTATCCATCTTTACTTCTGACTCCCTGTCTTAGACTTGCAGTCCAGTCTTCGGCCTCGATTAACTGAGAACAGTAATGCCAACAGTTTATTCTCATGATAGAGAGGCATACACCTTTAAATAAATATAGTGATTTCCTGTTTTTCATGGTACAGCTTGCATAGTTAAGTTTGTATAGGTCAAATGCTGGTTTTCTTAAACATGTGTTTACTTTGAATGAGCCATTTCTTTTCCATTCAAACATTTATATGACTATCTTTCAAGAACATTTTTTTTTCTCATTATTGTTTTTTTTTTTTTTTAACATATGCAAAGACATCAGAACACACATGGAAAAGAAATAAAGGTCTGTTCTCTAGTATGACATTCTAAGACTGACACAGTTATTTTTCATTGTGGCAATTACACGATTCTGTTGATGGTTAAAGATTTCCCATGTCTCATAAATGCTGGGACTACAGTCTCAGACTCATTGGAGTCTGTAAACTTCTGGTTTACAGCAGTTAAAGATGCAGCATTCAGGGGTCTGTAGAACTACAAAGTGAATTTGAAAGAAAAACGTACATAGAAGAAAAGGATTCTACCTGAATATATGCATTTGAAAGTTTCACAGGGCTAAACATAACAGATAGATGTTAAAAATCTCTGAAACTGAAGCTTTTCTAATGATTGTCAGAAATTATATGTTCTTTTATGGCATGACCTTCATCAACTGCAACTTTTAAATTAAGTTATGAAAACACTCTAATAGGTTTACAGATTAGGCTGTAAAACAGATATTTTTATATATATATATTTATAATAGTTAATGTGCTTCATTTTTAAATCTAGTCTAAGCTGAAGGCATTTTCCACAGTTACATCTTTTATCAGCAGTTTCTGTTTTCTAAACAGTTTATATATATTTTTTTTTCCTGTTGAAAGTCTGCATCTTCTTAGGTTGTGCTCACACAATTCACACTTCCCACATTTGCCAATCATCAAGGCTATGTGGAGTAATTTTTAGACAGTTCTAAACAAACAATACATTATTTCATCTTTTCCATGCAAAATAGTGGAGAACAGATTGCTTCATTAACCTGCATAGTGCAGAAAGAAGGAGTCTGGGTCTAAGGAAGGATCTGCATTTCTAACCAGGTGGAATAGCTCCTGCCAAATTTTAACCATTTTCTGTGTTTCCCATGCCTTTGCAAGTCTGCTCAATGAGTGTATCCCATCTCTTGTGGAAGCACTTGCAATCCAGTACAATCCACATCTCTTCATGACCTCTATTCAGCACACCTTCAACACCCATTTTCTCATTACATTTCAATTCCATCTGTAAAATCTGTCTCATCAGTGCTTCATGCTCTTCCTCTGTCCCTCACAAAGGATTTTTTTTTTCTCAGTTTCTCTCCAATCCCAATTTTAAATTATGGAAAGTGTTAAGAATATGCTATAAAACAAAACAAAAACCAGTATAAACATAGTTATATAAAATTGTCATTAAAGGGCACTACAGAAAAATCACAGAAAATATGCAAATCAACAGCTTGAAATAATTCTCTCAGTTTGAAGGCTTCTGTTGATGTTAAATGATGTTACAACAGGAGTACACAGTGTCCACAGAAGTGAATTGTCATAGCCTACTGGGAATGCTTGAATTATTTTGATTAATATGTTTATCATCCCCTTTAGGCATTTTAGTTTGGGGAGTTCATGGATACTTATTTAGCATGGCAGTTAGTGTAGGGTTCGCTGCTCTCAGACTATGGCACTAGCAGTGCAGTGTTATGCTGCTTACACTTGTGTTCACCAGCTTCAGTCTCATTAACCAGGGTCATAACTTCATCTTGCACTAGGACATGGGAACTTGTCATTAGTCCATTGTTATTAAAGCTATTTTTATTTTATTTTTTTCCCTTAGACTAGACATAGCAAAGAAACCTGATATCATCAGCACTGGCTTTATCTTTGTCTGCTCCAAAGCAATGAACTTACATTTTTAATTGCTATTTTTTTCCTTTTGTGCCTTTTTCCATCCTTGGTATTTTGTCAGTTTTGCATTTATATTTAATACAGTGAAAACTCTTTTCAAATATCTAACAAAATAGATGCCCAGTAGCTTATTTTTCAAAACTTGTTTTTTAAATGTTCTCATCATCTTGCCTTGAGCTAAGCTTTGGAGCCTTGGGCCTCTGTTGCTAAAAATGGAGCTGAAACCTCTCTTAATTTGAATAAGAACATTTGTACAGAAAAAATTTGGGAATGCATGTTTCTAAATAACCAGAGATAAAAAAATTCATGACAAGGGTGGGAACTTGCTTATGTATTATAAATTTTTTCTAGATCACATAAATATGTCCATTGCAGTTCTGGTAATATTGAATCTCAGATGTCCAGAAACTCATCTCTATTTCAGATTGCCGTCTGGTCTGCACATAACCACTTTGACATAACAGGTACTAGGAAGGATCTTATTCACCTGAAACTCTCTAAAACGATGTACTCCAGCTGTAGATCAACTATACATTCAAATTATCTGTCCCCATTATACCTTCTTTACAATCTTGGTATACCTAAGGCATCAGAGACATAAGATGTTAGTACTTTGAGAAACCTGGGATCTGGACCATAACTGGTGTAGATGGTAGAGTAGCTCTTTTTGCAAATAGCTTTGCACACAAATTGCCCACATACCAAGGCAAGGCCAAAGTACTCAGTTTTGGGACAATTACGTAAAAGTGTGCCCTTCCAGTCCTATAACAGGAATGACACTTTTTCTACAGCTATCTAGTTTAGAAATCTACAGAGATTACGATCCTGATTTTGGAGAGCTTCTATATTTTTCGTCCAACAATGGTGAAATATAAAATGTCAAAATTTACTGAAGAAAACTACGGCCACAGATTTTCCCTTTGCCTCTTTTCTGCTCTTTTATGGACTTTGCTGGCTTTGTGAATTTTTTTTTTTTTTTTTTTGCATTCACAAAGCCACTTTTTTATAAGTAAAATTGGCTAGGGGCTGTTCTCTGGCCATGTTCTCTGGCCATAACTGTATACCTGCTATACCTGCTCAGCTGAACTCTATAAACTCTGAAACTGGGTAGCTGAATCCAAGCCTATTAAGAATTATTCTGAACTTATTTTAATCCCTGCACTGTATGGAAGAATAGTAGCTGGCCTCTGCCAAAGCCTTTGAAGAGGCCACGCTACCAATTTAATAGTATGAGTAATATTGTGCCAATCGTTGGCCCTGTGACCTGGCCCTTTGTAGCCAACTATTTGCACTTAATTCACCTTCTGAAGGCACAGCCAATTGTATTTTTTTGTCAAGTATAACCTGTAAAGACCCCCAAATTAATTTCTGCTTCCGGATCAATTGACACAACCATAAAGGATATTCTAGGAAAGATTTTGAGGAAAGGTAGGGAGACTGTTTTTTAAAATGTACTTATCTCTGGAAGACAGGATGCTGTGGACAGGATTCCACACAGGGAAGCCTTGTCCTCTTCTGCTTCCAGGGTGTCCTGGTCTTAGCTGTGACAGAGTTAAATTTCCTCCTAGTAGCTGGAATGATGCTGTGATTTGGATTTAGGATGAAAATAATGATGATACAACACTGATGGTTTAGTTGCAGAGCAGTGCTTACCCAAAGCCAAGGCCTTCTGAGCTTCTGATGCTGCCCTGCCAACAAGGAGGTTGGGTGTGCACAACGAACTGATGGGAACACAGCTAGGACAACTGAGAAAATGGCCAAAGGATATCCTATGCCATGTGGTGTCATGTTGAACAGTAAAACTGTAGGGAGTTGGCTGGGGGCAGAGGCACTGCTCATGGACCATTTGGGCATTGGTCAGCCAGTGGTGAGCAACTGCATTGTACATCACTTGCTTTGTATATTCTTTTATCATTGTTATCATTATTGTTATATATATATATATATATATATATTTTTTTTTTTTTCCCCTATTAAGCTGTCTTTATTTCAACCCATGATTTTTTAACCTTCTTTTCCATTTATTTTCCCCATCCAACTTGCAGGATTAGGAGGGATTGAGCAAATGGTTTTGCGTTGCTGAGCTGCCTGTCAAAAGAAACCACAACACAGGGGGCAGGGTGTGGGGAGACAAGAGTGTCCTCACCACCAGTGCAGCCCCCAGTGATCTGCTGAGCAGAGCAAGGTGGGGGTCCAGGTCAGTTGATGCCCATCCAGGCACAGACTAGGGCTTAAATTCCCAAGTCAGGGGCTGAAGCCTCAGATGAGCCTCCTCAGTGTTTCATCAGTAACTTTCCATTTCTCCCAGACATCTGATCTGAGGTTCACCTTATCAGAGCTATCTTGAATGTAAGCAGCAAAGCCTTAAGAAGCGGGGGAAGAGCTTGTAGATGTTTCCAGTGCACTGAGCGCCCTCATGGTAGCATCATGTTCATTCAGTGGAGTATGCAAAATCTAGCTGGAGGACTAGATTTTCATTTAGATGTCTGTCTCTCTACATTAAAATGAAACTGAATACATAGGCTGTTGGGAGTTGGGGTTGGAGAGGCTACTCTTAAATTGGTTAATACGATATGCAGAGAAAACTTCCCCAGAATTATAATATTTTAGACAATGTGTTTTATGAACTTTTTTAGAATCATTGACAAGCATAAAGTTAGATCAATTAACAGTAAATCTCATTTCTAGACCTTTGTATTTCCACGCTTATCTCTTTACTGATGTTATTTTAAATGTTCCAAAATCCTTGGATTTGCCACCATTTTCATATAAAGACAGAAAAATAAAATAAAACAACAAAACCCTCTAAGTTGACATGACCACATTGAAATAGGGAAAATCTTCTTATTCATATCAGAAAAATTACCTATACGCACTCTGTTTTTTCATTCATGAGCACAGTCTAAAAGTTTGTATCATTTACATAAATTGAGTTTTACTTTTTATCTCTGTTAGGAAATAAAATATAGCCTAGCCATGTGGTGAGCCTAACCAAATGATTGTAGCCATGAAATCTGTTTTTCTGGTGGCTGTATTTGAAAGATTTTTGTTAAGTAACATTTGTCTTAAATTTGCTAATTCAATCACATATTGGTATGAGTAGGTTCAATATTATATGAGAATTTATGTCTATATATATATTTTTTTTTTCAATAGAAGTGCAGTTTCACATTACATTTAATCATGAATAAGAGGTGCACCAACTGACAGCGAGCTTTAACCCCAGCTACATACTTCTTCAACTTCTTTTACAGCTGATCTTGTAATCATGTAGTTACAGGGTGAGTTTAAATTTACAGCACTGCTGAAGGAAATGTTGAATATGTGCCAGATGAAAAACATTTTTTTTTTTTAAAGGTGTTGGCACTTTATATCTGGTGCTCTTAAACTGAAACAGTCACAGGTATTGGTCCCTTATGAATATATGCTTTTGACATGGCTTTTGTTAGAGGTGGTTACATTGTTCCTATGATAAGATGATGGTAGTGGCAATTTAGAAGGAAAATTCCCATAGTCTCCTCTAGTTCTACCTAGAAGTAAATCTAACATAAAAATGACATCATAACTTTTGTGCAGGAAAAATGGCTCCAGAAACTAGTGCAGCTTCAAAAAAGAAGCTGTTAGGGGAAAAAAAAAAAGAAAAAAAGAAAAAAAGAAAAGTATTTGTAACCGTCTTCTAATGCAATCCTATTAAGAGAAAGGGCCACTGTCATGTGGCAAATCAACTTTTAATGTCTTTCTTCAACTAACATTTTATAACTTCAGAAACTTCAGTAACTTCTTTCCTAATCAGTTTTGTAGACTGATTTTTTTTTTTTTTGGCAAATATCTGGCGATAAGGAGTAATGTAGTAGTTCTTTACAACAGATGACTTTTTCAGTGTATGAGTCTTCATTAATGATGTTAACTCTGTTCCTAAATGACCTAATGAGACATCCATAATAAATATGGAGTATCTAAGAACCTATTGTTTACTCAATTATCATATTGTTAACCTTATTAACTATTAACCTTGCCAGCTTGCTTGTTAACTGTTAGCTAAGCTCTAGAAAGAGAAAAGGCAGAATGTTTTCTCCAGCATAACACATGAAATTTTCATGCAGTTCCCATGTAAAACTGAAGATGTCTATTATACATACATGAGTATACATACACAAAGTGTATGTACTTTACATACAAAGTATACACACATTTACAAATTAATGTAATTTACATTAATGTAAATGTACACAAATTAACGTAATTTACATTACAAAGTATACACACATTTGTGCATATATACACAAATATACATACATATACATATACATACATGTATAAATATATACCTAGTTGAAAAGCTGCTGGCAATTCAAAATTTGACTGCATGTGTTAAAACAGGGCTGCTTGTTTGCTTGGCCCTTTCATTTTCTGCATATGCTTTGGGATCCTTTATCACGTCATTGTTCTCTAAGTCCATTCTATTATAATTCTTCTCATTTTTAATAATATGTATGATATTCCTGCTGCTGCCCTGAAGGACTCCTCTGAAAATTAAATGTTTAAATAAAATGAGCACCCAATGTGTCTTTCTATTATGCTGGTTAATATTTTATAAAATATTTTTATCTGTGAGATTTTCAATACCTCAATTCCAAAAATGACTTTCTGAATATTATAAGCAATAACAAATACCTCTTGACTGAATAGCAAAGGAGAGATTCAATCTGTGTGGCAGTTGCTATTCATAAACTGTTTGAGCTTCACTCTCATGGTTTATGATGTTAGCTGAACCCTCATGACTGAGTTACGGAACTAGATTTAGTATGGGAATTGTTGCTAGCTATATATAGATATATTTTGGAGTTAGCCTCTATTTTCATTTTTCAAGTACAGAGCCCAATCTTGAAGAACTAAGTCATTCAAAACTCATATCAATTATACTGCCAGGCCAACCTCCTCCTGACTATAATACAGAGAAGTCTGTTACCAGGTGCATGCACGCTATTTCCTTTGAAATCAATGAGATCTCTATGTACATTCAAAGAACTCAGACATAAATGCTTAGACATGGCAAATTTATACAATTAGAATTCATTCTGTTTGTGAAGGTGTATTGAATAAAACCATTGAGACTGCACAATGATACTTTTGAAAATAAGTTTCTGCTCAACAGAAAATGAATTTGAGTAAGTTTGAGCTTGTAAGTATTCTCAGTAAAAATTAGCAAACATTTTGAATCGTACAAATGCCAGCCTCTATACTTATCCTTGTGTCTAAAATGCAAGTAGTGTCTCTTCATATAACTAATTTTTACAGCTACAAGCCTGACTGACCTAATTAGATTCACATGTTAACCCCATTACCTTTATAATTTTTGAGATTATGTCTATATAAACCTATTATTTTCAAAAGTTTTTAGAGATGTAGTGTACTAGACTTTAAACAACTACTTTATCTATAATGCATAGATGAGCGTAGACTAAAGCTCATTGTAGTTAGCCACATTGTTTCTTCAGTAGGAACAGAAACCATACAGAGTTGATGTTTTCCTTGTGTTTAGAAGATGCATCATGACTTGATGTCCTGGTTTCAGTTAGAACAGAGTTAATTTTCTTCCTAGTAGCTGGTAGAATGCTATATTTTGGCTTAGGATGAGAACAGTGCTGATAACACCCCGATGTTTTAATCGTTGCAGAGCAGTGCTTATACTGAGCCAAGGACATCTCAGCTTCTTGCTCTGTCCTGCCAACGGGCAGGCTGGGGGTGCAGCAAGAGCTGGGAGGGGACAGACCCAGCACAACTGACCCAAACTAGCCAAAGGGGTATTCCATACCATCTGACATCATGCTAAACAATATATAGGGGTGGCTAGCCGGGAGAGGGAAGCTGGACTGTTCAGGGTTAGGCTGGGCATCGGTCAGCGGGTGGTGAGCAATTGCATTGTGCATCACTTGTTCGTACACATTATTAGTAGTAGCACTATTATCATCATTGTATTATTATTATTATTATTATTATTATTATTATTATTATTATTATTATTATTATTATTTTCCTGTCTTATTAATCTGTCTTTATCTCAACTCACGGGCTTCACTTTTCATTTCTCTCCCCCGTCCCAGGGAGGGAGGGGGGAGGATGAGCGAACGGCTGTGTGGTGTTTAGCTGCCAGCCGGGTTAAACCACGACACTTGAATATACTTATCATGGGTTGCACAAAGTATGAAAGTACTGTACCAAAACATTTTTATTTTCATTTTTAGAAATCTGAAATAAATGTAATTTTGTTAAAGAAAAAAAATACTGTAAAGAAGAGAAAAAAAAAAGCCTTCTGATTTGAAACAGGACTGGTTTTGTACATCCTTGTTTTATTCTTGTCTGTGCTACAAAGTCTCTCTAAGTTTCTCTGGCCATGTCAGTGAGGGTTAGGTTGGTGTTTTCAATCATTATTTAAAGCAACAGAACAGGAAGCAGTCTTCTGTTTTAATAACAAAGAGGCAAACATTATATCGTATCTTACTGTTACTCATTTTAGATGTGCAAAATCTGGGTTCAGTTCCTTATGTAGCCACAATGGTTTAAATCTATGTCATTTACTTTAAGACTATCTACTCACTACACACACTAGACGTTATCTGGCTGTTTTCCAGTCATCATGTTGTAACCTCGACATTAAGAAAATAATTCAAGGAAGCATGAACGAAGCTCTTAACTAATTGATTAGAGTACTCACCTTAAGGCAATGAAATTTGGGTTCCTATTTCTGTTCCTATAGTTCAAAGACTACTTAATGTAAAAATGGAAATAGCCTTGAGATGAGAACTTTCCTCCAAAAATAGGTAAATAGGTGCTTCTTTTTTTTTTTTTTTTTTCCCCACTTATGGAACAGAAAAAAACTCTGGATCCTATTTTCCTGATAAATGTTTTCTGATTTAACCCCTGATTACAAAATGCAAAATGGATGGTTGAGAACACCACCTTTTTAACAGCAATGTTTTAAAACAATGTGGTTGTGAGCTGCACCCTGTGTTGGATGGTCAGCACTACAGAGCACAGCACATTACTCCATGGAGCTTCCCAGAATTTAGCATGAGATCACATGGAGCCACTCTTGATACTGCTGTGTTGCTTTGCTGTTCAGGAAACTTCAGGCATACTCATATGTCTCTCTTGGCTGGAAGTGCCTTCAAGTTTAGAAAACAGATGTTGCTTTGCTGCTCAGATCACAATTTTTCACCCAAGCATCTCCAATTTCTCCAAATCCTGCTTTAGATGTTTAAATCCATTATTGGCTCTCTCAATCTCTGCACTGCTTACCTTCCCCATGTAAATGGGAATATTCATACTTCCTTCATCCCCTTTATCTTCCATATTTCCTGATATCAGTTCTATAGGACATGTCTGTTTGTTTGCAGTAATTCTTACAAGTCTTTTTCTTTTGCGGACTCTTCAGACCCTTACTAGGACACAAATTTGCAATAAGAGTTGGGTTCAAGGTGCTAAATAATACAGGGAATGTTATTTCTTGCTAGGAAAGAAAAATAAATAAATAAATAAATTGGTGGCAATATGAGATAGTAATTTAGGACGCGGAAGACAATAGTGCTACAATCTCAGGGAAGGTTTGTAACACTGGTAAAATGAAACACAGTGATGTTAATACATCTCTGCAGGGAACACATAAGTGAAACGTAACAAACATGAGATATGGAGATACTGTCAAAAATGAATTTGAGCAATATAATTGCATATTCATTTCATTTTACTTACATGTTCCCTAGACCATCACTGACATTTCACATACAGTGCTGTAAGAATTATGTTATTTTTTACATCATCAAGTTCAGGTGGTCAATAATGCACAATATGGATGAAATTCCAGGTGTGAAAACACAGCCCATAGCAGCTTCTGTGTTGTACTTGTAGTGTACAAGAGAACTCCTAAAAATAATAAGCCTTTGAACCCTCTGAAACCCTGGATAAATTTTCAGTGATTGCTGTGCCATTTAACACAGAGGTATTCACCTGAGGCTAAGATCATAGCCCAATGTCTATGATGTGATGAAGCTTGCAGCTATAAAGCCCTGATGTGGCCAGTGCTTCTTTCAAGAATCACTCAGTCAAGAACTGTTGTTTATGAGCTGTGCTACATCCAAAAATTTACCAGGCATTAAACAAAACAAACAAACAAGCAAACAAACAAAAACACAACCCAAACAAAAAAATTAACCTATGAAAAAAAGTAATTTCATATTAAGTGAAGTATTTATGACCTGAAAGAGTGGGGAGTTTTAATCATGCACTTTTTTTGTATAAGTGGGAAGTGAAATTTCCCTTTGAAAGAAAACAATTCATCTTTTTCAAATAATAATAATAGAATAGATGCTAATGCTAATGTTAAAACAGTATATTTAAAAACTTCAAAAATGCTGAATATTTTTTGGGCTGAAAGTTTTCACTGAATTTAAGTTGAATTTGAAAAAAAAAAAAAAAAAGTTGAGCGAGTTATATATATATATATATATATATATATAGTACACAGAGTATTTGCCAAAGATGTAGCTGTTCTAGGAAACCATCCTGACAGAAGTGGAACTGCAGTGAATACTTTCCATGAACTGAAATTGCCTCTTGTTTCATACTTCCATACTAAATGGCTTGATTGATTGATTGACCTTCGTTCATGAGCTTGTCAAAATACAGGTTTTGGTGCACATGACTCAAAATCATTTGTACGGTTTTCTGTGCAAGTGAAATATTGGGAATTTTCAGGGTTCCAGGATAAAGTTACTTTCAGAACATGAGTTCAGTACAATATGGCTGGAAGAATGATAACCCAGAAAAACTGAAAGGAGAAATAAAACACTATAGTTTTACTAACAAAATAATTAGCTATTAGAAAAGAGTTCAGAGAATAATACAATGCTTGCACTATCTAATATTTTAAATAGGGTATATTGTAAAGAACAGTCAAATAACATTGGTCAAAAGAGAAAATAAAATGAAACACTTAAAAAAATTCATTGCCTAATCTTCTCCTTCTGAGCAACATCTCTGAGTACTGATAGCTCTCAGAAGATTTTTGAAGATTTCTATATTTGGAGAGTCCACAATCTCCCAGAAAATCTATTTTAGCTATTTCACTATTCTTACCATACTACCAATACTTACGTTACCATTTTCTTATATTCTAATCCATCAGTTCTTCTATTTAGTAGAACATGGAGAATAAGTTGCTCCTTCTCTTGTTCTTGCAGTGTTTCATATACCTGAAGAAACTTATACCCGAAGAAACTTTTTTTTTTTTTTTTTTTTTAAGGTTAAAGAATCTTCATTCAGTCTTTTCTTTCCAGTTTTGTTTTCTAGAATCCCAGTTGTTCTTATTATTCTACTGAGCTCTCTTTAATTTTTCATCCTTCATAAGCTACAGTGCCTGAAATTGAAAAAAGAAATCCAGCTGAGGCTTTAACAGAGCAGAGTAAAGCACAAGATTTTTTTGCAAGCTGTCTATATATTTCAATATGGTGTCATACCTTTCAGTATGTTGTATAACTTCTTACAAAGGTGTGGAACTGTTGATTCACATTTACATTGTGATCCAACTAGATCTTTTTTTTCAATGATTTTTTTTTCTCTAAATTCCTATTTCTGACCTTAAAACTTCGTAATCTGTGAAATTCTTGTAAATCACTACAACTTGCTTCTTGCTCTTGTGACTATACCCACAAGTTTTTTCCTCTCTGCAGAACTCAGTATTTGTCACTAAATCTCTTGTTCACAGAGCAGTTCATCTGTTTAAACTGAAAGACCCAGAAGAGAAGAGCACACAAATCATTTGAATAAGATGTAAGCAGAGTCATAGAATTATAGAATGCTTTGGGTTGGAAGAAGCCTTAAAGATCATCTAGTTTCAACCCCCCTGCCATGGGAAGGGACACTTCCCACTAGACCAGGTTGCTCAGAGACTCATCTTGGCTTTAAGCACTTCCAAGGATGGGGCATCCACAATTTCTCTGGGATACCTGTTCCTCACCACAAATACTTTATTGGGAAAATCTAATTTAAATCTACCATCTTTTAGTTTAAAGCCATTACTCCTTGTCCTATCACTGCACTCCCTGACAAAGAGTACCTCCTCATCTCTTTTTGTAGGCCCCCTTTAGGTACTGGAAGGCTGTTATATGGTCTCATTGGAACCTTCTCTTCTCCAGGATGAATAACCCCAATTCTCTCAGCCTGCCTTCATAAGAGAGGTGCTCCAGACCCTTGATCATCTTTGAGGCCCTCCTCTGGACTCACTCTAAGATGTCCATGTCTCTGTTGTCCTGGGGGTCCCAGAGCTGAACAGTGCTCCAGGTGGAGTAGCACAAGAGCAGATTAGAGGGGGAGAACCACCTCCCTTGACATACTGGTCATGCTTCTTTTCATGCAGCTCAGAATATGCTTGGCTTTCTGGTCTGCAAGTGCACATTGCCCGCTTTTCAAGATGAGCTTCTAATCAACTAACCTTCCAAAGTCCTTCTCCTCAGGACAACTCTCAATCCATTTTCCACAAAGCCTTTAGTTGTGCTTGGGATTGACCCAACCCAGGTGCAGGATTTAGCACTTGTTGAACTTCATGAGATTCACACAGGCCCACCCCTCAAGCCTGTCAAAGTCCCTCTGGATGGCATCTCTTCCCTCCAGCACACTGATTGCACCACACAGCTTGGTGTCATCAACAGACTTGCTGAGGGTGTGCTCAATCCCACTGCTCATGTCACCAGCAAAGATATTAAACAACACTGTTCCTATACCAACCTTTGAAGAATGCCACTTGTCAATGATTTCATTCCATCTCACATGCAGAATTTCTTCTTTCCTGAGCTTTGCAAAGCTTCTGTTGGCATAGTCATCACGTTTCTCAAGGTCCCAGGTCTGAATCCATATAATCTGATGTATTGAAAACTTCCTCCACAAATTTTCTGAGTGCCTAATGCTCCAGGAGAAGATACTGAACTGCACTGACACTGATATCAAACCCAGAGGTACCTCATTCATTACCGACCTTCAGACTTCAAACTATTTAATATGTCCTTGGAGCTCACTGGAGCAGCTACTTTTCAGTCCAGTTAAGAAAACTATTTATCCCACCACACATTCTCAGGCTCTGAGTGATAATGTGGAAGACACTGACAAATGCCTTACTGAAGTGAAAGTTACAGGAACAGTTATCCCTTATCTTCGCAGTCAGTCATTTCTTCACAGAAGGCAATCAGGTTGGTCAGGTATGATTTGCCTTTGTAAATCTGTAGTGACTGTTCCTGATTGCCTTCTTGTCACATGCATGGTCATAAATGAATGCCAGGATGATATACATACTCCATCCATACTCCATCCTTCCAGGGATAGAGCTTAGTTTGACCAGCTGATAGTACCTCAGATTGTCCTTACTATTTTTAGATATAAACCTGATCTGTCTTTGCCATGATTTTTAAATATTATTAACAGCTTTGTAATTACATTGGTCAACTCTTCTACAGGCCCAGTTAATAACCCAGTTTTTAATACCTATCCTATTGCTACCTAACCATTCTTTTTTTCTAAACCATGCTGGCTTGCCTGGTAAGATAGAGGAAAAAACAAAGTATTTCAGGTTTCCTACTAATCCATTGCCAAGATATGATCCTCATCCATCAATGTTCATTTATTTAGTGGTTAACTGATTTTTTTCTCCATTACTCTCTCACTAAAAGAGATTCTTAGGTCATCAAACACACTGAATGCTACAGTACTGTTTACCTTAATAGCATGCCATCTTACCTGCAGTAGTCTCACTGTCCCCTAAAAATGTTCCTGCTGTTGTGTTGTTCTTTGGGGCAGAAGTTCCGTGTTACATGGCATTCCAGAAATGAAGAAGGGGGTTAGTATTTCAAACTAAGGGACTAGGTTTAGTGGATATTTTTCACAGAATCACAGAATCACAAAATTTCTAGGTTGGAAGAGACCTCAAGATCATCGAGTCCAATCTCTGATCTAACAAGTCCTAAGCTCTACATCTAAACATCTTTTAAAGACTTCCAGGGATGGTGACTCCACCACTTCCCTGGGCAGCCCATTCCAATGCCTAACAACCCTTTCAGTAAAGAAGTTCTTCCTAACATCCAACCTAAAACTCCCCTGGCGCAACTTTAGCCCATTCCCCCTAGTCCTGTCACCAGGCACGTGGGAGAACAAACCAACCCCCACCTCGCTACAGCCTCCCTTGAGGTACCCATAGAGAGCGATAAGGTCGCCCCTGAGCCTCCTCTTCTCCAGGCTGAACAAACCCAGCTCCCTCAGCCGCTCCTCGTAGGACTTGTTCTCCAGACCCCTCACCAGCTTTGCTGCCCTTCTCTGGACTTGCTCAAGCACCTCGATGTCCTTCTTGTAGCGAGGGACCCAAAACTGAACACAGTACTCGAGGTGTGGCCTCACCAGAGCTGAGTATGGGGGGACAATCACTTCCCTACCCCTGCTGGCCACACTGCTTCTTATACAAGCCAGGATGCCATTGGCCTTCTTGGCCACCTGAGCACACTGCTGGCTCATATTCAGCGGACTATCAACCAATACTCCCAGGTCCTTCTCTGCCTGGCAGCTTTCCAACCACTCATCTCCCAGTCTGTAGCTCTCCTTGGGATTATTGCACCCCAGGTGCAGGACCTGGCACTTGTCCTTATTGAACTTCATGCAGTTGGCCTCAGCCCATCGGTGCAGCCTATCCAGATCCTCCTGCAGAGCCTTCCTACCCTCAAGCAGATCGACACATGCACCTAACTTGGTGTCATCTGCGAACTTACTGAGGGTGCACTCAATGCCCTCATCCAGATCATCGATGAAGATAGTAAAGAGGACTGGCCCCAGCACCGAGCCCTGGGGAACACCACTAGTGACCAGCCTCCAACTGGATTTGAGTCCATTCACCACGACTCTTTGGGCCCAGCTATCCAGCCAGTTTCTAGCCCAACGAAGCATACGCTTTTGATACTGATCACTCCAAGACTCCTTTCATCAGTAGGATATTCATTAATGACATAAGAGATTTTGGTTCCTTGCTTTCCAAGTTTGGTCATCTTTCTGGCCTAGCCTTTCCCCCTTAGCTAGTATAGTCAAGTGATGTGCAGCATCCTCAGTCAGAGGCCTAGAATGTGTGCAATTCTGTGCACAACACTAATAACTATGTTAGGTTAAATGAAGCTCTAGCAAAACATTTTTTCTGAGCATGCAAAACTGACTTTAAAATTTTTGTTTTCCCCAAGTGTTTAGAACTGGTAAATTTATACATATTTTTTAAAAGATGATGAAAAGCCTTCCCATTGCAAATGTGATTCCTGGGCTTCAAAACACAGTTCAACTTTATAAAATGAGGTTATGAACACTGTAATGTTAATTTTTCCCTAATTCAATTCCCCCAAATGGTTCAGTTGTTTGATTGATTGTTACCCACCAAAGAAACAGCCTCAGGCAGGCATCTGTCATTACAAAAATCACCCCAGATCATTAATATTTTGCAAAATTATAAGCTATAACAACGGTGACTTGAAAAATGAGGTGGCAGGGAGCCTCAGTACTACATTATGCTACTGCATTCCTGCAGCAGTAAGTTATTAGTAATGACTGTATATTTAGTAAACTTCTTGAACTACACACACACACATGCACATATTCATAAATGGGTGCACAATTTTTGTTTAAATGTGCTTTGGATTTGTGTAGTTCTTTGTTACAACACCTAGGCACAAAAGATCTGTAATAATAGTGAAATGGCATTCTGAATTCAGAATGTCCATACTTTTGTGTTTTGATGCCTCAGCTTTCATGTTATTTTTGTTGTTTCTTTCATCTTTAATTTTACCAAGAGATTCATATTAGATGCATTATTAATCCCTGCAACACTGCCTTTCCTTTTTCTGCACAGTGTGAGAGATTTCTGGCTTCAATAGAAATAATAATGTGTGAGATTATTTTCTACATTTAATATGTGAATAAACAAATAAACAATGTGGATTTGCTAAAATCTCTATGCATTATAATTTTCTTCCAAAGATTTCACTGATGCATTAGGACTGAGAGGCATGAACAATCATCAAAAGCTTTTAAGCAATGATTTTGGTTGTGTATTTTATAAGCTGAGAAATCTCAGCATGCAGTGCATTATAGCACATACTACACTGGAAAATAAACAAAAATGTGAGGCATATTAACTGAACTTTCTATATGGGCTTGACATACATTAAATGAAACACAATTCCAACATGTTGATGAACTGCAGAAGAGGCAATTAAATGTCTCACCGATGATGGTTAATGGTACCAATTAGAGATTTGAAATGTAAGTGATAGTTATGATGCCTGCAACTTTGAGAGACAGGAGGAAGGGCAATAAGAGATTTTTAATGGCAACTGGAAAGCTTCATAGTTTGGGGTCTGTTTCTTTTTTCTTTTATATATTCATATTTATATATTTTTATATCTTTATATATATTGGGGATAAAGCTGATTACAGACACTGCTTCTCTTTGAATTAAAATGTGTATCATTATTTTGGTAGTTTTACTTATTGAGCAGACAGTATTACAGTTTCTCTATGAGCAAACAAGTGAGCAAAAAAGATAAAAATTTCTGGCCATAATATTTCTACATAACTGCAATAAATGGAAACTCATAGGGCTTCACTGATCACAGCAAGATCATCTGATGGAGATCAGGCATCTATTCAAGTCTGGGAGCAATAACAATAATCCACTCACATAGAAAATTAATACTGAAAGTGTATTTTGGGGTCTAAACATCAGCAGGCAAAAGGTAGTGTGTTTTTGTAAAGTAGTGTTGTGCTTTTGTATCTGACCTCTTTTCTTCTATTAAAAACAATGACCATTGCAATGGTTAATGTTTCTTGAAACACTAAATTGGTATTTTATTTATTATTTTATTTTATTTTATCTTATTTTATTTTATTTTATTTTATTTTATTTTATTTTATTTTATTTTATTTTATTTTATTTATTTTTAAGCAATGCTAAGCCATAAAGAAATTAGAGTATTTAATATGCATGTTTGCAGTTAATACATCTCCACAGATACTTGACTTTTTTTTTTTTTTTTCAGAGGAACTGCCAAGGTGATTGGGAAGACTTGCTGGAGTGTTTTTTTTTTGTTTTTTTTTTTTTTTTTTTTTTTTTTTTTTTTTTTTTGTTTTTTGTTTTTTTGTTTGTTTGTTTTTTGTTTTTTTCCCACAGTTTGAATAGAAACTGTCTAACAGTAGTTCAAACTGAGGAGAGAATAACTGATTGTTTTTAAAGTAACATATTGTGAGCCAGCAGTGTGCCCTGGTGGCCAAGAAGGCCAATGGGATCCTGGTGTGCATTAAAAGGACTGTGGCCAGCAGGTCAAGGGAGGTGATCCTTCCCCTCTACTCTGCCCTGCTCAAGCCTCACCTTGTACTGTGTCCAGTTCTGGGCTTCCTGGTACAAAAAAAGACAGGGATCTCCCAGAAAGAGTCCAGCGGAGGGCCACAAAGATGATATGGGGCCTGGAGCATCTTCACTATGAGGAAAGGCTGAGAGGCCTGGGTCAGTTCAGCCTTGAGAAAAAAGTCTGGGAGGGGATCTTATCAATGTTTACAAATACCTGAGGTGTGGGAGACAGTGGGATTTGGCCAACCTATTTTCAGTAGTTTGTGGGGACAGGACAAGGGACAATGGCCACAAGACGAAGTTCCTCACCAACATGCGAAAGAACTTCTTCGCAGTGAGGGTGACAGAGCACTGGAACAGGCAGCCCAGGGAGGTTGTTGAGTCTCCTTCTCCGGAGATAGTCAAGGCCCGTCTGGACGCCTACCTGGGTGGGCAACCTGCTCTAGGGAACCTGCTTTGGCAGGGGGGTTGGACCCGATGATCTCTGGATGTCCCTTCCAACTCCTTCAATTCTGTGATTCTGTGACATTAAAACAGAGTAAATAAATAAATAAATAAACTGCACGGTTTAAGCAACACAGTTTCAAGAGCCACCACAGAAATTGACTGTGGAAGATGTGACTTGTTATGAACTTGTTACATGAAATAGTGCTAAATAAGTATAAAATACCCCTGTTCTGCTTTGGAAAGGTATATGTTACATTACAAGGCAATGGAGATCGGTGCTGTCGGTTTTGGTGAAGCTACTTCTGATATAAACCATTATATCTGAGATGAGATTATTGTCTATTAAGGCTTCATTTAGACTTATTCTCATTGTAATCCTCAGTGAAAAATACTTCAAAGCAGAAAACAAATGTAATCGGGTATAATTCATGATTCATGGAACACCTTCTGTTTCAAGTTAGGACTGAAAAATACTAGGAGGCGTGCTAACATAATGTGAGACAAATCCAGAAATGGTGAAAATGACTGTACCTCCATTGTTTTCAACATGTGTGCATCCGTTCAGACTCACTTATGCGTATTCAAATTGGAATTCAGCAAAGCTATTATCAGACTTTTAATAAGAAATATAAGCACAAGGCAGCTGGAGCTGGTGCTTTCTACTGTTCTTGGTTTTGTTGTTGTGGCTGGTATTCCTCATGAAATAAACACTGTTAGAAATATCCTCTTCTTGAAAATTTAATAGAATTTAATCCATAAATACTTCTCTAAATACCTCTACTTTACTAATCATATTCACTGCAAAAGTCATAAAATAGATGAGGCAGTGAAAATGTTTAGGAAATCTTAGAACTAATAATGATAATGACACCACTAGAACAGTTGGAGCACAACACACAAAGACACAGCAAGATGTTACAGCAAGCTCAGTGTACTCTATGCAGAATCAGCGGTAATCCAGGACTGAATAACTGGTATTACAGGCTGCACTGGAGCTGGTGCTGGCTTCTGGGATTGGTTTGTGCTAGCAGAGCCAAAAATAACATAAATGTTCATTTGATATTTAGAACACTTCCTCTCTCTCAGCATTCATTCTCTTTTCTGTCTCTTTACAGTGTTTAGACTGAAACTTTTTGTTTTATCAATATCATTTTTTATCTTTAGCTCCAGTTTGTCAAAGAAAGAAGGTTCATGTCTTCTATATCATTTGGAGGTGCAATACTCAGTAGGCCAGTGGTGTTATGCCACATCAGATCCAGGTATGTCACCCAGAGCCGCAGAGCTCTGCTGCTGACTCACCTGGCTGCGAGGTGTTAGGTGTTTTTGCAGAAAGGCATGCTTAATATGCCTTGACTTCTCTTGGCAGGCAACCCAGGAAAATAAACAAGTTAAGTTTCTGAGTCTGAGAGAACTGAAGAATAAAGAAAAATCCAAATGGAGTAAACTCTCAGCTAAGCACTGAAGAAGCGAAACTGCAGTTATGCAGTATGTATTTTTTTATTTTTTTTTTATTTTTTTTTTATTTGTATTGGGTCATTTTGAATGTGTATATTGTATGCATGAGTGTGTATGTTCATGTTCACATGTGTTAGGAGCCCAGTGGAATTACCACCAACAATACTTCCAGAAGAATAATTTACAAGCTGATCTTTGCTGGAGTTTATTGATAGTAATATTAATAAAATTGGAAACAAGATCAGTTATGTTGCATTATGGAGGATGGTTGAGGAACCTAAATAGAGCAAATCATAAATAGAATAACTTAATTCAAAGCACAGAACAACCAACGAGGTATTTGCAGTGAATTAGGTATGTGCCTAGCCCAGGCCTGCTACCTTCTAAAATCAGCATACCTCATCTTACCGAAATATGAGGTGTGTTCATCCTCTGTGAAGTCCTTGTATCCCCATGTAGAAATTTATCTTAAATTTGATAATGTATAATTAGCTAATAGTAGACTGTACTTCATAAGATTACCAATGATTATATTGTCATAAATAACTGATAATCTGGCAAATAATATTGTAGGAAGTTAATTAGTACATAGCAATATATGCCTTAGGAAGATAAGCTTGTTTCAGAGACTCTGTTTTCCTGACTCTGATTGATGATTCCCTTTCAGCTTAATAACAGTTCAAATCTGGGATCAAAAACTACATCTTGCTAATGTCTTGAAGTTATTGAGTTATTATTTGGAGTACTGTAACTACTCTAAAGTAGTTATTGCCTATGGGGATGCTATAAATATTTTTTGTCCCTCTGGTATTTTTCATCTATACCACATGACAAAATGCTTTGTAGTACTAACCTGATCAATTACAGAGATTTATGTAATAGTGACTCAAAGAAACTGAGAGATTCTGGCAAACAAGAAAATATACATATTCAGAACAAAACTGGAAATAAACGAAAAGCCAGTGAAGATAAGGGGTGCCAGGAAATGCAAATCCTAGTAATAACGCAAAATAAATGGAAACAAGAAAACATGCACAGACACGTAAAACCTAGCTACAGAATACCCCATTTTCCAGACTGCAGTATTAGCATTTTGTATTTACTTGTCTTCTATTCTTCGAAGTGACCATATTTATAGCCAGTTTCTGTTCAAATCATTGAAAATAGATAAAACTGCAATGTTTCGTTTTAAGTTCGATGTATGTGTCATTTTTTTTTTTTTTTTTTTCTGTCTAGTGCCCTCTTCTGCTTCTATTGTAATCATGAGCAAAAAGCTCAAATAAAAAATCTCAGTACGGGATTGAGACTCAGAGTACTAAATAAAGTTAAAATTAATATTATTCAAGAGTTAATGGAGTTAATATTTTTAGTACTTATTAATTTAAGAAAAAACAAAAACAAAAACAAAACAAAACACAAACTTTAGATCGTCATCAAGAAAAGCTTTAGAGTTAAAAAGAGAAATAAAATGAACAAGAAAAACAAAAACCAACAAAAAAAAATTACCCTGTATTTGTTACAAAACTTTTTCCCCTTCCTCCTTAAAAACACTCCAAAGACCAAAACTTACATCGGCTTTGGTTGTGAATGAATCTAAGAGAACAATTGTTTTTGTGGGATAGAAAATAATTAGCCTCTCAGTCTACCTCAATAAACTTGACAGGCTAGAGCCTGTGCAGTGCACTGTGTGTATATATATGTATAAGCATATGTGTATACATGTGCAGGTGTGTATATATATTTATGTATACATGTATATGTATATATTTGTGCATGTGTGCACATGTATGTAGGTATATCTCAGATGGGATATGTAACATCTCCTCGTCAAAGAAGGAATGGCTTTTGCTTGCTGGGAGAAGTCCCCTGCAGTTGTTGCCATCCCTTCCAAATGCATCCAGGGTTTGTTCAGGGCAATGTTAGGCGGCAGGAACCAAAGCAAGAGTCCTGCAATTAATAAAGACTCTAGGAAACCATTCCCCAGCCTTATAAGCACAGTCCTTGGGGTCACCTCTACACTGTGCAGGATGGCGTGAGTTAGAGGGACTGTCCCGGTTGCTAGCCAGTGTACTACTGTGGAAAAAAAGCAGTAGCTGCCTTGGAAAAGGGGACTAAAATGCACAGGAAGATCAGGCAAACAACGCTAAGACATCTCTCAGTCTGCTTTGTGTCTTGTGGCTTATCAGAGGGCAGTGAAGCACATTTAAGTAATTTACAGGGATGCCTCAAAGATGTTCTGGAAGGCCACAATCCAGCATGTTATCACATGTGTCAGCCAGACGTCCACTAAGTAAAAGATAACGGCAGCTATGGGTGCAGCCTCTCTGCTGCACCACCGACACCACAGCTTATGCAGGTTGCAGAGGCTATGTGCACCCTTCTGGGGGTGTGAGAAGGAGGATGAAAGCAGGAGGAAGGGATGGGTGGTAATCGGATACTTTGTGGGAGGCAGAGATGTAATTCTAGCAGGAAAAAATTATGTAGCTTTGCTGTACATAAAATTGTTAAACTGTTGTACTTTCTGTTTAAATCTGTGAATGTTAGACTTTTTTTTTTGCTTTGGTAGTTGGACTGAAAAATTAGGAAGAGAAATAATTTAGCATTGGTCTGTCATTCAAAAGTTATTAATATTTTTATTTGCTATTGATTAATTGTAATTGTCAGACTCCAAGAGATTCTAAAATGAAAAAAAAAAAAAGCCTTCAACATAACAAACATTTACACAAAACTCTTTAATTGAAGACTAATGTTTTATTTGGAAATTTTAAGTTTCTTCAGTGATATTATTTGCTGTATTTTCACTAAATTGATACATATTTACCCTTCTCTATGACACTTTCTGAGAGATTTTGTAAGAATCAAAATCATGCATTTGGACTTCAGCAAGATTATGACTGGCAAGCAAAGCCTAACAGACTTACATGGCCTGTGGGCACTCAAAGTAATAGATATAATATGGAAGCTATTATCAAAGTTAATTTGATTCTGGAACATTAAAATAGACTTGTACAGATTTCAAATACCATTTCACTTCCTGCTATGTGCACTGTGTAGCTACTGAATCCTTCCCGATGCAGATGCAGAAGAGTGGCTGCTTGCAGTTTTCCGTCTGCTGCAGCATGAACCATGGAATGGGTTTGAGCTCAGGCTTACAACAGCTATTCTTTGCGCAGACTTGTGAAAATGACACATCCTTCTTGTCAGACAATCCAACCAGGCCAACAAAGCCAGGCTGTCCTGTCATCAACATTTTATTTGTGATTTTATATTTTCATGCAAGTTTCAAGTGAGGACACGACATGAGTAGATCTGTAGCATGCATTACCACCTATTTACTAGTATTTGAACAATATGTTACTGACCATTTTAATAAAAATAGCAAACATTTCCTGGTGGAACAAGAGAAATTTTATGTAAAGTACTTTTCTGATGATAAGAGAAGATTTATAAGATTGTTTTCTTTCCAGTACCCAGACTGGAAAACAGTTCCTATCCCAGATAAAGTATCAAGTTGTATAACATATGATTTTGTCCTACGAGAGGCACACCTGTTTTTTTCCCTTTGACTTATCATGGAGTTTGACTTAGCATGGTTTGGGTTGGAAGGGACATTAAAAGTCACTTAATTCTAATCCCCCTGCCATGGACAGGGACACCTCCCACCACACTAGGATGCCCAAAGCCCCATCCAACCTGGTCTTGAATAACTCCAGGGCTGGGGCATCTACAGCTTCTCTGAGCAATCTGTTCCAGTGTCTCACCACCCTCAGAGTGAAGAATTTCTTCTGAATCTAATCTAAATCTATCCTCTTTCAGTTTAAAGCTCCTTGACATATCACTACACTCCCTGACAAAAAGTTCCTCCCCAGCTTTTCTGTACCCTTTAGGTACTGGAAGGCTGCTATAAGGTCTCGCCAGAGCTTTCACTTCTCCAGGCTGAACAAACCCAACTGAAATAAAGATGTTGGAAATTCTGAAAAGTCCAAGGGGAAATTTAATATTTTTTTCTTAACTTCCATTCCATTCAATATTCTAAAATACTCCTGAGTCCATTTAGATTAATTTACTTACAGTAAAGTTCTCTTCTTCTCAGTCTTTCATATGTCATGTGTAAGCAGAATACATCTGTGCAGAAGTTGACAGTAGTGGTTTATTAATTCTTTCAAGCAAGCAAGCAGAAGAATGTACATGACAATTAAAGATAATTCAGCACTCAAATAGGAACAAAAGAAATGTTAATATGCCTGTCAATAACTCAGCTCAAAGAAATAGAAAGGAAAAGGAAAATAAAAGGACATAAGTCATTTCAGAGTCTTTTTTTTTTTTTTAACGTACTACAAAATTTGTAAAAGCACTGCCAGACAGTGCATGCCAACTTGTCTTTTAAAAACTTTCTTTCATGATTTATACTTCATTGTGAATATTCACTCTAGCTGAATACTTGGTTTTGTGGAGTTTAATTGGGCCACACTGTTTCCGATACAAGCCAGGATGTTTGATGTTGGACAAATTTTCAGAAACAACAAACAAACAAGCAAACAGAAATAATCAGCCACACTACTAGTCTCAGCATTTATTTATAGTTACTTTTTAATGTCACAAGGATTTGAACAATATTGAATTTTTGAGATTTGTATGACTGTCTTAGATATATGGAGAAATGAAGATATATTTTCCCCCCAATTTTCTTACAGTAATAATGTTTTTATTGATGCATTTTAAAGGTTGTCATTTTCACTTTTAAGAAATATGTAAATCAAACAGGAGGGTGGCACATATCAGAGCCAAGTGTAGTAAACGTGTGTTGCACTGTGTACACTAAGTAGTTATGACAGTGTAATCTCTGTCTGAAATAATCCTTCTATTTCCCTGTTTTACAAGAATAAGACACAGACTTCTGAAATATTTCATATTTTAACATGCCATCAAAAAACAAGCAAACAAACAAAACAAAAAAACAAAAAAACAAAAAAAAAAAAAAAGAAAAAAGAAATAAACAACCAAGAACCCTGAAGTAATGCACAATGATTATATAACAAAGAAAGTGGACAGCAAGGCCAGCAATTGAAGCCTGGTTCAAAGGAGATTGATTTCATTAGCACCTAATGTTAGATGTTTACAAGAAATGTACCTACAGTTCAGCTAGTAGCCTTAGCCTCCTGGAGTAATCTATGGGGAGAAATAGGCAATGGAAAAACAGTTTCTCAGGTCTGTTTTATAGGAAATAATGAATGACAACTACTAATGCTTATTTCTCTTCCTTGTTTGTTAGAGGAATCTAGACCACCAGTTCAGATGTCAACTCCTATTCTCTAAATGTCTGCAGTTACTCAACTGCGTTTAACTTAGATACCCTTCTAGGTAAGATTTACCATTTCCTGGATAACTTTCTGAGGTTGTCTTAAGTTAAATGGATCTGAACCAGATAACATGGTATAAGTGAACTAATAAGTCATTTTGAAAGTTCATAGGTCTATGGAGCCAGATAGGATTTATCCAAGAGTACTGAAGAAGCTGGTAGAAGTGCTCACCAAGCTTCTTTCAATAATTTACTTCCAGTCCTGGATAACTGGGAGGTCTCAGTTGACTGGAGGTTAGTGAATGTGTCTCTAATCTACAAGATAGGAAGGAAGGACAATGCAGGGACTTACAGACCTGTCAGTTTGACCTCAGTACCTGGTAAGGTTATTGAACAGATCATCACAAATGTCTTCACATGACATTTATGGGACAATCAAGTGAATAGAAGAAGCCAGAAAGGGTTTATGAAAGGCAGGTGTTTCCTGGCTAATCTGATCTCCTTCTATGATAAGGAGACCTGTTTAAGAGACGAAGAAATATCTGTGGATGTTGTTTACCTGGATTTTAGTAAAGTGTTTGACATTGTTTCCCACAGTATTCTCCTGAAGAAACTGGCTGCTCATGGCTTGGACATGTGTACAGTTCACTGGGTGAGGAATTGGCTGGATGGCTGTCCTCAAAGAGTCATGGCTAATGGAGTTCAAATCATTTGTCAGCCAGACAGCTGTGGTGTTCCCCAGGGCTCGGTGCTGGGGTTGGTTTTATTTAACATTTTTATCAATCATTTAGGTGAGGGGATTGAATTCACCCTCAGGAAGTTTGCAGAAGATACTGAGATGAGTGCAACTGTTGATCATAGAATCATAGAATGTCTTGGGTTAAAAACGACCTTAAAGATCATTGAGTTTCAACCCCGCTGCTCTGGACAGGGTTGCCAACCACTAGAGCAGGCTGTCCAGAGCCACATCCAGCCTGACCTTGAATGCCTCTGGGGATGGGGCATCCACAACCTCTCTGGGCAACCTGTTCCAGAGGTTGATCTGCTGTAGGAAGGCTTTGCAGAAGGATCTGCATAGGCTAGATTGATGGGCTGAGTCCATTCACATGATATTCAATAAACCTAAATGCCAAGTCTTTCACATACCCCATGCTAGAAAGTTGCCTGCCAGAAAAGGACCTGGGGGTTCAGCCAGCTGAACATTAGCCAGCAGCATGACAGGTAGTCAAGAAGGTCAATGGCATCCTGGCTTGTATCAGAAATAGCATGGCCAGCAGGGTTAGGAGTGTGACTGTCCTCTTGTATGAGGCACTTGTGGGACTGTGTTTTAAATATTGTCTTAAGTTTTGGGCCCCTCACTTCAAGAATAATATTTGGGTTGCTCAAGCATGTGCAGAAAAGGACAACAATGCTGGTGAAGAAACTAGAAAACAAGACATAAGGATTGACTGAAGGAACTGGGGCTGTTTAGTCTGGAGAAGACAAGGCTGATGTTAGACCTTATCATTCTCTAGAACTACCTGAAAGGAGATTGCAGCAAGGAAGGTGTCCTATTTTCTTCAGAGACAAGAGATAGGATGCAAAGAATTGGCCTCAAATTGCACCAGAGGAGGTTTAGATGGTACATTACGAAGAATTTCTTCATGGAGAATGTGGTTAGGCATTGGAATGGGCTGGCCAGGGAAGTAGTGGAGTCCCCATCTCGAAGTATTTTAGAGATGTGTGGGCGTGACATTAAGGGTTTTGTGATGGGGCTCAGTAGGTCAGGTTGATGGTTGGACTTGGTAATCTTGAAGGTCTTTTCCAGCCTAGATGATTCCATGATTCTATGATTTTATGTTTCTATACTAAGATAGCTTCCAAGCTTATTAAAGTCGAAAAGATAACATGAATCAGTAACTGTGTATTGTCATTGTGTTGTATTAACTATGTCTCCTACCATCAAATCAAGAAGTTTGCTTAGTAGTATAATGAAAAATGTGCATTCTTATATTATCTCAGTGAGAAATAATCCTTGTTTTAAAAATTCCATGATGCTGAGCCTACTGTCCACAGCACTGCAGGCAGAATTTGATCTAACCACCACCAAGTCAGCTCCAGAAGCTGCTCATACCCTACTTTCAGTGTGAAGGAAATGACCTGGATGTTCCTAGCTCTGAAGTTTCTGAATGCAGAGGGATTGAGATAGGTAGCAAGGAAGGTTAGAGCCACTTTTGAGCTAATCTACATGAGCCTGACACAGGTTTAATTTTTCCAGCTTGGGAAGTTTATGGTGGTTTTCTGAAATTCATTAAGCTCCTTTTAGGTCAGCAATATGGACATGGTGGTATATAATATGTTTGTGTCCCCCATCTGCAAAGCAATGACTTATATACAAGTAGGCTTCTAAGTAAGTTTTTCATATAATGTTTTCCCTCCATCTCCCTATCCCACCCCCAAAGAAAAGAGTTTCAGAGATTTCTTTTGATGAGCTTAAATCATTAGGCTTTCTAAATTTGGTCTGATATGATGATTAGCAGACACTCATTTGCTTACTGGGTTTTCATTTCTTGCTTGGACATGCCTTGTGCTCTCACTTTTTCCCAGGAGTAGTTATGCAACATTGCAAAAACAGATTAGTGATGGACAAGGGCATGGTTAGTCTATGTTAAGCAACAGCTAACTGTATGTTATTTGTCAAGATTCTTGTTAAGACACGTAGCTCAGTTTTCATTTTGAAAGGATATGAACACATTTGGTAGCAATACTGTAGGTTACTATCAATCAAAAATTTTAAATGAAAAAGTATGTTATTCAAAAACCCACTTCAATCCATCAATTTGATTTTTGGTGTTTCCAGTGAAATTGAATGGAATTCCCTACAAACTTCATTTTACTATATTTCTGGTCATTTTAAATAACAAAATAAGACTGTAAATGTAAACTACTGAAGATTTGCTCTTCACCTGAGTGACCTGAGACACTCTCATTATCTCCAAAATGATTGTCTTCCCAGTTTTGTTAGTTTAGAATTTTATTTTAAAAACACATGTGGCATTTAGGAAAAAAAAAAAAAAGTTTAAATCCAGGATTTTATCCTACCAATTGAATCTCAGAGTAGGTTCACTAAAATCACTTATATCTCCTGAGGAGAACTGAAGGTATATTTAGTATTAGATGCAAAGTAGTATTAAAGAGAAAGATAAGTAACTGATATGATAACTACCTTTCTTGGATGAAGACTAAGAAATTAACATAGAAAATTTACCTGACTCTGTCATGTTAACCAAAGTCTTTAAATCAACTTTTCACTTTTATGGCTTTTAACTGGCATTTGTTTTGATAGAATATATTTTAGAGTGGAGCCTTATAAAATTTCATATGGTCCCAGCAATCTGGAAACTTCACTTGACTGTTGAAAAAGGATGATAGGCCAAAATGATATGGTTGCAGCATTACATATGCCCAAATAACTGAGTAAATACATTGGCACAGACAAGCTTTCTGTAGTACAAGCCCCAACAAGAATGTGCTTCTGACTCAGAAGAAAGGCAACGTACTCACAGCAAAGCTGGAATAGTGCAGAGGCAATGCACCTTACCAGGTAAACAGGATTTGCAAATAGGTGTGAAACCCTGGAAGCTCCTCTGGCTGCAGAAGCCCTAGAGGGGATATCTTAAGTCCTCCCAAACTCTCCAAGATAGATGATAGGGAAGAGTAAATTATGATATTGTACCACATGTACCTACAGTGTCTAAAGCATAAAACCTCTGAGTGATAAAGATCAGTGATAAGCATACTTTCTAACTGGGTAAGCTGCATTCCCTATGTAGAGTGGGTAAGGAGGCCTTTTTGCTCCCCTGAAAAATCATACCAGTTGTGGAAGTGTCACTTATACAGTGCCTACATAGTGAGAGTAATGTGCAAAGAAGGAGTACTTCAGAAAGATAACTAGAAACAGACCTGCTTTAGCTCATGAAACCTACAAGCTGGTTCCCAAAAGTACTGTGCATTGATGGACCCCTGAAAAAATTACTTCCAGGAGTCAGTAGGACCACAGTGTGAAAGTGAGGCTAATGCAACCAGTTCATTTGTTTTCTACTTTGTTGATCCTGGGTATTTCCTATCACACCTCCTGTGGAAATGCCCAGACAAACTTACAGTCAGAAACACCTCCTGGAGGAGAAGGGAGAAGAGGTGCTCTCACTCGGGTATGCACTTCTTGTTTTAGCAACTCTGAGTTGGTGGCAGTTCCCAGAGGCCTATTTTAATCTTTCTTTCCCTGTATTTGACACCACAAACTTTATTTGATTGTTTTATGTTGACCTCATTGACAGTCTCATATTGCATTAGAATGTGTTCACTGTTGTTTCAGTAAAGGAAGGGCAATCTGACATGAGAAGTTTGATCACATGGGTAATGTTTTGTTATAATTTACATATAGAAAAGCATCATTGTCATATTATTGTGTCAGCAAAGTTGACTTTAATCAAGACTCCAATGTATCATACAGAACAAAAGCAGAAATTTAGTTTGTTCCTGAAATGAGCTAAGGACTTTATAGTAACTATATTCCTTTTCATCCACGTGTGTGCATGTCTTCTCTGCTTTCTTATTAATTTGCAGACTTCAGTAACTTTGACTAGAATCTGAGACATAACATTCAGGAATACACTATGAGAGTATAGAGATAGCAGTGTAGTTTAGGAAGGATGCATATAAAATGGGCATGCTGTGCTTCCTGAGCACACCTGACACTCTGAAATGCCCTTGTGGTCTACTCTGTGCATCATGTAAGACCTTTGTGGCACCATCTCTGCGGTTTTCTGAAGGAAACATAATAAGTGTCTAATCCTTTCACTTCACTGTCTACTGTGAGCTTTCAGCCTGTACCATGTCATTCTTTTTTTTCTTTTTGTTTTCAGCTACATAGACAAGAATTTGAGTTATAAATGGTGCTGGTTTAAATAAATAAATGAATAAAATGAATGACATTACAGTAGGTTTACAAATTAATAGATTCAAGTGGTCCATCCTGAAGCTGTAACATCAGACTGTGGGACAATAAATCACATTATTTTTTATCATAAGGAAGCATATCTTACAATACGTAATGACTGATAAGTAATGTTTTCGATAGCTCTGAGAATTTATATTTACATATTAAAAAACCCTTATAATTTCTAAAGAGGTAAATAGTTCATACAAAGCAAAAGCATAGTCAATATACACTTTAGTACCTCAAAGTACATAATTCATAATTCTTTGAGAATTAACGGGTCTCAGGGGCATACCCATTTGTCCTTGACTTTTAGCAGCAATTTCAGCCCTGTGACTGTATGGTTAGGCAATTACTTCAAATCCAGGCTGGTGTCAGAAGAGTTGCTTAGTGGAAAAGTTGCAAGAAACTCTATTCATACTGTCCTCCATGTCTGTACTACAGTAGCTGACTTAAACTGATGGAATTCAGAAGAAGTGATTCATAGACAGAAGAATTTCATATAGTTGTGAGGAAAAGAAAAAATAAATAACATTGAAAGCTTTTGAAAGCTGTTTTTTTTTTTTTTTTTTCTTTTCTTTTTCTTAAAGATAAGCCCATAACTGCTAAGAGAATTAATGCATTTGTATGTTTGACACCCCAAGAAAATCATACTTCAAATTAAGATCAAGAAAATGTACATTTAGGTGTTCCTAACAGCCACTGAAAACTTTTGGACTTAATTTTTTCGTCAGGAAATATGGACACTAGGAAGCTGAGCTCTTCATTACATTCTACTAGCTAATTCATGACACATCATTAAAGATTTAAAAACCACCCTTTTTGTCAAGTACTTTTCCTTGTATTAATTATCTAATCACAACAGACTCAATTGATTAATAGTCCTTGTAAAATGTGTTTTCAGCCTGTTGGAAAGGTCCATCTGGTTAGAAAATTTGTTCTTATTATGGGAATTCTTGTAAGAAGGTCTAGCTCTATTAAATGATAGCACAGTATTTAAAATGGGGTGTATAGAGTTATCATGGAGAATCACAACAAGACAATGAAGGAAATGAGAAGCGCTTTCCAATTTATTTTCATCCCCCAAATCTCTGACTCTCCATGTGCAGTATGTAGCACAGAATAAGAATTTCAAATAAAATATGTTTGAGTACTTTGTCAGAATTATCATATTTTTAAAACTATCTGTGCCAGGGATTCCTGTAATTTCTTTGATGATTCTAGTGGTATGATGGTATGCTATGCAAAATGTCTGCAGCTAGAAACATGTTGTTAGTTTAGTTTAATTAATTAATTTAATTTAATTAAAAGACTTGACAATAACATTGGTGGATATTGAGAAATGCTATGTTAAACTCCATCTTTCAGGACAACATATTTAATAATCATTGAGTTAAATGACTGTTTAAGAAACTAAACAAGCTATCATTTTAATAATACAAATATTCCCAAGCATAAGGGTTTGAGTTTTTTTCCCCCATATTTGAGTAGCTTTCGAGCATTTGATAAGATATGTGAGCATGTGTCTCCATAGCTACTAAGGTAGCTACAGATGCATTTTTTTACATATCCATGCAAAAGCTTTATATAAAATTCATACATATATATATAATTTGACAAATATACAGCTGCATCATGTATTAGGATATGTGCTGTTGTGTGTTCATAGATAAGATTCATGTATCACAATTATAATCTGTTTTTTATGAAACACTGATGGCGCCACAAGACTTCAAACTACAAAATTTTCAAGCTTCATGATTTTTGAGAAGCTGAACTGAATTGAACACAAGAAACCGAACTGAGTTGAAAACAAAGCTTTCTCTGTCAACCAATGCAAAATTTAATTGAGTGATGTTCATGAACAGCTCCAAAATTGAATAAAACAAAACAAAATCTACAAATATCACTTCAGTGCAGATGCTAGACAAATGCTATCAATCCAACTACACCATGACAAGTGTTTCTTTTTCTAAAAAATTCCATATGATTGGTTTAAAAATCATGAAAACAATAATAAACCCCTCCTCCTCACACAAACTCAATTCCTGCTTTTTTTTTTTTTTTTTTCTCTCACTAATTTTCAAGCTCTTTTTTTCCAACATGAGGGATAGAAACTTATTTTCACAAGTAAAAGGTGATTTAATTCCAGCAGATGTGGCTTGAAGTAAAACACCATCCATTGTGAAATTCACAGTAAAATCACTGGAGCTAGCAATACTGTAATGACACTTACAGATAATGCCAAATTCTGCCTCAGAAGTGAAGGTTCATTAAATTAACAGTGTAACTTTATTCCTTACTCTCAGAAAGCACTTTTCCATCCATCCATAAAATGCAATGAATAGCAATTGGTGCAGCCCCTCTCCTGTTTAGAGAACACTTCATTATGATCTTAAATTCATAACACTTTATCAGAGTTTAAAATTAATTTTCAAGTATCTGACTCTTTCTTAAAGTGAAAATATCCTGATTTGAGAGCACACTTCCCTCAAAAATATTAGAAAGATTTATCCTGATCTATACAGAAGGACATTGAGGTGATATCTGACACACTTTAAGGAGAAGACACACAGCTTTAAGGACAAGACAGAAAGAAAGAAAAAAAAAAAGCCTATACAGTAGCCCAGAATATCAATTGTTCATCCCATTTATTTCTTCCTATTGGGTATATGTGGAGTGGCATCCTAATTGAGTGTTAATGAGGAGTTAATTAGAATTAAGTGCTTCAATAGCAGTTGGTAATTATTAGCTCTTTTTTAGGATGGGGTAATTTAATTCTAAAGCAGCTCTCTCAAATTTTCAAAACAGGGATAAAACAAATAGAAAGGCTATTAGTTTTTTTTCCCTTGAAGCTTTGAACTTGCATTCCTTTGTATGGTGACATTTTTAGTATGATTTTTTAATGACAGTACTAGAAACCTGCCTCTCCTGCCTATCCAAAGGAAAAGGACCGTCCAGGTTTTCAGTAAGCTTTTTATGCACATTTTCCATGATGATTCCTCTCTGTTATCAAGAAGACTTTTCTAACAGAGCAAAGGTGTTGTTCAGTGTCCACACTCACTCAGTTTTCAACCTGTCTGCTGAGATGACGAGTCTTGGAGCTAGGATATAGATACATAAGAAATAGAGCATCTTCCAGGAAATGGCGTTTAGAAACAAACTGATTTCCCCAAGGTCAGAAGACACCTGCCAGGTGACAATAACTTATGGTCACTATGGAGCTAAGTTAGATATGGCCCAGGGACTGCAGACAAGTGATTTTGTATTTCTTCAACTAAAAAAAAAAAAAAAAAAAAAAAAAAAGGTAACATCCCTGTGTGTTTTCAGACATGAGTGAGACTGGATTTTTTAATTTATTCTCTATGGAGTTGATATGAGAAAATTAAACTCTAAATAGGAAGACATTCTTAAAGAATTATTTTCTGGCAAACATGAGAAAAATCAACATTGTGTAACTCAAAAGCTACATAAATTACAGAATACGAAAACTTACATGTTCTCCTACGGATATTACTGTTAGAGAATAGGAGAGCATGGTCACTGTCTGACATGAAAACAAGATGAAGTAAAAGTAAGATAATGTGGTTCTGTGATACTTTTCCAGCCCTTCAGTTTTCTTAGTGATGCTGCCTGAGCTTTTCATGAAAGTCTGAGCTAAGGAAGTGTGTCACAGGATATAAAACCCGCATGCAGGAGACCATAGTCCTGTTTAGAACTGCCAATAAATCTGTGTCTGCATATTATGAACTTAAAAAACAAACAAACAAACAAACAAACAAACAAAAAAAACCCACCAATTTTAAGTCAGCCAAGTTGAAAACTTAACCCTAAAACACAAAAATGGAAAAAAAAAAAAATTGAATTTTACTCATTTCATATCACTAGGAAAAGAAAAAAACCAAAATCTTTAACAGTATTTAAAATACTGAAAACTAACATGTGTGTATGAATGTAAATATAAGTTTGTTTGCTTGATCTTATATCCAGGCAAAATATGATGAACAAGTTTTGCACATGAAATGAAGAGAATATTGGACAATATGGGCTTTTGAAAGATGATATAAGAAGCATAAGTAATAAAAGCAACTGGATTTAAATAAGACTTTGTGATATTCACCTTATGATTTTGTGATATTCATCACGGTCAGGAACTGCATTCTAACATAAAATTACCATGGCCTAATATTAAAATCTTGTTAACTAACAACTCCAGCTTGTATTTTTTTGTAGGGACAGGATTGAACTAGTTGTTCAGCTATTCTTTATGATTCTTTAGTAAAAGAAAGAAAACTTAGTTTTTATCTTGAACCCCAAAATAAGTAGCTGAGGCAGAGTATCAGTCTACTCATTCTGAAATGTAGAAGACGGGGAGACCAATTTAGCTAGGCTCCTATAAAAGTATATTCTTTTTTAATCTGGACATGCTACCTGAATCGATGTGACATGGTATTCAAGCTTAACATAGAAGACCAGTTCAAGATTATTGCTAATAGTTTTGTTTGCTTGCTTGTTTGTTTTTTGTTTCCTGATTAGTGTGTATCAGCATGGATATGGGGCTCCTGCTAATGTCTGTGAATCTACATAGTAATTAGCACTCATTTTGCTAGTTTTTAAGAATATGCAATACTTAACATTAAAAAAAAGTCTCTTTATGATTTTTTTTTTTTTTTCAGCACTGAATGAAGATAACATGGTTGTGTTGACTTAGGCTTAAAAAGGAATGAAGTATATGGCATACTAATAAGTATATTCAGTTTCTAACACAGAAATTAAATTTAAGAAAAATGGATGAAAAGTCTTGTGTATACAATCTCTGAAGTGCTACCTTAAGTCTTATTTATGTTAATGAACCAAAATATTTATGGATTCTTGGAAACATTACTGTTGCAGAGTCTCTAACTTTGTAAGAGCTTCAAACACAAAAAGCATACATTTATTTGCATATATGGATATGTATATATACATGCATGTAAACTGTTACTGACAAATTTTCTAAGTAAATAACTGGAAAATATTTAGTTCTTACTAATCACCTTACTGAAACATAAAAGATGTTCCTTGAATGTCTCTGCTGGAGGAATATCATCTTTAAGAAGCTGTCTTCACTAATCAGATTAAGGGAAGTCAATCTGGACAGAAGGTACTCAATCATGCAGATGTCTGAACAAGACTCAGTGAACCTGATCTCAGAGATACAGCATTAACTATTTTAAATAATGAACAATGTCAGTCTGAGGCCAACAAGCAATCTTGTAAGAGCTAAAACAACAAACAAAGGATATGCCCTTTATGGACAAACCTAAAGCAATATTAACCTGAAGCCAGGGAAATTGAAGCCAGTCTTGCTGAAAGCTCATTTTGTTAGAAAGAATAATAGCATGTCATGATCATGTGGGGATACGTTCCTGTGGCAAGGACATCAGTGAGAAAGAAAGGGCAAGTCATGTAGTTGCATGAAATGACTTGTAACTATCCCTGATACATGGCTGAAAAAGTATCATAGAGTAATTAAAGGCATAAAGGAAGAGAGATCCACCTTGTTTGAATTCCTACATAAGCAAGGGTCTGTTTTTCAGGAACTGAAATGTAAAGCATCCAGTATGAAGCACTCATTCCATGTCAAGACTGACCTTGGAGAGCCCAGGCACTGCATAATATGAGTTTATTATTATAAGACGAGATCTTTGAGGTATTGATAATAATAATAAAATAATATTTACATGGGAATGTAAGAATATCAGTACTTGGTCAGACCCAATATCTACCCGTATCTTGTTTTTGAGAGCAGCCGAAAGCTGACGCTTAGCAAAAGATTGTACAGAGTGAGGACACATTAATACTATCCTGTAATACCCTCTCACCTTCTAGAATTCTGTACTTCTGTGCTTTCAGCACCCGGGATTGCACTGTAATACTAATGTTCATTATGTAATGTAATGCATGTAATACTAATGTTCATATATATGGAGAAATATATATATATGTATGCATAAGACCTTGAACACTGTATATGTGTATGTATACAAGTAAGTATATACAAAGGCAGTTTTATAAAAATATATGTCTAATATATATATGGTCTAACATTTGTCTAGCATAGCCTCTTACTTTTTTTCACCTTTTTCACAAATTTCATATTACTTTTATGAATCACAATGTAACATCAGGAATGTTACATTGAGCAAAATGCGTATCATATAGTGGTACATCAAACCAATTTACTTCAATGTATCAGTTTGTTCTTGCATCTCCTCACCCTACCCTTTGTGTTCATGAGAACATCTTTGTCTAAAGAATGTTATAATGTCCAGAATTTGCAATATAATTTCTATTGAGTGGAATCTATAGCTGGTAAAAGCCAATAAAGTGAGATATAAGTATGGCCTGGACTCAGCTCTTACTGGTTTCACTGACCGTTTCTTTAAATTTTTATGTCTGCATTCATTTTACAAGGACTGGGGAAAACACTGTCAAATTTTAAAGTTAATCATCTTATTTCTCTGGAGAATATTAAAAAAATAAATCTTCAATTTGCAAATTAGAGGTTTATCTAAAATAAAATTTTTGATTTAACAAAAATGAATCATCCAGTCATAAAAGTCTCCATGCCAAATATTCATATCTACAAAGGTCAGCCTTGGACGTGGGTATGTGTGTGGGAGTGCATACAAAAGCAGTTCTTTATAAAGCTACAAAACCGGAGCAAATATAAAATCATTCACATTACTAATAGCTAAAAAGTCAGAAAAAAAATACTGAAAATCCATTATTTAATCTTAAAACCTCCAAGTCAACAAAAAAATGCTTTTCACATTTAAGAGAATGCAGTCTGACTTATTAAAATCGGTACATAATATGCTTGACAAATTAGTATTCAAAATCAACTATACATGCGTTTTTTTAATTAAAAAAAAAAGTGTTTTTTTTTATTAGTTTGTCAGCAGACCTTCTATTGAATTCGTAGATCAATGGCTGACAGTTTAATTGATATAGTTAGGCATCCTATAGCAAGTTTTTCCAAGCAATACTTAGAGAACAACGTGTATAAAAAAAGTTACTGATTATTTATTTGTCTGTTTATTTGTTTACTTATAATGAAAGGGGTTTGTAAATCCAGTCAGTGCCTAAAGGATAGCAAAGGATGGCATCAATACCATAGCCAGTGCCAAATTTTCCTAGCAGACATCAGAAGATATTAAAGAGCTCCATACACTCACAGAGCTTTATTAGCAATGCCTTGCTGTTGGCATGGCCTTAATAATACATACAGCTAAATGAGGCAAAAATATAAATGAAAAAATGGTACCTGATAAACTAGATACAGAACCAGATAAGCTACATACAGAACCTAGATAGTTTCTGAGCTCATTCTTTAGTAAAGCCAGCAAGTGACTTATTAAAAATAAATAAATAAATTAATTAATTAATTAATTAATCTCTTTAATTTCATGGCTTTTTGAGTCTCTTCTGAGACTAGAAGAATTTTTGGCCTATGTAGTTGGCCAGGCACACACCATGAAGTCAATGCATAGTATATTTCAAATCTAGACTACCAGTGCTGAACGTGGCTCAGAGGATAGATGGTCTGTAAGAAAGGTAGTCCCTTCTGTAAGAAAAGTGCCTCTGTAAGAAAGGCAGAGTAATGGAAAAATATATTTTAAAGGAAAAAGATTTGTAGAGATTTTTAAGTTTTAAAGAATTTCACTTAATGGTTTGGACTCTTTTTGTAGAAAAGCAGCACAGTTTAATAAACAACTGTCTACTCAAACTATCATATGCAAGAACATACTGCTTTTTTTAACTACAGCACAGATTGTGTGGGGGAAAACTCCTACAGATTAGAGAAATAAAGGAAAGGTGGAGCATAAATTCACCCCCTGACACTGTTGACACCAGTAATGACCATCCTTCTGTCCATTACATAACATCTAACTAATGTAAGAATAAAACCACAGTTATTTCAACATACTTTCATTTTGTGTTTTAACGTACAAAGCTGCCTTGTTTTTCTTAGCTGCAAATGACTAGTGCCTTCTTTCATTAACATAAGAACTACTCAAAGCAGTTGAAATGTCCCAAGAAATTGAGAATGCACGTTTACTTACACTGATTTGTATTACATAAAGTGTAACAAAACACAAAGACCCTTCAAGAAAAAGAAATAATTCAATTCTAATTATTGATTTTTTTCCCCTTCACTGTGATAAAAATTCTATTTATTTGAATGTAAACATGTACACAGACACACTGAAGTAGAATTTCCAAAAGAGCATGAACAATTTGGGAGTACATAACATTCAATTTTGCCCAGATTAGCAGTGGTGCTAAGTGTTTTTGTTTGTTTTGTTTTGTTTTATTTCTGAAACCTTAATTTAAGTTTTTTTCTTTCTTACAATGTTGGGCCAGCCTTATACCACCTGTGTAACCACATTTCCGCTTTTAATCATTTCTTCCATCTGAATAATATAGCATACAGTACACCTCAAATTTTCCTTATCTCAGTATATTTAATGCCTATGAGTGAATTTGTTTTAGTGCTGCTGCATGCCAAATACGAGTTCACAGACACAAGTTCTAAAAGAGCACTTCCTCAACTTTTTTACAGTGTCATAAACAGTGGGTGGAAGGCAGGTTTCCAGAATATTCTTGACAACCAAGATTCACTTTCTATGGCATGGAACTGGGAGGGTTTAATTCAGTTAATTCATAATTTAATTCAGAATAGTTACTGCCAGGAGTTAAATTTGCAGTTAGTAATTTCCCTTTTGAAGTTTCTTGTTGTTTTCACTGGAGAATACTAGTAACAGTGCACACAATGTGTTGGAAAGAAGGGACAACTACACTGATCCTCCAGGTACACCAATCTTTCTAAAATTCAGTTTATAACTCCTCTTCTAATATATTTTGATGTCTTATTTCTAACTTTTCTTGCAGAATATTTCCAATTTCCTAGGTTTCTGACTATTAAATTCCTTAACTCCCAGGTGCAAGATATAAGAAATTGAGTATTAGTTATTTTATACTACATCCCTATAAGCTGGGTAAAGTCAAAATAGAATTACTAGAAAGGTTGACAGAAAGCACTAAGGAGTTGTAAATACCAAATTACCACTTTAAGTACATTGCTCAGTGGTCTATTATTTCAGCTATATATCACAATCTTGTTCCACATCTGTTAGATTAAATTTTGGCTATTAATAAGTGTTTGCAATTGGACACAAATATAGTGTCTCCTGAACCCTGACCAAATTGTAACTTGAGCTGTAAAACCTACCCAAGGTCCAAACAATATTGTAGATTACTTGCTGTACAACAGTGCTGAACTCTGCAGGCACCTTCATTAACTAGGTGGTTTTTATTAGCTTAAAAACTCTTTTTAAGTCAAACTTCAGTCCTGTGCTGGGGATCATCCCTTGTATATTTACCTGACAGACAAGCCACTTGCCAGGGAAGAAAGATAACTCTGTTCACAGTTCCATCCTTAATGGGCTGGCTGGCTGCATAGTGTTCTGGTTTCAAGGGAAGGGCTGCTGTGTGCTCCAGCACAGATTCTTCATGGCTTTGGTTTTCTGCTTGGGTATATGGTTCCACAATTATTATTTTAACTGTAATTTGTCTAAGAGGCCAAAATGCTGTTCTCAAACATCCCAAATATACATAAGAGCCTAGTATTTTCTTTTGGTTCCCATTATTCTTCACAAGGAGCAGATGTATATTTAAATATACAGCTTTGCATAGGGGTGCCTGATATAGAGGAGAAAGTATACAAAATGGGGTAGAAGATCTCCCTCATAAAAAAAAATCAGCAATTTCTTTCTCCTTCCATTAAGTGGAAGGGAGACTGGATGATCAGGCACAACTCACCCTCAAGACAAGTAATAAAGAATTTGGTAAGACTGCATGCTGGGTCAGGTGTCTGAATTACCTGCACCGTATTATGCCTAAAGTCATGTTGGATTTTAGTGCAGTGGAACTTAATATAAATATGCCAATCTCAGTGGCAATTACTTATATTTATTTCATATTTGAAAATGTTTTTATTTGCTGTTGTTTTCATTTAATGTGACAACATTAAATTAACAACAAAATTACAATTAACAACATTTTAACATATATTTGAAATATTTCTCTGTAATGGTGCCCAGTTCTGAAGCTAACATTGTTGGTAAGTGCTGAAAATTCCTGTTTTATTAACGTTCTATAGAGTTAGATAATCCCTATGATCCTCTTGCCTAAAACTGCTCTGGAACAGATACCTGATGAATTCCAAACAATCAAAAGGCCAACACCTTAGCTAAGCTGCTGGTTATTTCACATTTAAAATTCATGAATTTGCTTTACACTTTTGCCAAATTCATGGTTTGAGATTAGGGGGAGGGGGAAAGAAGTGCAAGTTTGAAAGTCCATGGCCATATTTTGTAAAACACCAGGATAAATTAGAACAAAAAATAAAGCATGTAGGAATGTCTTTACCACTGATTTTTGTAATTTTGTAATCCAAATTCTAGGTAATAACAACACACACACACACACACACACACACACACACACATATATATATGTGTATATTTGATCTCTTTCATTATGAAAATATTCACTGCTTAAAATACTTAGAAGAAGCTGATTCAGGATTTTATCCTAACATACTTTAAAAGGTATAATATTTAATTACATTTATCATTTAGATCATTAATCAAGCAATTAAATTGCTTAACCATTTCCAAAGGAAATATAGTTTGCATCCTCCATTTCTAACGATTATTTCTATATCTCAGTAAGTATCACTCCATAACAAATGGCTACATCTAATATACCTAAATAACAAATACAGCATTAAAGCTACAAATCTAAATTAAACTGAATTTCTGAATTGCAAAACTTTATACTCTATTTTAGTTGCTGATAATTTTGTCAAGATTCAATCACCTGGACTAAAATCTTCCACAGATTTTCCTTCCTTCCTTCCTTCCTTCCTTCCTTCCTTCCTTCCTTCCTTCCTTCCTTCCTTCCTTCCTTCCTTCCTCCCTCCCTCCCTCCCTCCCTCCCTCCCTCCCTCCCTCTCTTCCTCTCTTCTTAGAAGGAAGTGAAAGGGATTTATTTATTTATTTATTTATTTATTTATTTATTAACCTGAGTAGAAGCTCAGGAGAGCTTCCCATAAAGCCCTCAAAGAAATGGCAGTACTATCTTTGTCTTCTAAATTCCTAGTCTTTTTGATATAGTTACAATATTACATACTTATTACATTTTTTTTTTTTTTTCCCTCCTGACCATTCCTTTATTCACTGTAGAGGAATGACACACCTCAGAGAATAGATCAGGACTGTGCAGTTGTTACAAAAAGCCCTCCTTGTCATTGTCACAGGCCCTTCACAATCATTTCCAGCAAAAGTTGTAGGGTGTACAGGGAGTGAGGGTGCAAGATGGGGTGGGAAGGTCTTGGAAGGAAAGCACCAAAATGAAACAGCAAGTCTGAAACATCCTCCTTCACAGAGCTGAATGGTTAAGACACAACATTGTATTAACACTAGTGTGCTGTTGGATGTATCCAAATCATTCATTCCAAGACATTGCTCACAGATCTGCAACATATTGTGTAGACACACGAAATAGTGTAGCCCTTGTTTACTCACTGCCTGAACTGAGACTCCAGGGTCTGATTTCCAGTAACTGTGTTCACTCACAGCTGCCACTGATGTCCGTAGGAGGCTGCTTTGAACATCTAATATGCTGTGTAATTCTTACTACTCTGCAAAATCAGGTTCTGCGTTTCTCTGGTTGAATAAGAAAATTAGTGGAAACTTCAGATGTTTGTATCCATGTACCTCCATTCTCAATCTGTAAAATGGGGATGATAATTTTGTCAGATGGTTGTGGAAGTGAATTCATTAGTCTAAGTAAAACACTCAAATACTACACTGATGAATACTAGAAGAAAAGTCACAGGAAATGAATAATTCTGTGTTCAGAGCCGGGTTTAACTAATGTGCAGAAAATAATGCACTGAAATACTCATTGAGCATAAGCAAGAAAATAGCTGCTGAGAATAACTATTCTATTCATATAAGTTAATATAATAACACAATTATATGATAATAGGAATATATTATAATAACATTATTATTATATATTCATATAAGTTAATATAATGAGTTGATCATTACATGGTCAGTTGCTGGTCTCTGCACAGACAACAACAATATAGGAAATATATCATGTGAACTTGTAATTAAAGAGCGCATCAAAATCTAAATACATCAAAAAAAAAAAAAAAGTCTTACAATTTTTGCTTTGGAAATTGTAATATTGACATTTCCTCATTTCTAACTGCTTCATTAAGTGTCCTTGCACATTCTGTAAGTTTATTCAACTGTGTTAAAACTTTGGTGTACAATAATGGCTATGATGTCTTGGCTGAATTTTATTTCCCTGTAAACATCTAGAAATAATATTTGGAATTACATAATGCCTACCTGTTGTCTGGACTGCTTTGTTTAACTTCGAAGACTGATGTGAACAAAATATGTACTAAATCTGTGTTTCTTACTAATCAAGACCTATGCCCAACTCCTCATAATCTATTTAACATGAGAAATTAATTTAATTTTCTGTGATCTTATTTTTTCTTGTGTAGTCCAATGTAGGTTTCCTATCCATCTCTTTCCTAAGAACAGAATAGGATTTGAGGAAAAAAACACTCTGTGGTCTTCAATATGTCCATCGTAATGAACATACCTATGCATAACAAATATAATTCTGTTTTCACTCTGAACTTTACTTAAGTAATTTACTTAAATGTTGGTATTACATTTGGGAATATAATCAACAAATCTCTATAGAAACATTTTGTTGGTATAGTTACAACAGTTACAGTCTGCAGGACTATTCTTACAGAAATGAGAGGTGAGACTATAAACAAGCCTTCTGTGAATATGTGAACATGTCACTGTGAATATCCCAGTCAATAGAAATAGAAGGTATGCACCTTACAAATGACTGGCAAACACCCCTTAAAAAACAGCAATACCTTTTTCCTAAGTTGTTGCCATTTTCTTTCTTTCCATCACATGTGATTGAATGAAATACCTTTCACATTGATTTATTCCCAACAGACAGTTTATCTAAATTCAGCAAGGCATTAAACAATGTAAATAAGTAGAACTCTTCCCTCAAACTTCCCAGAATTAGCAACAAATGCTTATGATCTCATGCAGTTTCTTTCCAACTCCGAATAAGCTGAGATGTTTCTATATCACCTGTAGAGGGTCAGAATTGGATTAATTTTACTGAACTTTAGAAATTTGAGTATACATATACAACATCTCTGACAAACAAATTCTGTTCCCTTTGTAGTCAGTAAGAGCACATTTAAAACACAATCTATCTAATACATTTCCAGACAAGAAATGACACCCAGAAATGTTTATTTCTCAGTTCATTCAGGGAATCTAGACAACAAAAAATCTAGACAACAAATTTAAACAGAAAAATGCATGTTTGGTCATAATCTATAAATTTGTCGTTACATTGATAGCTGAGCACTACTAGTAAAGTAAACTGGTGATCTGCATGAGCAGTGGAATACCTGAGTCCATACTGCTACATTATTCAATAGCAACTGTTATAGGTAGGGCTGGGGCCACCTAGCATTAACTCAAGCAGTCCTTTAGTACAAACTGGTAGTCATCATGTGGCCTGGCCTGAGGGCTAGACAGCAAGTCCAACATTATTTAGTTTGCAGCTGTGGGTGTTCTTTATATGTGTTGTATCCCAGTAAGTGAAAGGCATCCATTCTTCTCTTGGGTGAGACTGTTATCTGGAGCCAAGTTGAACAGTGCAATAAATGCACAGTACTAAATCTCAGGAGTTATAATCAAATCAGTATTTCTCTCTGTTTTCTAGTAGCAGTCATACTATCTTTCTCTTAAGTAGGACCTGATTCTTCAAACATATTTTAATGAGCTCTGGTCTTACAAGTAAATGTTTGTCATTAGGCAGACTAAGTAAATTTCTTTGAGGTCAGGATTTCATCTATTTTATCAATAAGATTGATCTATGGCTTTCTGTGAAGCAGATATTACTCAGGTAATATGACCTAATTTCTCCCTCTCTCTTTTTTTTTTATTTTATTTTATTTTTATTTTTATTTATTTATTTATTTATTTTTATTTCTATGCATGTGTAATCTGAAATTAGCAGTAAACACACCAGGAAAGCAAATCTTTTTCTAACAAATTTAAGTCTTAGGTATGTGGAGATATATCCAGGGAATGTAGCTGGTGTATGTTGACTACCTAAATAAAAATAAAAATAAAAAATGTTCAAGGTAAAGAAAATGAGTGTAATGCATGCTAGGATTTGTAATATTTCAGCTATCTGAACAGTAACATCCTAAATCTCATATATATTCTGTGAATACCATTAAGGATCCAGACAGTACTGATAATGGTGTCTCAAATATTTCTGACTGAAATATGCATACTAAATTTAGTATGAGTAAGTTATGGTAAAACCCAGTAACTCGATATGCTTTCTTATATTCAACAATATATACTGACATATGCAATCCATGGGAAAAGATTAAGAAGAAGCTAGAGGGTAACGCTAGGTGAGACAAAGGCAGATCAAACAGTCAAAGGCCAAGTTTTTGAATGAAAAGGTAATAAGGTAGACTGTCAGAGAGTGCATTTTAAAAGAATGATGATAATAGAGACAGTAGGGAAATGTACTCTAATTTTGAGCTCTGCAGCTACAAAGATTAGAATTTGAAGGTGATAACAGTAAGCAGTTTCCATTCAAAGCTTTTTTTTTTTTTTTTTTTTTTTTTTTACCTATCTGGGCACCATTATTTATCTTCTATTTTCAGTTTCATATTCCTTTCCTTTATTGTCTGTCAAACTCCCTTCCCCTCCTTCTTTTTTTAACCTCTTCAACTTTCATCTTCACTTTTTATCGTTTTGTCTCCTTTCTTCCAGATCCTATCCATTCTTTGATTTCTTTGAAACTGACTCTCTCAGTCTTCTGGTTGGTGTTTGTCAATTTAGTGTACATTATGAATGTAACTTTAACTTTGAGAGTAATTATTTGAAAATAATAATTATTTATTATTATTATTTTATTTATTTTTAATGATCATTCATCTCTACAGATTCATTTTCCAAAAGAGATTTTGGCCCCTGACTTTCTGTGTTATTAGCTCAGCTCTTAACACCAATGATAAAGGTTTCACTATAGGAATAAGCAGCCTGAGATATCAGTAAGACAAATCCAAATCCTTGCTCCAAGAAGGACCAAGCTTTGAAGGTTGCTTTGGATCTTGTTTTAAATATCTCTAAGTATGGAAATTTTTCTGCCTTTCTGCAACTTGTTTCAGTGTTTGACCACTTCAGACTGGGAAGGCTGAATAAAGACCAAAGCAAAGAAGAAATCGTGTGTCTTGGTCTCTCCTTTTTCCTTTGGGTATAAGTAATAATCCATATATAAGGGAGGTTTCATCTTTAAATTCTTTATGAGCCCAAGTGAGAACTGAAAAATGCAGTTACTTTGTTATTTAATTTAGCCTCAAGATCTTAATAATCACCTAAGGCTAAATGTAAGTAATTTGGGAAGCTAATACCAGCTAGTGTTCACTATTACATGGACTAACTCACCACTGTGGAGTACTGTGTTATAACAGGTTCTGAAACTGATCACATTTTCTAAATTCACACTGTGGTAAATTTCCCAGAAATCACCTTGCCTCCTGCAAAGACATGACTGAACTTATACTTGATTTGCACATGGGAAAACTGACACATATTGAGATTAACATAATGACCTAAGACTGTAATTATAAGAGGAGACAAAGTATGGGAAAATAAAACATTATTCAACATCTTGTGTATTAAAATTTCCTAGATATTCAGGAAGGGGCAATGTTTGATAAGGCAGAAATATATATATATATATATATATAGTTTGCATTTTATTTAACTTAACAAACAAACAAAACCACCACACTATAAGTTTAAGATTTAGATCAGATACTGTGAATGAAAATTTGGCCCTGGAAAATCATCTAAGAGAAATATGTCTAACGTTTCACATGGCATATGCAGTATCTACTTCAGTACTTTTAGTACATTTTAAGTATGGGTGCAAAGCATTTTGACAACAGACTGCTAATACTTATAGAAAGTTAGGTCTTTCACTAAGAAAATATTCAAAAAATTGTCAGAGAAATTTAAGTGTTAATAAATATTATTCTGCCTGTTAGAGGCAACATTTGTTTGCACTTAGAGTTTATGACTGGGAATAAATTGATCCATAATTTTGTTCCTGACATTCAAATTAGCTCAGTACAAGAAACAAGATTGAATGATTCTCAATCCCAGATTAAAAAAAAAGAAGGGGGGGAGGGGGAGAGGGGGAAGAGAGAGCAGGGTGGAAGACTACTTTCAGAAAATTAATTGAGATAGTAATAAACTGAAAAATAGAACAGTTACAGTCATTGGGTAGAATTAATAAGGGTAAAACTGCCAAATAAAATTCTACCTCCAAAGTGTCTGTGATATCTCATACTAGATACTCTAAAGTTGAGGTCTATGAAAGCAAAGGTCATTTCTGTAATTCTGACAGCAAATAGCTTTCAGTTAGCACGAAACTTAAAAGTACTGACTATATAAATCTTTCAAAGCTGGAACATTTATGAAATATATTAAATCAATATAATTTATTCAGAAGAAAAGATTAAGTATACAATTTTACAAAGGTGAAATGTTGATGTCACCAATATTCTGTGATAACTCAGTTCTTAATGCATTCATCTGTGAACTGCCTACTGAATAGAAACAATGCCTCATAATAGCAAAATCCATTTTCAGATCAAGTGAAGAAAAGACAATTTACATGCCACCTCTTTCCCACTGCCTGGCATTGTCATTAAAGAACCATTTTCAATCAATACCTCTCACTTGTGAATTAAGTATTTGAATGTATAAAAAGCATTAACATTCATCAAATCCTACTCCTTTCAATACATTTGGGAGTCTGACATTGTTCTCATGTATTCAACAAACTCGTGAAAGCTTACTGATAAAACATTTTTCTGTTTCAAACTTTCATTTCCAAGTTGTAACAATCCAAAGACCTTGCATACTACAGAATGCTTTACTTAGTGGACTGAAACTAGCTATAGATTAATTGCAGATCCAGATCTGTACAAAATTCACAACAGCTAGATTGTGCTGTTTGATCATGAGAAAGTTGAGCTTGGTGTTATGGGAAGTCTAAAGGGAGTCTAGACATCTCTTGGACTCCTACATGCATTGCCAATGGAGACAGTCTATTTGAAAAACATGTTATTTGTAAGGCTTGCACGTTCAGCAGTTTAAAATGTAATAAAGGTGGTTTATGAAGGCACTTCTGTAAGTCCAAGGGTTTGTGGGGACAAAACAGCTTTTCTATAGTGTCAGTGCTGCAGACAGTGTAATTCCATCTTTATTCTGTTCTATCTCTGCTAAACTTTTCCAGCCTACATTTCTGTGAGGGAAGGTCTGCAATTTAGCTCATATATTTTATATATTATATATCACTATTATATATCGTAATTATTCAGACAAGGAAGATAAGCACTGGTCATCTATAAATAACTTGGAATTCTATTTTGTTTTTTTTTTTTTTCTCTTTCTGTTCCCTCCCTATCCCCCCAACTAGCTGACTATACACGACTACATTTGTAGTTACTAATTTTCTGGCCATGAGACTGATATACAACCTTGTTGAATCAATTATATTGAATTCTTCTAAGACCAAAACCATGGGATAGCTGTATCCAGTCTGGGTATTTGTTGGCTGTTGGTGATCAACCCAATGGGGAAATGTCTCTGACCCAAGCTAAATTTCAAATTATGCAAGGATTTCTATGGGAGACACAATATGGCCCAGGTAACAAACAAACAAACAAACAAACAAAACAAACAAAACAAACAACAACAACAAAAAAACACACACAAACTTTTTTTTTTCTTTTTTCTTTTTTTTTTCTTCTTTTTTTTTTCAGAAAACACAATAACATTAACAATAGAAAACTGGGTCATAGTGACCTGGAGTTTGCTAGCACAAGCACAATTCTGCAGGTGCAAAAGAATGCAAAGACACAACCATTCCCTCTCTCACTATCCATCTTCAAATACACTGGAGCGCATGCATAGTGTTTTTAGTAATAAGAGATCTAAATTTTTAGATCCACTAACAAACCTTACTGAGGGGTAAGAATGTCTAAGATCTCTAAATACAGGCTGGGTAGATCCAATCAGTATGATCCAAATAGGAGCATTTCATGATACCAGAGATGTGCTGAGAAATGTGAGGTGTCATTTTTCTTTTTTAAAGAAATGACACGGTTCAGTCAGAAATTATTGATATGAGATTCAGCACATGAAATTGCATGCCTTGTGGTATAAAGGAGGGTACAATAATCACAGTAGTTCCATCTTGTATTGCCAATTAAAACTTTTTAAAGGAAGGTTGTAAAAATAAACCATAATATAAAATTGATTTCTAACTTTATTTAATTTCATTTAAATGGTATTCTGGCATTTCTTTTGAAAAAAAAATGACAATCCAAAGACTCCTACTTGAGCACCTGCAAATCCCATTAGGAGTAATACTAGATAAAAACTAGATAATAATCCGAGACATTTTCTCCCTGAGACAGTACTACACTCCCCTGCAACACTTACATATTTAATAAGAGGTGGTCAATATCACCCTTACAAGTTATTCCCTTTACTATGCTTCAACAAATGAGTCCTGCTGTGTCAGTTATATTCTACCTGAAAGAAACTCCATTTTTGGAGTTAAATTAAAAAATATCTGAAAACTTGTGAGGTCTGTTTTTATAATATGAAACCAAGACCAGATTGTCAAGGATGCCCTTAGGGTAGATTATCCTCTGAAGCGCTCCTAAATTTCATCTCTGGAAGGACTACCTGTTTCACTGCAAAAGAGAGTCTGAGAGTGAACAGAATTAAATGAATGGATTTCTGAGAAGAAACCGAGGATCTAAGGTCTTTTACAATGTGCTCTCTGTTTAAACACTGAAGTCTGTGTCCCTTTGCTATATGAGATTACCTCTGTAAGGATTACTGGCAGAGGAGAGGTTGGGAGAAAAGCACATAGATGTGTTTTTAACTCTGCTCCCTAAACTTTTCAACATAGAAGAAATGTAGAACATGGATTTTCAGAGATGTGGTATGTCTCCTGGCAGGCAGGGTATTGTCAGAATGAAAGTTCTTTTACTTACAAATAAACAAGAAGGGTTTAACATATTTTTAAGCTATAACATGGAAAAAGCTGGAAATCAGTGATCTGGAGGAAGCCAAACTCAAAAGCTTTAGATTCTGATTTAAGGATTATACTGTTTAAATCAAGACACTTTTTTAATAGTGTGATTATTAATGGTTCAATCTAAAATCATTCTGTAAAAAGTATAAAGACAGACAAGAAGCATGAAATCTACAGAGTGGAGCAGGTGGAAAATCAAGTGTGAAATTGGCAATTTTTTGAGTTACATGGGGAGTCTAAAGCTTTATTGTTAGACATGGTGTGACTGGAACTGAGTAGCTGGGGTTATGATATCTAAACAATAGCTATTTATCGTGTTGGAGTAACAGGATCTTTAACCCAGATTTGAAAAATGTGCAAAATTATGATTTAATTGGAGTGAGCTAGACAAGGCATGACCAACAAATGGCTTAGACCCATGTAATGGGAATTTTACTATGAGTGGAGATAAAATGGGATGTCTCATTTCTGAAGACGACCAAGGATTTCTGTCATGCCATGTCAGCACAGAGCAAAGAGGATGGGACTACAGAATGATGTCAGGACAGTTAGGAAGACAAGTTTATTCCTTTTTCTCAGGTTTTCTTTGTAATATTCTGAGAGCTTTAACCTTATGAAAAGCAAGACTGTACAATATCACACTTGAATGAAAAATGTTGAATTAATATCTGTTTATGGTTAATACATATTATCAAAAAAATAGGATTTATCTATCATTTTTTGTAAATTTATAGTACTTATTGTACCATCAGACTGTATTAAACGCAGAAACATAGCTGACTAATGGGATACTACTGCTTAAATTACTGGAAAAGTGTAGAAACTATAAATGTAAAAACATCTTTAATTGATTACTCTTAAATAACATTACTCAACCTTTTAGACTTGTGAGGTCTGTTTTCATAATATGAAATCTTGTTGTTTTTGTCATGCTGTGCAGTGTGAAGATTATATTCATAGTGATTATGACATTAGTTGGTTCATTTCAGAGATGTGTACTGTTCAATCTTATCTCTTTCCTTGTTTTGCTTATATATATTGAAACTAATGTATCATAACAACTTACGTGGCATCTTTAATAGTATAAATCTGCTTAGGTTTAGAATCAAATAAGTAATCATAAGAAGCAACTACAAATCGTCAAATCTATGTCAGAGTTGTAACTATACAGTTAGTATAAACAAATTGTCATATAATAATAATTAAAAAAAAAGAAAACAGAAGTGTAGAAGAAACAGTGCTCTGTGTGGTACTGAATTTCTTTCTCCTAATTGTTATTTTCTTGAATGTGTGAAGTGCTTATTCACCTGGGGTGGGAGTGGCAGGATTACACCTGATTCTATACTGCATTTTAGAGAACTGTTTTATAGGACGAAGAATCAGATAACAACTAAATAGTGACACTACACTACAAGAGAACCTGAGAATATAGTTGTACAATTTTTAAGAAGGATCAACATAGGCTTCTGAGAGACTATCATGTCAGCACACAGCACCCATCATTTCCTCCCTGTAGACTATGAGGTTATCAGTGAAGCTGTCAGTCAAAACAGTGCAGTTCATATGAAGGAGCAAAAGCTGCATCACCAAACTGTCCACAAATCTGGGAGACTGCCAGAGGAGAAAGCAAAGTGACTGTGAGTCTAAATGCTGTCAGGTTAATGTTGGAGACCTTGATCCACACTCATGGGTCTCTCTCCCAGCCTTTCTCTGTTCCCCAGAGATCCTGAGGTTTTGCTCAGATTCCCTTCCATGAACATGGGGATAATAAGTGTTGCTGAAGAGAGGAGTTTTAATGTATTATGAAGTGCCTAGGTGTTGCAATGATGTGGAAAGTATGAGTGTTACAGATAAAGTCTTTGACTAAGTTTTCTCTCCATTACAAAAAGGAAGGAAAATAAACCAAACAAAAAACACTTGTTTATTTCTCAGCAACTTGTCCCCACAAATCAAGTCACTGAAGGTAGCTATGCCCAGGTACAAATTCAGAATTTTCTGAAATATTTATATATATATACTTCATATATATTTATATACACTTCATATTCATATACATATACTTCAGAGTTGTTTTTTTTTTTTTTTTCATTCTCAGATATCTCTGTGATGAAAACCATTAAAAAAATCATTAATTTGTAAAGAGAAATGTAAATTATATGTCATATGCATTACTGACTTCACCAAAAAAAATAAAATCTAGTTGTAGTGCAGCTTTTAGGTGGCTGTTTTAAAGCATCCAGCTTCATTTGTGAGGCTGGTGATTAATAATTTTATTATTATTATTTTTTTAATCTACCACTGTTACATTATTAGTTTCTGCTATTTACTTCCTTATGTAAATCTAACAACAAAAGGACAAAACAGATAAGACCTGATGAGGACTTGGATGTTATTTGAAAACTAAACTGTAAATGATTGTAAACTGTAAGAAAAAGGTGTTCTAGCCACGCTTGAAAAAGCTAGTTTTCCCTTTCTGTTAAGCTGTGACTCTTTTGGCCCTTACAATCTGTTACTGTTGACAATGTAGGAATAACTTTTGCATCTTCCCCTTTCGTTGTGGAACTTCATTTGCTAGTGGAAATCAATGGCTTTTGCTTTATAACATAGAAAGAAATCTCAGCAGCATTTGTGGCAGCTTAAGCATGTAATTTCTGTTAATGTTAATGGGAACTGCATGCCTAATCTACCATGTACAGCCCTAAAAACTTACTTCAGTAGATCCTGTTTTTCAGAAGTGCATTTGTGATCTTGCTTGTCACAGTGAGCCGATACGTAATTTTGCCTTTTTTTTTTTTTTCATACAAGCAACAGTCATTGACATTTCTCTGTGCAACTCATGTCATCATTATAAATAGCTACATTTATAATTATTACACGAACATACTGTTTATATGAGAGAAGATAGAGAATCTAAGCCAATGTTTTTCTGTGAAGGACTCAAAACCAGAAGCACATTTTCTCTTAAACAGATGGGATCAAACAGTGTAGGTTAATGTGTATTTCAGTAATGTCTGTCCTTATTCTACCCTGTGGAACCCAATTGTAGCTGTTTTCAGCAACATGAAGTGCATTTTGAGGGAACTTGGAAGGTAAACATACAACCTTATTGAAGCCAGATATCCCCAATTTAAGGCTATTGGGGATCCATAGATTTGCACCTTTTCCACCCAGAATGCTACTGACTTCTTTGTTTTGAAAGTCAGTAGTTAATTTTATTTATTTATATTTATTTATTTTTAATTTATTTTCCATTTGCACAATGTCCTTTCACTACAGTTTTACTGATAGATCATCAGTTTAAGGATTGCTTGGACTATTCCTAACAGACATTTATTTCTATCTGATGGAGAAATAAAATGATTTTCCAGCAGAGTTCAGTTCCTGGGAAATGAGGGACAGTTCCCAAAGAATATGCACAGTAAAAATCACCAGAACTAACACCATGGTATACTGGCAGTTTCCTTAGAGGCTGAGTGCTATCTGACCTGAGTCACATTCTCACCCTGAGAATACTTGCAAAGATAATATTATGTATTATGGGATACTTTTTTTTTTTTTTTTAAATCTATTCATTCCTATTAAAAATTCATTACAATACAGGCTGAGTGATTTCTCCTTTAGAAAGAACTAGCACTGACTTTTCAGATGCAAGTGTAGCGATCATAAGGGCAAGAAACTGCTTTATATTCAGAAGATATTTTCAGTTACGTACACAGATTAATCTAATTTAGGTAGCTAAGCATTAGCTGTTACAGTTCAAACTAATTACCTTAGGCTCCTAAATATGTGTGTTGAATCATCTTTGGGAATTATCTATTTATCTCCACTGACCAAAAGAAATTTTTAGGTGCCCAAATTAGATAAATCCTTTGCAGTTTATTTAAATTGCTAAGTGCTGGTCAATTCCCCTGTGACCTGTGTCACAGGTCACTTCCCCTGTGTCCCAAAACACTGGGGCATAAGGCAGCTTCAGTGTTGACACCATTTAGATAATTTCGCATGCACTGACATGACATGACTGTGCTGAGTGTTAATGCATTCTGTGTCTCAGGTGGCTTACTAGCCTGTGGGCATATTCCTGAACTTCTAACACATTTACTTTGTGGCCAGAACTGGTTTGCACTATTCTGACTTGGACTGTAGGTAGAGTTAGTTGTACTGAAAAAGCTGTATAATTTGATCCTATCTGGGCAGGAAACTAAGTGTAAAGGCAGTTTCACTTGACCATACAGACAGATCTAAAATCACCCAGCCTTTATATGACTGTGTATGAGGTCCTGTGTCCATTTGTCTTGATGTCCACGGTGTCTTGAGTCCATTTAAGACTACATTGAATGCATACATTACAATTTTCCTTTACTGTTTGGATCCAGAGCTTTTTTTTTCAGGATTTCAATTGAAGCTTTCTGTATTGATGAAAGCATACTCTTTCTCATGACAAGAGAGATCTTGTCAGAAGATTAGGGATTGGGTTTTTGCATATGCAGCTTGAAAATAACTTTTGCAGCCAAGCATTTCAAACTGATTTGGCTGTTTCACTGTTCCCCCATTTTTGTATAACATTTGCCAGTTATGAAAATAAACTTACTTATTGTTTTTGAATACACTTCTTTTTCCTCTAGACATAAAATGTAGTTTAAGAAACAACACAACAACAACAACCAAACAAACAAACAACAGAAGAGGAGGATCAGACTAGTAAAAATACATCTTTTTTCCCTTACCTGTCCTCACAATATCATCCATCCCCTCATCTCCTCAGATGAACCCTCTTTCATCTGTTTTTGGAAAAAAAAAAAAAAAAAAAAAAAAAAAGATTATTTGTGTATTCAACCTGTCTATGTAGAGACATGTAGAGACATTTTTCTATGTAGAAAAGCATTTGTGGATCCCTTATGTACTCTTCAAGTCTGGACTCCTAACAAGAAGAAAATGCAACCAGCGGAACTATTTTATTTTATTTTATTTTATTTTATTTTATTTTATTTTATTTTATTTTATTTTATTTTATTTTATTTTATTTTATTTCTGTTATGAATTATTCTGAGAATTCTTGGGCACCCTAACATCTTTCCTCATTACCCTGAACACTTCATTTTCCCCTTTTCTCCTAAATAAAGCTTCTGAATATGTCTTATTACTCCATATTGTCGTGTTCCCAAGCTTCAGGTCCCTAAAACGACCACTGGCCTCTAACTTTGAATTCAGCTATTACTGAACATTGCTAACCTGCAGGGTGGGCTTTTCTGTTCTCCACATACAGCCTACTGGGCAAACAGAAAGCATAAGCAACAGTAATGGTTCAGAAGAAAAAACATTTTCCTTATCCAAAAAAAAGAAGCACTCATCCTTTCTCCCTCCTTCACCTTCTTCACACTGTAGTTTGGTTTATTTTCTTTGCTTTGCTTAACAGATGATGACAGCATCATTAGCCCTATGGGCTACAATGGTAGAATTACCATCTTATCCATGGTAGAATTACAGTAATATTCCTCTTAAGTGGGTGCTAGAACTTGATTGCGTATACTCTTTATTTGATTGTTGGAATACTACCTAGTCTGCTTTTCACTTTGACAGACTAACATCCTCCAGGATGTTTCCCATATGTAATCCAGGGGTTAAGCATAGGCCAAGTAGGTAGTTTGGATGCAGCTACATTGTGAAGAGAGGGGTCTAAGAGAGTTTCACAGGACAGATAAAACCGAACCACGTCAGTTGGTTGGGGGAGCAGAGTAAAATCTAAAATATTTTTCTTTTATACTATAAATATAGCCAAAATTTTTCAGGTTTCCTGTTCCAATTCTTTTCTAAAATTGTTCCAGTAACACCTTTATATTTACATATGTGATACCCATAGGCTCTATGGTTATGTAGCAACATGATATATTGATATATTGATTGAATATTGATTGATATATTGATATATTGATATCAGGGGAGTGCTGTTAGTAGTTAACTATAGGACTATATGTACAGTTGTTGTTGAACACATTTTTTTTTTTTTTTAATCCTGCATTTTGTCTTCTCTTTAGAATGATTTCAGGCTTCGGCAGTATGTATGACTGTGCAATACTCCACGCATACTCCATGATCACCCATGTTAGCAGGTTCTCAGGTTCCCACCTGGTGTGAAGCAACTAGATCTTTCCAGCAGGAAGCACAGGTGAAGTCAAAAGCTTTCTTCAGTCAGGATCCAGTTCTCATCTGCTAGGTTAGAAGGCCTACTTCATTGTTCACTCATTCCGTCAGTGTACCCCCCATTATGATACCAGCAGATCTAGTGCCTTCACTAGCTTTCAAGGCATGCATCAAGCATCCTTACTTGACAAGCTGTAGAAATATAATTCTGATGGATTGCAAGTAATATCAGTATTTTGTCAAGAAGACATATATCTTCATGGAGTTGTGTGTATAAGTAGTAGGGAAGCCATAGTTTTGTTGTGGGGAAGACTCCTCTAAATATATGTATATAGAAGTAGCTCAGCAAGTTGGTGCTGCCATTTCTGAATGCAATCCTAGTCAGTTTAGATTTAATTTAAAACATTTATGGTAGCAAATCCAAGATTCAAGTAGTCAGTGAGGTTTCTTTGTATTCACACTACAGTGAACTGCCTCTGCTTTTTTTTTACATGAATCCAGAGAACTGTCAGATATACTCTTCATCCCCATCTCTGAAGAAATGGTTAGAGCAAAGGAAAAGTGAAGTGAGCAGAGCAATTGCAGAAGCATGCCCTTCCAAACCATTTCTCCTTCAGAAAAAGCACACAAGAGCTGCATGGCAAATAGGAATGATGAAAGAAACACTTGAAAGAAACAGTGTGATGTTCTAGATTCAGCTGTCATTTTGAATACCTAGAAAAGACACAGCAGGGAAATAGTAAAACATGCTCATCATGTAGAATATACACACAGACTGATGCTGCCTTCTTTCCCTCCCTTCTGGAATCTCTAAGGCTTTAGAAGCCACTGAAGCCATACATAAAGCCATTTATCCTTGCTTAGATGACCAGCAATGGGATGAGGTTCTCCCCAAAAGACGTTTTAGATTTCAATATTCAAGGCATGAAGCTTGTCTAAACATCCTTATGCAAAGCTAAAAACTTCGGTACTGGGATAAAGTAGGCTATGAAGATCCTGGAAATTCTGTTCTGATAGTTCTGTTTTCATATTTCTTTGCAAGAATGTTGATTTTATTTATTTATTTATTTTTTTTGGGGGGGGGGGGGATTCTTTCTTTATTATTTTTAAGGCTGTGTCAGTTTCTTTACTGTTGATGTCCAGTTGTATGAAGCAGGATAGTTGTCATTGTTAGGCATCTTAAGCACTGTTAACTTTTAATGACAATGTTCACTAGAAAGGGAGAAGATATTTTTTGTTCCCACTGTAATAGCTATAAAATAGCTATCTTCTTTTACCCAAGCCTGCTTTCCAAGCTGGGGAAAGTGTTTTGGCACGTGGATGTGAACTAGACCAGAGAAACAATACAATTTTGAGGACAAAGCCTTGAGGAACTGTGTGGGTCAGCAGCACTAGCTATCCACATATGGTCAGTCTGCAAAGGTGAGTACAGTTTGGAAGGATGCAGATGTGAGCCAGTCCATAACATCTACTCCAGAGGACAGTACCATACAGAAATACTCTGAAAGAAACATAAACAAACAAACAACAAGTGGAAATACTGTGCACATCTAACATTTTATTCAGAATACATGTATAATATGAAATTCACACATTAATACTACTAACAGGGTAAAAATTCAGGGGCATAAAGCCAAAATCTCCTTATGGCAATGGAGACCATTAACAATAACTGGAATAGTTCTCAAGTGTATGATGCAATTATCCAGTTTGACTATCTGTACTAATGTGAACAATATTTCATTGTAAGTCATTTTTCTGAAATCATTTGGAATTCTTTTCATGAAAGATTCTGCTTGGCATAAGGTTGGTTTATGGTCTGAAGCTGACAAAGAAAGACAAATACACAGAAAACTCGAACATACGGTAATACAAAAAGCTTTTGTTTGGTGAGATCAAACTCTGAAAAGAAAAAAAATGTAATTACTGGATGATACATTATAAATTCCACAATGACTTTTCTGGTGTTTTTGTTTTGTCTGTCATTCAGTTATGAATTTGTTCTTCATTTCTTGACAAAATAATTGTTTTTAATTGTGTGTTAATATAATCATATTCCTCTTGAGTCTACCCTTTTCAATACAGTTGCAAAATAATCAATACTAACAAACACAGAGGAAAATAGACAAATCTCAGTTTAATAGTAATAAATAAAATCTAAGAAATGTATAAGTCAACTGTCTGGTATAAGAATATTAAAAGTATGTCTTAAACTGTACAATAACTAAAGCACATAATCTACGCATAGCAAGGGTCCAGCCATGTTCTTTAATAAGTTTTCCATATTGTACCTGGAGTTCTGAAGTCAGATTTTTATTTTATTTATTTATTTTTTAAAATGCTTTAATGATTTTGAATATAGTTCTTTTAAGCAGTTTTTGTCTATAATGTATATTGTTAAGAAATTGCTTTTTTATTATAATTTTGGTTAAGGAAAATCACAATTAAATGATTTGACATGAAGAGGATTCGATTTAAATCACTTTAATTTAAATTCCTCTGTAGTTAAAAGAGATCAGGATCTAAAATCTGGTATCCAAAAGTAACGCAATGCAGTAATCATACTGTTTTTCAAATCAATCAATAGAGAAATAGGTGATGAACAGAAACGTTTGATTTACTTGCAAGTTTTCAGTAAAACACAAGCCAAATTCTAATATGGGCTTTTTCACCACAAATCCAAATGATAGCACATTCAAAATAAAGCATAATTTAATAGAGTGTGAATATGAACAATTAGTTCATATTGACACAATATTATCTTTGTAGTTTTCCTTTGAAATTACAATACTTTCTCAATTACTTTGTTCTTGCTGTTTCTTAGCTGCTATATAAAATTCTGCTCCTATCAAAGTTAGATTAAAATTCCTAAATATTTTAAAACTTTAATACTTTAAAAAGGTTGAGATTTTACTCTTAGAATTTTGAAATATAATTTATTATTTATCTATTTAAATATCATTATTAGAATGAATGATATTAATTTATTTGGATTTTTTATTAAAGTGAAAGAAAAGATCAAAATCAAAGGTAGCATTTTTCAGTTTTCTACATCAGCTATATATATGTATATGCTTTTTCCACTGTTTTAGAAGACTGACGTGAAATCAGTTTTGCAGAAAACTTGCCCTCCAGATCAAAGTTGGATTTCCTTCTGACCAGGAATGAGTCAATATGGATAGATAAACCAAACCAAGTAGCGGATGACAAGATGTAACAGCCTTACAAGAGGAAATAGAAGTACAGTACCTTCCATCACAAGTAGAATATATTCCAGAAGGATGCAGAGACAGATTTTTCTCATAAATATTAAAAGGTTGGTGTTTTCAAGATGACATGTTACAGTTATCTTGTTTGGATAATGTTTTTGTGTTGGAAGCACTTAGGCACGTGCATGCTTCCTTCTTCTCCCCTCCTCCCTCAAATACACACACATGTATACACAGAAATATCATGAAGAATAGCAGTTTCCAATGCACAAACTAATTGTGAATGACATGGATACTGAAAAATAAAATCTTCAGTTGTTTACATGATTTTTAATCTTACGAATCCCGTGGTAATAAGGACCATTCTGGAGTAGATATAGAAATTAAATGACATTGCTATGAGGCACTGCATAATTGCATAAAAATTGTTTCCATTTAAGTAGGTTGAATAAGACTCGTAACTTTTAGTCACCCTCTCTGTAAATTGTACCAAACCAAAATTAAATAATTGACAGATACATACGTAGGAAAAAGTACTGAATATTTGCATGCATTTGAGGTATGTCTATGACATGTATATGAGGTATGTCATATGAGAAAGAACTTCAGGCTGTAAATCTCACATCTCTAGCCTAGACCTCTGAGCATAATTCCTCAGACATTGGCTAGAATAGATGAGAGGTTAGCTAAAATGTTCTCTAAGATGAGTAGGGAGAATTGACCTCTGGAGCTGCGTTAGTCTAATATGATCTCAATAATCAATGTTCTCTCTATACAAAGAACAGAAAGAAACTACTTACATGTTTATTTAGTTGAGAAACTAATTTTTAGATTAATACAGTTTGGTAAGTCTCAGCTCCTTCATCCTATCTGTCTCTTTTTTATTTTTTTATTTTTTTTTTATTTTTCCCAAAATAATATTCTGAGACTATTTACATATATGTCTGATAGGGACAAATTCAAGCATCAACACAACAGCTTTCAAAACAATGCTACACTAGTTCTCCACAGATAGCAATATAGAGAAACTGTGACTAGATTAATCACCTAGTATTGCATCTTTTCAACTTGTATTCGTTTCTCTTATGCAACATACCCCATTTTCCTGGGATACCGCATCCTCTAAAGATGAGTCTCATGCTACAGACTGAGCTCTCTTGGACAATAAAGATAATTCTCCATGTTTTCCTGAGTATCTTTCCTAGAAGATACATTTTCTACTCTGCTTAGCAGAGCTGAAAGAAATATATCCGAGCAACAGTCACAGTGAAAACTTCAGTCAGATGTATTTTGGGTGCAACACCATTGACATCACTGCCACTGATATTTTTACAAAGGAATACTGCTTTTCAGGTAGGGACAGCTTGGAAAGAGCCTGGAAAAATGTGGATGGTAACATAACCCATAACTATTTAATGAAAATTGTACAAAAATCTGATCAATTTACAAAAGTTTCATAGAAGCACAGATTTGCTTTTATTGAAAACTGCACGACTCAGCTCAGTAACAATTGTGCCTAAGAGAAGAATTTAAATAATCAATATCAGACTGTCTCACAGAATGGTTTAGAGAATACAGTTCCTCTGAAATAGAAAGAGGTAGACCCAGGGAAATATATCTCAGAATCAGAACTGTAACTCTTGGCATCTAGCACAGCTGGAAATAACATGGTTTCCAGACAGCAATACAGAACTAAATTTAAATGAAATACCTTTGCTCCTTGCAGCAGAGAAGCAGATTTTCCAGGCTAAGAGGAGCTCTGTGTTGCCAAGGCCAGACTGTTCCAGTACCTGATCTGGTTTCTTTGAAGCAAACTCTATTCTCATGAGTAAGGAGTGGTAAACTAGACAGGGTTGCTTTGCTGGAGCACTTGAATATGAAGAAGATTCCTGGTTGAGCTGATCTGTGGCCAAGTGACAGAATCCAATGACATGTTTGCTAACTACAAACATATGGATCAGAAGTATTTCCTTCTGTTGCCAAACAGTGCCTTCAGTCACAAGTGCTCAGATTACTGGGAAAATATAAAACCCTTTGGCTGTTTCACCATAAAACCCTAGCTGGTGCTCTCTGACTGCAGGAAATATAGCTCATACTTCCCATTAGACTTCACATTAGACTACTTTCACATTAGACTTCTGGTATTCCACCTAGCATGGAATTTAGCATGGAGTTTAATTCCAAACAGAAGAATTTTCACATCTAGCTTTGTTTACATGAAAGGCTGTCACATAGTCTATATGTATATATATATATATATATATTTTATTTTTTTTTTCCTTCAAGACAGAAAGTCAAACCGCTTGGGAATAATCTCCGCATCACCTAGTTTTCCCTCTTGGTTCCAGTAACAGCCATATAGTGAATGAAAGTTCTAGAAAACAGCGTAATTTCCCACCAGTAGAATCATTATTTGCTGATAATCTCACATGAGATTATTTTAAGAGCTTGTTACTTTAAAATACTTTATATACATTTGTGTGAGTTTGATCTCTTCTATTTCTAAAAAGCAGTCAAGGAGACCCGACACTGATCTAACACAGAGTTAGATAGATGAGAAGTGAATAGTTAACAGTACAATATACTCTGCTGTTTGGCTGCGCTGAGCATTCTGAAGGATGTAAGATTTTGTGGTGCTTGAAGAAGAACCCTAACAGGTGCTCAATGTGACATTTTACTCCTTACAGATGTAGGTAGGCAATCAGCAACTGCCATTCATCGTGATCCTGAAGCTACTAAAAAGAAAAGCTACTACACCTGTATATCTCCTGTAAAAGGACTAAATGCTAAATTTTAAAATGTCTGGAAGAACGTTGTCTGGAGTAACTCATGATCTTGGAGATCTTTTCCAACCTTAATGATTCTATAATTAGCTGCAACACCTTTAATTTTAATCAGTAACCCTGAGGACATTAACAGTTTAAGGTATTTTTTTCTTTTTTTTTTCTTTTTTTTTTTTTTCCCTCCCCCCCCCCCAGCTTTCTTGCTAAAATCAGAAAGAAATGGAGGGGAAAGGGGGAAAAAAAGAGGAAATCTACAGTTCTATTTCTCCTAAGGAAAAACAAACAAAACAAAAAGAATCAATCAACAATATTGGAATGATACATAGACCTGCTAAAGTTGCTCTGTGAAGTCTGTATGTGTTAGAAGATTTCCTGTTCAACATTTGCCTGCCAGACATTACTTTTAACATATGCTGCCTGAAAACACAAAATAGAGCTCCTTTGTACAAGACTAGGGTGACTAGAGGTCCTGCCTTTTCACTAAGCAGTATATTCAATGAAAAGATCTGCCTACTGTTACATGGCTAACTTTATTCTGTCTTTTGTGTTGTTTGGGCTGTCAGACAAAATTACTGGCCTTCAATTAAGTTTTTTAGATCAGAGTGAGTTTTCTGCAAAAAAATTTCAAGAGCAAGATTTAAGAAAAAAAAAAAAGAAACCATTTGTGATCTTGCATTGAATTCATTGTATTGTCAGATATTTTCTGACATGTCAAAAGAAACTGATGCAACAACCTACAACCTAGAGAAAAATAATCTTTTCTACTAGAACCAAAATAGTTGCTCTGACAAATTCTAATTGAAATGTGCTTTTACAACTCAGTGTTTTTCAATTCACTTGAAGTTTCTTTTTAGCTGGAATGATATTTTTATTCAGTTTTAAACACTGTTTTTACTACTTAGTGATTTTCAAAGAGCTACAATTGTTTGACCATTCCATTAACCTACTTTAATTCTTTCAGCTAAGTTCTAACCAAACTTCTTGTATAACTTACATTCACTTCACTGTAGCTCTAAATAACTACAGAAAGCTCACTCAGCACACAGTTTTATTTGTCTGCTCATTAGTTTCGTCACATGCTCCCCCATATCTACAACCTTTGGGTCTTGTTGTTTTGAATAACTTGGAAGTTTGCTATTGGCTTATTTTTAAAGGGACTTCAGCTGATAAACTATGAGAAAACACAGTGAAGTAGAGATTTCTGAAGCAGCAAGGTAGAAGTTTCATGTCCTGGGTGTAGGTGTGAGGGCATGTGGAACATCGCAGGCTGCAAAGCTTTCTGGGACACTGTTGGAGAAGTGTATAGGGTAGAGAATGATAATTGGCAGGGGCTAAATTGTACTGGGAAATCTGCTTGTAAGTAACTTGAACAACTCCAGGAAGTCTGTCCTTGAGTCTGTGCCCAGGACTTGGCTTCTATATTAGCCTAACTAGACAGCATAAGCTATCATTGATTTTCCTATTTCTGTAACCTGCTAGATCAAGATTGCTAGATCAAAAGATGTTTGACATGGATCAGGGCTAAAAGAGCAAGTTCATTTTTGAATAAATATTTGTGCTGTCCCTCCTCCCGCCCCCCATTTTTTTTTTCTTCTGAAGAAATGTTGCTTACTTTGCCACATGCATTTGGCCTGACACTGCTACCATATGTCATGGAGAAGTTTCTCTCCATCTACATAAACCAAGAAAAAAGGTAGTTAGGTTTCATGTTAGAGGAAGGTGAATTTTAACAATGCTTCTGATTTCTATAAAATTCAACCTTAAAGTGTACGTTTCTTTTTTGTATCACAAGATATCTCATTTGTTTTATTGACTCACAGTACTAAATGTTATACTGTATAAACCTGTCTTTCAGTGTCATGCTTTATGTTAGCTGAACTGTTTTGGTGGAAGAGAAATGTTTCCTGACCCCCTTGCTTGCTATGAAAATCTTGCAACTTGTTATAAAAACAAAGATTTTGAAGATTTCAGTGTGATTCTATGCTACCATATCATATGTTCAAAACAGTTCTTAATAATTGTTCTATGATCTTTTGGTAATGTTTTTATTTATGTATTTATACATTTATTCTAAGAGTTCTGATGTTGTTATATTCTTATATGGAAATTATTTTGCTGAGACTTAAGCTTTCATTAGCAACAGAGAATTCTAGTTTTCCTTTTGCATTTTTTTCATCAATAAGTTCAGAAGAGACCAATGAATGGAATGATTACTCGACTGATTGTTGCACTGCAGCTCACGTACACTGAAGCATGAATAATTTAAACTGTGCTGGCTTGTCGGTATTGGATTTGTATGTGGTGTGAGGAGAGCACAGAGGGAGGTTTCAGATAAATTATAAAGCAGAAAAAAAGCAAAACAAAAATTCTTTCAAAAGGTGGATCAAGGGTGAAGAAAAAAGGGCTGTATTGTATGTACAGCATGAAGAGGGAGAGGAGGGTAAATCCTATCATTCTTGTCAAGGAACTGTTTTGGATACTTAGTAACTTTAAAAAAAAAAAAATGCATCAGCCTGCAACACTGTTCAGATCTTCTGGAAGGAAAAGGTTTTCTGAATTCAGTGGGAGTGAATCCATTTCAAGAGATGCCTTTCAAAAAGTCATTACTTTCTTTTCTTTTGAAATCATTACTTTACATAGTAACAGTTTAATAGTACATGGTAACAGAAAAAAATCCAGCTCAGCATTAGGAAAATAACAAAGTCAAGGTTAAATGTCACTAATCTGTCGGTTATTATTAAAGATTAGAAAGAAAAAAATTTTGTTTTGTGCCCATTTTTAGCTTTCTCCATTTTAAAAATGCTATAAAATCCTCAGAGAAGCATCAAGTGGAGTAATAGGATCTCTGTAAGTGTTTTACTGTGATTGTTTATTATTTATACTCTGTGAACCTGTAAATAGGACTGGTTCACAGAGTCATACAGCAGTTCTCTACCTGTCTCAGGACAGTTGCCAAATGAAAGCATAGTAACTGGAACCAATGCACACATTTTACTACCAGTGATTGATCATGTCATCCTGAATCATTCCAAGGATTTCTCTGCATACTTCAGGTGGCAGAAGTGAGCAAAAATAATAAAAAATAACTGGAGATCTTCATTTGGACATTGAGTGCTTTGGTTGTTACACTTGTCGTGGTTCTGCTCAAGTGGGCAGCCGAGCTCCACCACAGCCGCTCTCTCACTCACCCTCCCCAAAGAGGAATGGGGAGAAAATATGTGAAAAGGTCTCAAAGGTTGAGATAAGGACAAGATCACTCAGTAATTATTGTAACAGGCAAAACAGACTCTGCATAGGGAGATTTATTGCTTATTACTAACAAGCTAGAGAAGTGAGAAACAAAGGAAAGAAACCAAAAGCACCTTCCCCCCCATCCACCCTCTTCCACCTCCTCCCCCCGAGCAGCGCAGGGGAACGGGGGAATGGGGGTTATGGTCAGTCTACAGCACTTCTTCTCTGCCGCTCCTTCTCGGTCACTCTCATCCCCTGTGCTGTGGGGTCCCACCCATGGGATGCAGTCCTTGATGAACTGATCTGGCGTGGGCTTCCCACAGGCAGCAGCTCTTCCAGAACTGCTCCAGATATGGGTCCGTACCACGGGGTCCATCCCTCAGGAGAAAAACTGCTCCAACCTGGCTCCCCTACGGGCAGCAGCTCCTGCCAGGTCACCTGCTCCTGCGTGGGTTCCTCTCCACGGGCTACAGGTCTGGCCTGGAATCTGCTCCGGCAGGGGTCTTCCACAGGCGGCAGCCTCCATCGGTGCAGAGCCACCTGCTCCACTGTGGTCTCCTCCACAGGCTGCAGCGTGGAACCATGCTCCACCGTGGTACTCCATGGGCTGCAGGGGGACATCCTGCTTCACCATGGTCCTCACCACAGGCCACAGGGGACTTCTGCTCCGGCGCCTGGAGCACCTCTCCCCCTCCTTCTTCACTGATCTTCGTGCCTGCAAGGCTGTTCCTCGCTCCTCTCACTCTCCCAGCTGCTGTGTGGCACAACATTTTTTTCCCTGTCTTAAATATGCTCTCACAGAGGCGCAAAACAACATCGCTTATTGGCTCAGCTCTGGTCAGCAGTGGGGCCCTTACCAAATATGGGGCATCTTCTAGATCCTTCTCACAGAAACCACGCCTATGGCCCCCTGCTACCAAAACCTTGCCACGTAAACCCACTACAACACTACCTACTTACTCATATATTCTATTATTTCTCTTCTCCGTTTTTTTTTCTAAGTCTGACATGTCCTTTACTGTGTCTCAGACTTAAAATAAAGACAGAAACCCTGTTCTTGCCATGTTTTATCACAAGGTCTCAGTTATTTCCAGTTCTCTTTATCTCAATGCATCTGATTAGCCTTTATGAGGGGTCAAACCAGACTTCCAGGTTTGGCTAAGAACTGACCACAATATCATTACAGAAATAAAATTTGATGAGATGCAAAATGTCAGGTCCCTTTAGCAATCACTGATGATTAAATGCTGTTTTTCCCCAGTGGGATCTACATTGCTGTGCTGCTGCCAAGCTGATAAAAAAATTGTCTTGGGATAAAAATAAATAAATAATCTATTTCATCATGTCCTATATTAAGCAATGCTTACTTGTAGTAAAAAATGTGTTGCTTAAGTATTCATTCATGAGGAGGATGGTTTCATACTTTTATAAGTCCCAAGGTGTTACGCAAACTGGAAAAAATGCCAAAGGAGAGCAATTAAAACAGTTCACATTTTTCTATGTAATATCACAAAATAATGGTCCCAGTAGCCCCTATTGCAAAGATAAACCAATAATGAAATGAAATAATAATTATATGAAACTCTTTTAAAAGACATTTTTCCTCTTAGTGCCTCAGAACACACCCAGCTATGTGAAGAAAGGTTATTTCTGACTGTCTACAATTCATACTGTAAGTGTATTTGTAAGGAAAGCATCTGCCCCTTTCAGGGTATCTGGTTAATGTCCTTTTCCAATGCAACAAAGGGGAAGAAAGGGAGGAAATGATGGGAACCAAGTCTGGTCAGGAAAGAGATGTAATGTTGGAATATTGAATCAAACAAGGTTGTCTGAGTGAAGATCTCTGGAGCAGGATGATAAAAATAAAGAAGTGGGCACTGTAAGCAAAAAATTGAGACACAGACCTGACAAAGCAAAAATGAAACAATGACAAGAAACAAACCTCCCCATCACACTGGTTGATGAGCTATCAAACTAAAGGTGCTATTTCCAAGAAGATCATCCTGGACTTTGCAGCTAGTAAGATTGTGAACATGGACCATAATGGTGTAGAAACAGCAGAGCTTTGAAAACCTCTGGAGGTTTGTTCAATGGAAGGGAGAGCAGGAGAAACAAAGGAGGGCTAGGTAGAAAAGGGTATGAAAAGGTCAGTTGTGTGTAAGAGGGTGCTGGTCAGGCATGCATGCGTGGCTGAGCCCTGTGCCTGGTCAGTGCAGTCTGTCTTATCTTCTTATATTTCCTCAGTAAATCTTTTCTTAACTCTTTCTCTCTCTGTATTTGCACTCTCTCTCCTGTGTGTATGTGTGCTGCAAGGACTACATGCCAGCTCCGGGTGAGACCTGTGTGTGTGTGAATGAAACTGGTGCCCCTGCCAGGCCTCAGACCCAGGCAGGGGTACTGGACAGACAGTACTGGGTATTCAAGGGATCCATGAACATGACTGTGAACCTAGAGACTGCTGTGTGTGTGTCTTCACTAGTGAATTGTCTCTAAGAGCCAGAGATGAGGAAGGGGACATGGCTGTCTGTGCCTATGTTTTATCTGAGTCCTGTTGAAGGCAACCCTTGACCGAGCAGACTGTGTGGCCAGTCATGCCAGTGTCCTGTCTCTACCTGTGTGTGTCTGTGTGTCACCAGGAAACAGGCTTAGCTTTGCTAACAGCTGAACCTGCAAAGGGGAAAGAGGCAGCCACGTCCCCCAGCCTGGGCAGAGACCCTGGGTCCCTGGGCTCTGGGCTGGGCCTCAGCAACTGGACAAGAGCAATCATGGGTCAGAGCGGCTGGAGGAGATGGCTGGGCTCCTTTGCCTCATGTAACACATACCAATTCAGATCTCAGCATTTTTGGAGATTACATAAGACTTGCTCTTAAAACCAAGTTACCAGGAATACACTTTTATATTTTATTTTTATTTTTTCCTCTCAGTTCTGAAATTAACAGGAAAAAAAGAAACTATTAATACTTATTTATAGCTATGTCTGTACTAAGAAACTGAAAAGTGCCAGAGTTTTTCTAGTTCTGAGTCCAGCTGGCAGAATTTGACTAGTTTCATGCTACATTTTCTTAGACAATCCAGCATGTTTCTGTTAACTTCTACACCATGCCTGGAAATTTTACGAATCAACTGTCCCAGGCCAAAAGTTTAGGGACTTTTCTGATAATTGACCAGTAGAAGGATTTAAGTTTCATTGTGTGAATCTATTTAGACACAGATGCTGTTTAGTGTACTGTTAGAGATGTAACCCTTATGTTCAGCACATAGAATTGTGTATAAGATTGATGTCTTGTCTTCAGAGGAGCTGCCCTGATTCAGGTTGTAACAGCAGCTGTTAAAACTGGATCAGAGGACCTGTGCTACCTGCTATTTATATCTAACCCATGTTAGGTTGTATCAGTTAAAAAGAAAGCTCACAAGTTTTAATTATCTTAATGATACAATGAATCCTTCTTTTAGGTTATATAGTTATAGAGCTTGGTACTGATGAAATAGTACATGGTGGGATAGTTGTTTTTTTTTTTTAATTGCTGTTATTTTTGAGATACAAAATATTATTTTTTTTGTATTGAAGAACAGCATCATGATACAAAGAACATTAAAATGCTTTAAAAAATAGCTTACACTTCTACAAACCTTTATGGGACCAAAGTGCTCACTTAAGTGTCCATTTTGGAAAAGGGCAATTTTCTCTCTCTCTTTTTTTTTTTTTTTTTTTTTTTTTCCCAGTGGAACTAAATAGAATCCATTTTGTCACACTATAGGTGGTCATCTTTCCTGGAAGCTGCTCAAGTGACCTTTATTTGACATATAAGATAGACATTTGAAAGAAGTATTTGTTCCTGAATTTTTGTGAAACCAGCATTTAAATAAATATTTAATATTCTTCACTTTTTTTTTTTTTGTCACTTTAGTCAATATATTTATTTCTTAAATGTTCCTATTACAAGAAATATAATGAACTGTAAATGTAGGCAGAATAGGCAGATTAGTAAATAAATGTGTCTACATGTTTACATTGAAATTAAAGTTCAAGAGGCAGTACCTGTTGAGGTAAAGATGGAGAAAATCCAGGATATTTACCCAGTTATTTCCTTATTCTCTAATGAGGAAATAAGATAAAATAAAAATTAACCCCATCTGTTAGCTCTAGCTTTTCATGGTATCCCAAGAAACATAAAGTAAGCAGAACTTATAAAGGAATATATTGTAACATTTTAATTACTTTTAAAAGTTTAAAAGTTTACATCTCATATTTTAGAATTTGAATATGTTGAGGTATTAAAGTGCAACTGAACAAACTAACAAGCTGCTTTATAATTACATCATAAAGATTAAAATACACATTATATAAATAAAAAAAATATATAGGCTAAAAAAGATTTTATAGTCCTGAAAGTTTATTTTTTAGACTTCCAATGTTTACTTTTGCTGTAATACAACATTACCTTGAAGCTGTGTTCACATTTCTTTGCAGCTTTAACTTCTACTTCTGAACATATTTGGATGATATTATTTACATGGGAAAATTTTCTTCACAGTAGAGTTTGAAGCTTTCTCAAAGTGAATACAAAACAAAATATATTTATTTATTTATTTTATTTGGCCTTAGATTCAAGGCTTAGTTATAGGGTTTAGTTACATTATCAGACTGCATCTGAGTTTAACATTCTCTTAATGATCTGTCTCTTTTCCTATTCATTTCATATGCTAATAAAATCTTGCTGCATTTGTCATTGAGAAGTGTGTGCATTACATTAGCATAAAGTAAAGAAAGAAAAGAAATATTAATTTCTTCTTTTTATACTCAGGCAAGGCAGGCTGTCAGACAGATTGGAAAATGGAATACCAGAAAAAACATACGCCTTATGTAAGGTAGAAAAAAATATTATTAACCGCTATTTTTCTCATATTCTCTGCTGCATGGTTTCTTTAGTTTGGTGGATGCATTTAACAGTCGTGCATTCAATACATATATTCAAACTGTGACAGTTCAGCTGTGTTGATCTTTGTTTTACAAGTTGCAGGTTGAATTACCCTTCTGGACGTGGTGGTATCAGTTGGTTTCTACACAATGAAATTAGGAAGTAATTCCATGTGTTAGATGCTCACAGGTAGTCTTCTGAAAAGGCGTAGAATGCCATGTACATACATCAGAAGATATTTGGCACAGCCATTACCCTGAACATGACCCCTTCCTTTTTATTTCCCCCCAAGCTTTTATTGCTGATCATGATGCCCTATGGTATGAATATCCCTTTGGTCAGTATGGGTCAGCTGTCCTTGTGTTCCCTTTCCACTTCCTGCCTCTTCCCTGGATGGGCTGTATGAGAAGCAAAAAATTCCTTGGCTCTCTGTAAACACTGCAGTGCAACAACTAAAAACATCAGTGTGTTATCACCGTCATTCTCATCAAAAATCCAAAGCATTGTGTGAGCTTCTACAAACAAAATTAACTCTGTCCCAGTTAAAACCATAGCATAAGGCCATTTAGGTTGCATGTAGCTCTTAAATGTGTTCCGTTTATCTTTCTTTCTTTCTCTCTCTCTCTCTCTCTCTCCCTCTCTTTTTTTTTTTTTTTTTTTTTTTTTTTTTAATCATAGAATGGTTTGGGTTGAAAGGGACCCTTAAAGATCTTCTAATTCCAGCCCCCATCATGGGCTGGGACACCTTCCATTAGATCAGGTTGCTCAAAGCCTCATTCAACCTGGCTTTAAACACTTTCAGGGATGGATATCCAAAAACGTCTGTGTGAAACCTATTCCAGTGTCTCATCACCCTCAGAGTAATGAAATTCTGAATATGTAATCTAGATCTACTTTTTCTTAGTTTAAAACCATTACTTCTTGTCCTATCACTATACTCCCTGACAAAGACTCCTTCTCCAGCTTTTCTTTAGGTACTGGAAGGCCGCTGTAAGGTCTCTCTGGAGCCTTTTGTTCTCCAGGCTGAACAACCCCAACTCTCTCAGCCTGTCTTTATGAGAAAGGTGTTCTACCCTTTTCATCATCCTCATGGCCCTCCTCTAGACTCACTTCTACAGGTTTTTCTTATGTTGGGGGCCTCCAGAGCTGAACTTGGTACTTGTGGGGTCTCATGAGAGGAGAGTAGAAGGGGACAATCACCTCCTTCAACCTGCTGGCCACAATTTTGATGCAGCTTTGGATATGGTTGGCTTTCTGGGCTGCAAGTGCACATTGCGGGGTCATGTTGAGCTTCTCGTTAACAAACACCCGCAGCTCCTTAGGGCTGCTCTCAATGCAGCCCTTTCAGTATTCCAAGAGTACAATCACCTCATCTATGGCACTGAATTGCAAAACCGTTTTAAAAGGAAGACAGTTGTCTTCTACTGTAGTAGGCATTTGTACTGCAGGAGCCTCACGGAGACCAAAACATCCCCAGTATCCCAAAAGAATGATCAGAGGCCAAACATGATTAGTGTCTGTAGAGAAAAATGTGAGCTAAAAGCTTCTGGGATGAGGTTTCTTCTTAGGAATTCTGGTTTTACATAAAATGTCCTGTTCTTTATGACTGGAAGTAAATGTATTTCCAACAGGGCAAAAACATTTTCTTACAAAAAGTAAATGAAAGGCAAAGAAAGGCAAGGAAAAGAAAGGCAAGGAAAGAAAGAAAGTAAAGGCAATGAAAGAATAAAAGGCAAGGGAAAAATAAAAAGATAACAATAAAAAGACATATTCACTCTATTTAGTATATGATATGTGGGGTGGTATTGACCATGGATTTGTGGGCACAGCTACAGTTCACAAGGTTAGGTTTGCACATATGCTTAAATCGTCAGGCATCAAGTTGATTTTTTTTTTTTTTTTTTTACATCTGTTTCTCATGGCTTAAAGTAAAGATCTTATTTCTTCCCTTTCTGAACTTTTTGACTCCAGAGAATTTAAAACCACTGTAACTGAAATCCATTTTAAGACTAAAAAGGTGTGGAGGCAAGAGGAAAAAAATGTGCCAGTTTTCATCCTTTCTTGCCTGCCATTTGGGATGTCAATAACAGTGTAATATAAGCATAGGTAGGATGGAAACTGTGTGGGCTTTCTAACTACCATACTTATACCTTATCAGTGAACTGAGCCTAACATCTATGATTCCAGCAATAGATGAAAAAACATACTTTAAACTTACTTATGATACTGTTTTTTTCCCCCAGGTTTACTTGCTTTTGTTATATTTATTTGTCTGTCATAAAATATCTCTACTTCTTAAATAGCCAGTTACCCATACTGCAGTTAAGATTTAAATATATGTACTTTTAATACATTCTTAGAAGTTTAATGTAATTTTTTCGTACTTCTACTTTCATATAGAAAATTTGTTTGCTCTGTTAATAGTATGGTAATTTCATAATTAACATTCTATTTTCAAAATGCTTATGTTTTTTACATGCATGACTATAGCTTAGAGGCAATTGAAAATTTTCAGTAGTAACTAAACCATACATTTTGATTGGAAGGTTCATATAATTTTGAGCAAATTAAGAGATCTTAAGTTTTGCTCTGCCAAAGCTTCTCGTCACAGAGCTGAGGACCACATCCATAAAAAAACTTTTAGGAAATTGTATGAAACCACAAGTCTCAGGAGTCATAATAATGATTGAGAGTGCTCATAGTTTAAAAGTATAAAAATATACAATTGACTCAAAACATAAATTGTATCAAATGCATCTGACAGTCTTTGTCACTTTCCTTTGGATGACCTCAGAAATAACCCAACCAGAATTCTCTTTCTTACTTTCATCGGAGCTGTGTGAAGGTGGGAATTTAATGAATTCTTGTCTGATATTAACTTATTGCTTTTAATATTTTGGCTTTAAAAAACAGCCACCAGTATATTATAAAAAGGTATAACCTGAGCATTAACTAATGCTTTATCTTTACATTTCTTATTGAAGATGCAAAAGTAAGAATAGTCAATAAAGTGAAAAAGATTTTCTGTAAACTGCTGCTTTTCTACAGATTGATACTTGGTTTGTAATTGATAAATGCATCACGTAAAGTTTCCATTTGCTTAAATTAGAAATTGCTAAGGGTCTAATTATTATTATTGTTGTTGTTGTTGTTGTTATTATCTTTAACTATAAATATCTGGAGGTCCAAGTGCCCAATTTTATCTATGGATTATATAATCATTATGCCAAAAGAATGGATGTAAAGCAACAATCTGCCTACATAAGGCTGAGCATATGTGGTTCTTTCCTGAACCAGGAATATCACCCTTTATTCAGTGGCAGTAAGAAGAAACTTTCTTATGACAGCACCAGGTAAACACTTATAGAATCGATTCAGAATACAGTAAGGCACCTGCAGTAAGGTTGCATGACTACGAACTATTAGAGTATCTAACCCAGAGGAAAATAAATAATCCTATCTGACAGCTTAAATATGATTATGATCATTGCATACGGCTTATCGGGAATCATAGCTAATATTCTATTCTCCAAATGAACATTTAGAGTCAAATTGAAGAATTAAAAGAGTGGAATAAAATCAGAAAAATTACTTGTTCTACCAATCTTTACCTTTGTACATTCTAACCCTTTCTATTTAGCATCTGTGTGATGTCCATATGCCATGTTTACCTTGTGCAACCTGGCTGAGCAACGTTTTGGGGTTACTCATTACCTTCAAATATATGATTCAGAGCAGACATGGAAGGACACTCCAGTTTTACAGTATTAAATAAAAAACTTGGAAACTACAGTTTATTTATATTTGTCTCCATTTCAATTTGTAATAAATAGTAATTCTAGTCTTGTATTGTTATATTTGAGATCAGCATTGCTTATTCCATGCTGAGAGCAGGGAGAACACACATCAGGGTTTTTATTATGCACTTGTAAAAATGTTATAGATAAGCCTTATTAATTTAACAAAAAATTCTCTTGCATTCCTTTAGGCACTGGTTTCCTGGAATGCCAAAATGTAGTATAAAAATTTCTTTATCTTTGATTCATAAAGATCAAGATAAAGAACAATATGGACTTATTAAGAAATATAAAGATGCATCTAAATGGATTTGAAATGGATTTCAGTTTGTCTGTGCTCTGACATAGTTGTGCTAAAAAAATGCTTCTTAGGTTTTTGCCTGCCATCTTCCTATGAACCTCAGTGAAAAGACTCCACATCTTGCCTAGTCCATGCTTTCTAGTTTCTACAAATCTTTACTTTTTTTTGTTGTTGTTGTTTTGTTTTGTTTTTCCTTATAACTAAGTTATTCATTATTTTCTAGCTACAAAAATATGTCTGTTTCATACTTTACTTCCAGGAAATGCAGAAACAATCATTATAATATCATTTTGTGAATGAAAGGAAGAGGCAGAAAGAATTCAGTTCATGCATTTGTGAGTGTATTGAAGCTTATAGAAACCATTGACGTTAATTTCTTAACATTATATTTATGCTTACCTCAAAAATATTAGATTAAAATTTAAAATTAATTAATCACATAAGAAAATGTCTTTTAATATGATAAATAAGTTGTAGAACTTAGAATGGTGTATGGTATAGATAGTGAAAGTGTAGTTCAAATTTAGAGTGTTTATAGTGTAGATAGTGAAAGTGTAGTTCAAATTTAAAAAGTGTCTAAGTCAATTTATGGTGCTAAAGTTCTTAATGGTTATTAAATTTAGTAAGAGCATGAAACATCAATCTTCACCTAAACTGCAATTTGTAAGAAACTTAGAGTATACTGTTGGTGTATCAACACTTGCCCTCTTCTTCTGACACTGGCCGCTACCAGAAACATTCTCTGGGCTGTACACCTTTGTCTAATCGTGAACATGTGTTTTCATCTCTTCATGTATAATCTTCTTGGTAAAAGTGATATTACAAAGAATATGCTATTTGCACTACAGGATATCTCTTTCCAAAAGCTAAGATTTTTGTTGTAAAAATAGAACTATAATATTCAAACTAATGAGATATTTGCTTGCTTATTTTATATAAATAGTTATATATATTTAAATGTATGTGCATAAATATACATATTGATATTAGTATTGCCATTTAAAACACTATGCAAATAAATATATTTTGTAATCAAATGAGTTATAGTAGTTATAAAATATTCTCACTGAGTCATAAAGAAAATTATCTATCATAAATTGTTTTATTGACACCATATTCAATCATTCTGTTTTGATTTTCTGCAGTGAATACCCTTGAGTCAAATAGCAATTTTATTCAGTCCTCATTTTAAGTATCGGATGAAAAAAGAGACAAAATGTTTCTTAAGATTTGTAGGTATAAATTACATATGCCTGTGCTACATGTGTAAATGTAAGTATCTGTGAATAAATATATATATGGGTAGATCTTCTCATTCTTTTCTGCAAAAGACCAGATATTAGCGCACTAAACCCAAGGCTGGTATTTTTCTTCTTGGTATTTCAGCTTTAAATGTAAGGATAGTCTCACAAAAAATCAAGACAAAGTTTCTGTAACAGTTTGACCCAAAGGCAAGTTAATGAGAACTTCTGTAGAAATAAATACCAGCTGTAAATTATTTCAAAGGCAATTTATAAAAGTGACAAGAAACTACACGCACATAGATTCTCCAGCTGTTTGTTAGTCTTTGCTGAAAGATAAGAACTTACATTACATTCCTTTACACAGAATTCTTAACTCATATAAAAATATAAAAATAATTTCTATAATTATATTATTACCACTATATTACCACACCATACGGTTAACAGTCGCAGGAAATTGTGATTTATGCATTTCTGACAGTTAATTCATTTTTTTCATATTAAGAATAAAACTGAGGTTTTGCTTGTTAGTTTTCCTAGTTTTCAAATGTTCTTCCAAAGCTATGTCTTTTTGTACATCTTGAGTCTGGTTTCATTTTGGTTTTTATACCATATCAGAATGTGGTCTTTCAGGGCTTTTATTTCCCTGAAACACAATTTTCAAAGCATGTTCAGAGTCTTGGATTAAAAGCCTGCATGTTATTTAAACAAGAACACTTTCATTGTCTCAGCATGTGCCTTCTTATCTATTTTAACCCATCCAAAAGTGGTGTTGACTTTTGGCTTATTGAGAGCCAAACAAATTGTAAAATCCTCTGTGGATCTAAGTTTACTCTGTAATTAGGATTAATTGAAATTACTTACACATTCTGGAAGAGACAACAGAAACTGCAAGCTAAAGACCAACATTTAAAAATCAATAGTCCCTTAAAATAGATCTTCCTCAGTTACAACCCTTATGATACTAATATTTAAAAGAAAACTTTTTTTTTCTTTTTTTTTTTTTTTTTTTTCAGATTGATGAGTTTCATTTTTAAATCATACTGCTCCAGTAGGATGTGTTACCTTTGTCTCCATCTTTCAGTCTAAATGCCAGTATAAGAAGATCATAGAGGTTTTCTTTGAAAAACTATAATAGAGGTGAGCATCTGGACTTTCTCTAAGGACCAGGAAAAGTAAGAACCTGAAGAGCATCACAGTACAATTCCTGCTATACTAACAACAAGAAAAAAAAGATGTTTAGTTCAATGTCAGCTCTGCATTTGTCTGACATGGCATACAAATCATGTTTTTCTTTCCAGCCTGAGGATGTTTCTTCCTAGATAGACAGACCACAGGCATATTCCCTTAGCTTCTTATTAGGTTGAATGAAGTTTGTCTCATTTAAAATGATGCCTTAAACAAAAATTTGTGTTTATAACCAGATCATTAATGTATATTATCTTATTTGCTCATTTCTGAAGAAGAAGAACAAATATTTCTGAAGAGAATACTTTATATATATGTTTATATTTAAATACTTTTATTCAAACAACTGTTTTCAATGTAATAAACATTTATTCAGTAAAGTGCCTTATGTTTCCAAACCATTTTTGTACTTCAGGTATTCTTAAATCATGGATAAATTCCAAACCATTTTTGTACTTCAGGTATTCTTAAATCATGGATAAATAATGAAGATTGTTTTGGATTGCCGTGACCCAGATGCAGCACCTTGCAGTTGGACTTCTTGGATTTCATGTGGTTCACATGGGCCGACTTCTCCAGCCTGTCCAGGTCCCTTTGGATGGCATCTCTTCCTTCTCTGGTATCAACTGCACCACTCAGCTTGGTATCATCTGCAAACTTGCTGAGGGTGCACTCAAGTCTATGTCATTGATGAAGATATTGAAAAACACCGGTCTCCACACAGACCCCTGAGGGACACTGCTTGTCACTGGTCTGTGCCTGGACATAGAGCTATTGACCACTACTCTCTGGGTGTGGTCATCAAGCCAATTCCTTATCCACTGGATGGTCCACCCTTCAAATCTTTCTAATTTAGAGATTATGATGTTGTGTGGGCCTGTGTCAAAGGCCTTATAGAAGTCCAAGTAGATGACTGATACAGTCACTCCATCATAGAAGGCCACCAGATTGGTCAGGTGTAATTTACCATTGGTGAATCCATGCTGACTGTCCCATATCACCTCCTTGTCCTGCATGTGGCTTAACATTGCCTCCAGGAGGACTTGTTCCATGACTTTCCCATGCAGAGAGATGAGGCTCACCAGTCTGTAGTTTCCCAGGTCTTCCTTTCTCCCTTTTTAAAAAATAAGTGATGTTTCCCTTTTTCCAGTCACCAGAGATTTCACCTGACTGCCATGAGTTTTCCAATCAAATGGAGAGTGCTTGGCAACTACATCAGCCAATTCCCTCAGGACCCTGGGATGCATGTTATTAGGGCCCATAGACTTATAGTTGTTAAGTTGTGTCAGGAGGTCCCGAAATTTCTCTTTGCTTACAGTGGGATATTTCTACACGTTTAATAATATATATATATTATATATATGTTGTGGTTTAACCCGGCCGGCAGCTAAACACCACACAGCCGTTTGCTCACCCTTCCCCCTCCCTATCTGGGATGGGGGAGAGAAATGGGAAAGTGAAGCCTGTGAGTTAAGATAAAGACAGTTTATTAAGACAGGAAAATAATAATAACAATAATAATAGTAAAAATAATGATGATAATACTACTACTAATAATAATGTGTACAAAACAAGTGATGTACAATGCAATTGCTCACCACCCGCTGACCGATGCCCAGCCTAACCCCGAGCAGTCTGGCCCTCCTCCCCCCGGCTAGCCAACCCTATATATCGTTTAGCATGACGTCAGATTGTATGGTACTAGCCTTTGGCTAGTTTGCGTCAGCTGCTCTGGGTCTGTCCCCTCCCAGCTCTTGCTGCACTCCCAGCCTGCCTGTTGGCAGGACAGAGTGAGAAGATGAAACGTCCTTGGCTTGGTGTAAGCACTGCTCTGCAACAATTAAAACATCATCATGTTATCAGCACTCTTCTCATCCTAAGCCAAAACATAGCATTCTACCAGCTACTAGGAAGAAAATTAACTCTGTCCTAACTGAAACCAGGGCAATATAATATATTAATGTGTATATATATATATATATATATATATATTAATATTTAGCCTATGCAACTTTCCCTGGATTCAAACCCTGGATTTTAGGAATTTGTCTGAAAGCTTGCTTTTTAACTACATGCTCCTACAAATAATTGATGCCTGCAGAAGAAATTGACTATGGTTCCAGATTATGTAATTCATGGTTCTTGGTTTACTAAACCATCTTGTGTGACATAAAGTCACCCAAGAAGGCAGCTTGATCTAATAAATTATTTTGGTGCAAATTTTACAGTATGAAGAAAAATATTTATCACAGTCCTGATTTCTAAGAAAATCTGTGAGCAAATATGGTAAGTGCCAGTAGGAATAGAAATACTCATTGAAACAAAAGTTTCTCATAGAAATAGAAATATTTAAGGCATAATTTTAAAGGTATTGCAGGAACAGGACCTTCTGTCACAAAAGCATTGTCATATTGTATATTGTATTTTGTATGGGTATGAAAGGGAAGCTTCAAATGAACTAACTCAAGTTCTACAGAACAGTATTCTATAGCACGACCCAAGTACTACAGAGCAGTATAGTATAGTATAAAGTACTATATACTGGTATAGACTGCAGTTTATACCCAAAGTATATACTGTAGGACAGTATGAACCTGTCCTACACCTCCATAAAAGAGGGGGAGGTCCGATGTAGGATTACTTTGGGAAAGACAGAAAGGTCAGAAGTTTCAGTAGTACCTTTCCCTCTGCCCACCCTTTAAGAAGAGAAATCATTAAAATGAAAAAAACTTCTATAGCTGTATAGAAAATGTGTAACATAGAAGACTGTGAGCCTAAATACTGTTTACAGGACTTTAATTAAATTACGTATACACTTCCATTATATTAGATTTTACAAATGGCACAAGTCCCATGAGCAAAGATGTTAGGAATAAACCAATAAATTCAGAACGGAATTGTGATATTTCACAATGAAGGCAGAAAAGTAAATCCACTAAGAATATGCAACATTGGAAGAATGAGTGAGAGCTAGATACAGGGTTAATTAAAGAACTGAAATATGGCATTGAATCATGTATAGCATAGTGCAGAAGAACATAGAAAAAGGAAGAGAAATTCCAATAGACCATCAAGGCAGCAATTAAAATATATGGTAGCAGATATAGGAAGCAAATGAGAATTAGTAAAACTGTAGTTTCGTACTGACTGAATGCATTATTGACATTAAGCTGTTAAAGACAATGAATACTGGAGTTGAAAATCTTCTGTTTATGAGCAAGCCATGAAAAATAGATACTTTGCTCAAAATAAAGCTTGTATTTCACTTGTTAATTTCATCTTGCTTCATCTGTAAAAAATGGTTCTTCATAAATTCTATACCGTCAAACACAGATGTATACACTATCATAAAAAATGGCATTAAAGTTACCTTTAATGTTTTATTATCATTATTATTAATAAAAAGGTACATTATATTTCTTTTTCTATTTTAAAGAAATCATGCTCCCCTAGCACTCAGGAAACCCAGGCAATTAAAAATAGGAATTAATCAAGAAATTCTCAAACAGCTTGCCCTACCATAACATGATTACAATAAGAAACTGTAAAATACGTTGAGCATCAATAGCAAAGTCTGGTCAGCTGCTTTACAACATTATAGTCTAATTCTGCTATGGATTAAATATGACATTTCTATTAAAATATTTTGATTTCTGTATGTACTTTCAAAGTAATGTTCAATTTCTCAGTTGATACAAGACTTTAAAGAAGAATAACTGACATGGTCCTGTAAGCCTTTCTACTCCTTTGTGCTGGAAAATCTAAAGAAGCTGAAATTATTTTGTCCAGTCATCTGAAAGATATTTTGTTTATAGAGAAGACAATTATAGAGATACTGTTAAAAGCTAGTGCTGTCCTGCATACTTCTGCCGGATGCATCAGAAATTACTGAGCACTGATGCTAGCAAGTGTTGGCGTATTCCATATCTGGCAGGGTGACAAAGCACTATGTAGGCTAGCCCTTAACCTTCAGCTGAATTATTTTGACCAGTGATGTCAGCAGATCACACATGTTAAACACCCTGACAGTTGCCTGGGAGTTGCCTGGGAGTGGTTGTGATTTATATATATATAAATTTATATATATATAAATCACAACCACTGTGATGTATATAAATATATATATATATATTTTTTTTTCACTGAAACCTTCTCAGAGTACTTTCTCACAGTCTCTGGGGTTTATTTGCTTGCCTCAGATCTTTACAAGCACAAGATTGCTTTTGACAAATTTGAAACCACTCCAATCTGGCACAGTAGTACTGTGGACAGAGTTTGTAGTGATAATTGTGTCTTTCTTATTATTAACATTATTTTTGGATGGGCATGTAATGGTTTCAGAAATAAATTTTTCAACTCAGATATCTTTAAGAATACCGAAAAGGGAAAACAAAAATAAAGTACATAAACATGTAGATGAAGCTTGCAATTTTTTTCTTTGCTACTCAGGGGCAAGAATATCCAATTTAAAGAGAACCAGAAGATTGACTTTAGATGGATCTTCTGTAAAAAACAGGGGGTGAATACCAGGGATAGTGATTAGCTAATTTTGTAGCTCTGTCATAGCAGAGAACTGTCTGTTCAGAAAGAGCAGAAAAAGATAGCAGACACTTGTGGTTAGCAAGTAAGACTTTTCAGTGTGTTGCTCCAACAAAAAAGTTACTATCTTTCTTCAGTGAATTTAAATGAGAATGAACATTTGTAGGTTTTAGTAAGCTATAGCCTGTTGCTGTTCCTGCACTCAGAGTCCTCTGTGCACACTGACAATACTCAATGTAGGAAGATAATTTTATAAACTTAAAAAAAATAAATCCAGGAAGAAGGATTTGGAGCTGTGACATATGAAAAAAGTTAAGACATTTTAATATACCACAATTTGATGGAAAGACTATACAAATGATATGAGTACTTACAAATACCTCAGAGGTAAAGTGTGATAGTTACAGAGGCTGTTATAACTTTATTTACTGCATTGCCTCTTCTACCATCAACATTGACTATTAACTCTCTGAGGAATTTAAATTGAACACAATGAGGCCCACTACATAGGGATATTCCACAGAAAATCTGGAAATTGAATACACTGTACAGGAATATTTAGGTTACATTTTAGGAAATAACTTTAAAGAGTAAGGCTTTGAGTGTTTCATCTTGCACTATTAATATCTTAGGGGATTTAAAAAGTGACTTGAATAAAAAATTAAGATATGGTCCTTCAAGCAAACCAAGGCATAGTTAATTTATGAAATTAACTTCCATCAAAGATATTTTTAAAGAGCTTTGAGTGAATGAATATCAGGAAATATCAGACAGATGACTACATTTTTTTTTTCTGGGTCTGTTGTAACCCACCTCAAAGGCTTTTACACTGACTTTCATTTAATATTTTAGAAGTGTCAAAACCAGAAAGTGAGCAGATCAGTTACTCATGATATGCTATATGTCATGCATATGACAAGATGCTGAGGCTGCCTCCTGTCAGATATGCCACAAATGGCTTCATTTCACAACTTGTTTGTAATTAGTGCAGACCAAAAATAAAGCCTCTCAGATATGAAATTCCATGTGTTTGAAAAACTACTTGTTTCTATAAATCTTACTGTGAGACAGACTATTTCCCTGTTGGTGTTTTCATAATCTTAACGGTTTCCGCACCTTTAGTGACCATTATAGAATAATAAAACTGATGCATAATGGTGGGAAATCAAGATACAAGTGAAAATTTACAGTTTCAACGGACTATTTCCTATATGACAGGCATTTCATTTGAAGAAATTGCCTATTTGCATTCTAAACTGTTTTCAATGTTGTAGTTTCAGAGCACAGACTGTAATTTTATGGAAATAATTCTAGTTCTAAGATTTATAGTAGAACACTGATTTAAATAACAACCAAACTACATAAGACTCAGTTTTCAATTCATGTTAAGCACTGACCATTCTTGTGATTTAGCACAAGTTTTTGCTGGTATAAGATGTATCGGTAGCTTCCAATACAATACATAGATGAGTAGTAAAAATCATTGTTCCTGGGTGCTATGGTTTCTAAACTTTTACACATTTCATAGGAAGATTGGAAAAACACAGAATAAAAATCTGCTTTGGGTTACTAAATACAGACAGAGCGCTTCTGGCAGAGGAGACTCTTAAGCCATATATGATTCAAGCCTAAGACAGTACTTGGTAGAAGTGTCCTTGACTTCTTACACTTAACTCCAGGCATTTGTTTTGGTCATTGTCTGTGAAAAGGTTTTGTGCTGGATGCAATGACTATGGCTACTGTCAAGAATGAAGAACTTTTGACAAAAAAGCTATTCACTTTTTTTTTTGTTTGTGTATTGCATGCTCTTCACTGGTAATTATCTGGCTGTCTCTGTGTATGATTCTGTTTCAGTCCTTGTACCGTGGTGTCTGACAGCTCTTTTGTTAAAAAGTGGGAGACTGATTTTATAATGTATGCACAAACAGAATCTGATGAATAATCCATTTGGCAGTGCAGGGTGCTGAAATACACTGAATTTTCCTTCTGTGAAACAAAACAAAGAAAAGAAAAGAAAACAAAACAAAATAGAACAATTTTCTATGATCAACTCTTATTTTAATTTATAAAGAATTCTGATGTATTAGATTCTTTTGTGGCAGGATCTGTGGTGTATTTTTTCTACATCCATAATTATCATAAAATCAGTGTTCTACAAATTTTTCTTTGTATTCTTTTCAGCATAATAGTTTGCATTTGTGAAAAGGTTAGCATTAGGAAATCTAGTCAGATATTGGTCAGATTAGATAAAAAAAATGCATGAGTTTACTGAAAAATTCAGACAAAAAAAAAAGAAAAATAATAATCTTTCAACAGTCAATAAATGAACAGATTCTATATGTAAATGCAATGTAAATAAGAAAGGCTTGTGTATAAGAAAAGGCAACTGTTTCTTCAGATTTATTCTTCAGAAACAATTTGGCTGCCAATTTACTAGTGTCATCCCTTAGAAATACCATATTTTTTAACATTTATCTGGGAAGAATGTATCATCTTATCGACCTTCATATCTCCATCAATGATTTCCTCAGGGCTTGGCAAGGTGCCTGCTTTGCTTCTGTATTTGAAATTAAATCGAAAAAAAGAAATGACTATTTTCTTTTTGCTATTATTTCGGAATTCTTTGAGACCTTTATCCATTTTTATTTTTTATTTTTTTTATTTCAAACAACCTCAGAATGAAGTCCATTTCAAATCAGACCTATTTTCTATCAACTTTTCCTCAAAATTACATAAGCACCCTTTTGAAAAATCCTGTTTGAAATCATATAAGCTGAAATTTGAAAATGAATTCCTATAAATACTTCCTTTATCTGAAAACTAAAACTCTTACTAGTACCACAGTGGAAAAATTCTCAGAGTAACCACAGTTCTGCTGTTCTTACACTGAGCAACACCATAATCTGTAAGCAAATCCATATGCTTTCTTTGTACCGATCTATTCTCTGTTTTGTAATTATTATAATATATATATAAGCTTTATACATATATATGACATATATATATATACGTACTGAATTGACCAATCAAACTAAGTCTATGTTGATGTCATTTTCTCAGAGTATGGTTTGTTGTAGGATCTTTAATAAAGAGAATGTTAATTGACCTTGACAACCTGGAAAAGAATATGTTTAGTAAGTTATAATGTTATATATTTAAATATAATGTCATAATGTCTACATAAAGTTATAATACTTAAATTACAAAGACTGACAAAAACATAGGATAGGAAAAGACCTGACCTGTCACTTAGTCCATTTTTAGGCCTAAGTAGCATATGATTTATAAATATATTTCTTAACAGGAATTTGATTAGCCTTTATTTTTATTTTTATTTTTATTTTTATTTTTATTTTTATTTTTATTTTTATCTTTATTTGATCTTAAGATCCACATTTTCTGAGGTTCCCATAATCTTCTAAAAAAATCTACCAGTTTTATCAGTAAAAATATTTCCCTCTGTGGTGGTTTTACTCAGGTGGGCAGCCAAGCTGCACCACAACCGCTCTCACTCCCCCTCTCCTCAAAGAGGAAGGGGGAGAAAATACAACACAGAGAACTCAAGGTTTGAGATGAGAAAGGTTTAATTAAAGGGAAACGGAATGGGGAGAAAATATGTGAAAAGGTCTCAAAGGTTGAGATAAGGACAAGATCACGCAGTAATTATTGTAACAGGCAAAACAGACTCTGCATAGGGAGATAGTAAGATTTATTGCTTATTACTAACAAGCTAGAGAAGTGAGAAACAAAGGAAAGAAACCAAAAGCACCTTCCCCCCCATCCACCCTCTTCCACCTCCTCCCCCCAAGCAGCGCAGGGGAACAGGGGAATGGGGGTTATGGTCAGTCTACAGCACTTCTTCTCTGCTGCTCCTTCTCAGTCACTCTCGTCCCCTGTGTTGTGGGGTCCCACCCATGGGATACAGTCCTTGATGAACTGATCCGGCGTGGGCTTCCCACAGGCAGCAGCTCTTCCAGAACTGCTCCAGATATGGGTCCGTACCACGGGGTCCATCCCTCAGGAGAAAACTGCTCCAACCTGGCTCTCCTACGGGCAGCAGCTCCTGCCAGGTCACCTGCTCCTGCGTGGGTTCCTCTCCACGGGCTACAGGTCTGGCCTGGAATCTGCTCCGGCAGGGGTCTTCCACAGGCGGCAGCCTCCATCGGTGCAGGGCCGCCTGCTCCACTGTGGTCTCCTCCACAGGCTGCAGCGTGGAACCCTGCTCCACCGTGGTACTCCATGGGCTGCAGGGGGACATCCTGCTTCACCATGGTCCTCACCACAGGCCGCAGGGGACTTCTGCTCCGGCGCCTGGAGCACCTCTCCCCCTCCTTCTTCACTGATCTTCGTGCCTGCAAGGCTGTTCCTCGCTCCTCTCACTCTCCCAGCTGTGTGGCACAGTGTTTTTTTTTTTTTTTTTGTTTGTTTGTTTGTTTTTGTTTGTTTTTTTTTTTTGTTTGTTTGTTTTTTGTTTGTTTGTTTGTTTTCCCTGTCTTAAATATGCTCTCACAGAGGTGTGCAAAACAGTATCACTTATTGGCTCAGCTCTGGCCAGCAGCGGGGCCCTTACCAAATATGGGGCATCTTCTAGATCCTTCTCACAGAAGCCACCCCTTTGGCCCCCTGATATCAAAACCTTGTCACTACTAAACCCACTACACCCTCATGTATATATATATTTTTTTTATAACTGTTTAATTCAATATCATTTTATCCTGTCAAGAACACAAGGGTCTGAGAATACTCTTTGAAATACTTCTAACATCTATTAGAAGACTATTTTTTTTTTTTCCAACTCTTTTACCTACCTAGCCTACCTTCAAACTAACTACATTCTAAGCTTTACATCTTCCTCATAGTTCATGTTCTCCATTGTTTCTCTCTTCTGGAGTCTATTCTATTAATCTCATTTTTTGTTGACAATTAAAGCGAAAACTAAACAGAGGTTAATGCACTACTACATTGGAGAATAATGGAGAACAATTACCTGTTGCACGCTGCTCATACAGCCCAATGTGGAATTTCACTGTTTCAGAACAACATGCCATTTCAGCATGTAAACTCTAATTCCTTTCATGAATGGAGTAACAAGATTCAGAATGATTAGCTTTGAAGACCACAGAAGTAGTTAAATCCTGTAGTGAGATCAATTTATGAGCAAGAAACAGCTGTGTTGAAGTGAAGCATACTGAAGAGTTTGTTTGGCACTAACTTCTTTAAATAAAAGTATAGTTTGGAGAAAAGGAGACTAAGAAGCAAATTCTTTGTTCTCTATGACTTTATGAGACAGGGAAATGGAGAAGGAGGTGCTGGTCTCTTCAATGGTTACCCATAATAGGATATGTTGGAACAGCATAAAGCTGTATCAGACAGATATTAGAAAAAAAATATTTACCATGAAGTTGATCAAACACTGGAACAGGCTTCCTAGTTAGGTGATTGATGCCCCATGGCTGTCAGTGTTCAAGAGACATTGGGATAATTCCTTCAGTAACATACTTTAACTTTTGGTTAGCCCTGAAGTGATCAGATAGTTGGAAAAAATGATCTTTGTAGGTCTCTTCCAACTGAACTATTCTGTTCTGTTCTGTTCTGTTCTGTTCTGTTCTGTTCTGTTCTATTCTATTCTATTCTATTCTATTCTATATATAATTATCACCACATTACTTAGGAATGTTCTCATTTTTCTTATTGGTAATAAGGGTGTTTTTCACCTCTTCTAATGTCAGACATCTCTAAATCGACCATCTAATTTCAAGTTATACAGTCTTGGCTTCTTTACAAGCTATGGGCAGAACAAAGCAATTGTGAGGGTCCGTTCAATTATTTTACACCACTATCCTAAGGAAACTGACATCTGAAAGCACCTCTTTCTTTTCATAGGCTAAAAACATGGCAATCTCAGACAGACTATGTTGGCATGGGACAACATACTGTGAGATGTCTATATGAAATTAATCCCATTCAAAATTGTGGTGAAATCAAACGAACAATAGTTTCAGGCCAATCCACAGCTTTAATTAGTGGCAAGAAAGAGAACAATTTTTACCTGTAGTCTTGACCTGAAGTAATTGAATGACATTTTTCATGTCACTGTATTCACAGTGTTTTTGATACTGTGACATAAACAGATGATTAGCCATATTAACATCATAATGTTTTAAATTTTGGTGGTCATTCTAGGACAGATTGAATAACTATTTAAATTTTGTATTAAGTGATCAATTTACCAAAATATCACATATATTTGTCATGTCCATTTGGTGGATTTGAAGTACCAGTAGAATTAGATATTGTTTGAGATGAACCAATGTTTGAACTTCAGTAAAACAAAAAGCAGTTCTTTGGGTACTGGTATGTTTGTAGATCTCACTGTGACAGCATGATTGGAAATGTATCATCCCTGCTGCTTTGAAGTTTTAATGTCATCCTCTTTCACATATGCCATTAAATATAAATGCTGTTGAAGGTTAAAGCACTTTATGATAGTTTACTTGGAAAAGTGTTTTGCAACTGGACAACTGTTTATAAATATGTTTGAAGGATACATCTACATTGTATTTCATGGTGTGATTAACAATGAGATGTAATTATACTATGCAGACTAAAAATGAACTCTGAATGAAGAAAAAAGGGGATCAAAAATGATATTAAAGGAGCTGTTCAAATTCTATCACGAGGCTTAAAAATTCCTTTACTCCTTTGGGTTTTTGACATATTTTGATACTAAACTTGAAAAGAACTTAGCAGTCATATCTGAAAGCAAGTTCCTGATTTCAGTGTGTGAAGAAAAAAAAAGAAAAAGAATTCATTGAAAAAAGGCTATAAATTACAGAAAGAAAACAGGAAAGCACTAATTTTCAAGACATGTATTTCATATTTCATATCATTTTATCATTTTTAAAATGAAATTATAAGTAAAATTAAAGACTGATTACCAATTGCAAAACCTCTAAGTCATAGCAAGCAAAGAATAATAATATGATTAAATCTTATAACTATGACATGAGGAAAATAGGCAGTTTAATTTGTGCCAAGCAATTTTATTAGGTTAGGTTTTGCTTTTGGCCGTTGCAGTGGGTTTTCGGTGGCAAGGTTTTGGTAACAGGGGGCGTCACAGAGGTGTCTTCTGGGAGAAGAATCTAGAAGCTGCCCCGTATTAGACAAGAGCCCAGTTGCTGGCCAGAGACAAGCCAATAAGCAATGTTCTTTGCACCTTTATGAGAGCGTATTTTAGACAGGAGAAAGAAAAAAAAAAGTGCTGGGAAAAGCAGCTGGGAGAGAAAGAGAAGTAAGAAACAGCCTTGCAGACAGACACCAAGGTTGGTGAAGAAGGAAGGGGGAGAGGTGCTCCAGGAGCTGGAGCAGAAGTCCTTTGTGGTCTGTGGAGAGGCCCCTGATGGAGCAGGCTGTGCCCCTGCAGCCCGTAGGTCCCACATGGAGCAGATCTCCACGCTGCAGCCCATGGAGGAGCCCCTGGTGGAGCAGGTGGATATGGCCTGGAGGAGGCTGAGGCTCATGGAGAGACCCCAAAGGAGCAGGCCCCGGGACAGAGCTGCAGCCCATGGAAAGGAGCCCACGCAGGAGTAGGGGGCCTGAGGGGAGCTCCTGCCCACCCGTGGGGGACCCGTGCTGGAGCAGTTTGCTCCTGGGGGATGGACCCTGTGGTATGGACCCGTGTGGGAGCAGTTCTTGAAGAGCTGCTGCCTGTGGGCAGCCCCCGAAGCCTCGGTTCAGGAAGAATGGCATCCCATGGGAGGGACCCCATGGGGAGCAGGGGCAGTGACCGTGAAGGAGCAGCAGAGACGAAACATCAGGGACTGACTGCAGCCCCCATTCCCCTGTTCCCTGCGCCTCTTTGGGGGGAGGAAGTGGAAGAGGGCAGATGGGGGGAAAGGTGTTTTTGGTTTCTTCCCTTTGTTTCTCATTTCTCTAGCTTGTTAGTAAAAGGTAATAAATCCTGCTATCTCCATACTCTGAGTCTGTTTTGCTCGTAATGATAATTGTTGACTGATCTCCCTGTCCTTATCTCAACCCTTGAGCCCTTTGTGTCTTATTTTCTCCCCCTTCCTTTTTGAGGAGGGGGAGTGAAAGTGGCCATGGTAGAACTCAGCTGCCCACTCAAGTAAAGCAACCACAGCTGTAAACATATTTGTGTATGGTGTTTTCTGTTGTTGACTTTGATTAGGAAACATTGCTTCATTTATGCTGTGGTGGAAAGAGGATGAAATGTTCCTCTAATATTGTTTTGTTTGGTTGGCTTTGTTTTTTGTTTTTAATTATTCCTTATCTGTAAAATACAGCCTAAATTTACACACTTTTATAAGAATCTCTTTATTGCTTACCAAGTGACACCAATTACTTATATGGTTTTAGCTTGTTTTCTTCCACAGAATGGAAAAAAATACAGGCCTCTGTCTGAGAATCCTTAAACTACGTGATTTATTTCATATGATTTATGAAATCATTTATGATTTATGATTATGAAATCATTTATGATTTTATTTCATATTTATTTCATTTTATTTCATAAAAAAAGGAGAATCCAGAAACTTTATATTAAATATAATACATGTTATTTCAGTTTTAATTAATTTTAGACAACACTGAGTCACAAGCTCTCAAAGAAAACAAAATGTCTTGAAGATAACATATGAAAGCATGCTCATTACATTTAAGTACCAGTTTACAATATTACTTAATTTCATGGAAGCTGCTGTCAGCACAAAATTTTCATGATGTCCCTTTATGTTACTTCTAAGCTGATTCTGACCAGGACCCATGGAGACCTCCCATACACTAGCATTTTGATTTCCTAGATTTGAAATTTGAAAATTTAACTGGCTATCTCCTTGAGAATGTATTCCAAATAACAAACAGGAACATAGGAAATCTCTAGCAATTTCCTGTGTACCAATGAAACTATGGCCATGAGGAAAAGGCTTTCTACGAGAAATGGCACCAACACAAGCTATTTTGTTTTTAACCTTGAAGTTTCAATTAAGCTGTTTTGGAGACTTATTTATTTATTTATTTCCTCCCATCTCTCTTATGTGCAGCTTCCAATCATTTCCAATAGCTTCCCTGTTTCCTTTTGTCCACATAATAATTAATTTCCCTCAAACCAATTTAATTTGACAGAAAAAGATATTGACTGATGATCACCATGGCTTTGTTTATACCTCCCTAAAAAACAGCACTCAAGATGGACTGTCAGCTCTTAGAAAGATGGAATCTTAGAATCACCTCGCATGGAAAAAACCTTCAAAATCATCAAGTCCAACCATCAGCCTAACACTACCAAATCCACCTCTAAACCATGTCCAAGACCATATCTAAGAACCATATCCACATATCTCTTAAATAACTCTACGGATGGGAACTCCATCCCTCAGCAGTACTCTCCATTGACCACCCTCTCTGTGAAGAAATTCTTCATAAAGTTGAATCTAAACCTCCCCGGTACAATTTGGAAAAAAATTCCTTATATCCCATCACTTTTCAACTGAGAAAAGAGACCCTCCTTGCTGCAACCTCCTTTCAGGCAGTGGTAGATAGCAATAAGGTCTCCCCACGGCCTCCTCTTCTCCAGACTAAACAACCCCAGTTCCCTCAGTCACTCTTCACAAGTCCTGTTTTCTAGTCCCTTCACCAGCTTTGTTGCTTTTCTGTAAAAATGCTTGAGCAACTCAATATCCTTGTAGTTAGGAGCCCCAAACTGAACACAATGTTTGAAGTGCAGTCTCACCAATGTCACATACAAGAGGATAATCACATCCCTAGTTCTGCTTGACATACTGTTTCTGAAGCAGGTCAGAATGCCAGCAGCTTTCTTGGTCACCTGGGGGCACACTCAGTCTGCTGTTGACATGCACCACCCAGTCCTTTTCTGCCAGGCAACTGTTTATGAATATATTTGTTTCTGTTCATTTCTTCTCTAAATCTCATAGAAGATATCTGCTAGATATCTCCGATGATATGACAGCGATGATATGATATGTGCTGCTTCTCAGGACGGTGTATCTCCTAGTTTATAATCTTGCTATTTTCCCTCGTCTATCTGCTTGTATGACTTTGCAGGTGATCATGATATCCCCATTGACCCTTGCGCACACATAATCTGCTTTATATTGCATTTTAAAGATTATTTACTGGTCTCCATCTCCACGACAGCTAGGCCTGGTCAAAAGGGCTAACATCCTCCTTGGACACATTACCATCCCTAGGGAGGTGCTGATGACCAGGTCTGGGGCTGCCACCAATGACTCCTGGCCTGCCCCCTGTTCCTGGCTTTCTTGGTGGAATAGGACCTGGCTGACAGTCCCTGCCCTGACATCCCAGAGGAGCCCCTGCCACTCACAGCACCAGGGAGCTGCTGGCCTGTGCTGCACCCTGGCATATTTTACTCTGTTTCATAAAATAAAAATTCAGCCAAGTTCCTGTCTTGTCCAACTGTCTGCTTCCGAGGTCAAAGTTTAAAGATGCCTTGAAGATGCTCAGAGAGGAGTGGGCAGCCTACTAAAGTCAGCCTACTGATATACATAAAGAGTACATCAAAGATGTAGTTCCAGACAGGAATGTCAATGCAGGTTGCTCTGACTGCAGTTACGCTCTCCAAGTACAGAGTCCTCTGTATTCACTATTTTTGTATTTCAGATGTATGAGTCAGTCTGTTTGAATTTCAAATACTTATTACATTATCTGCTTAAAAACAGTGTGCATTAAAGAGAGAGAGAGTTTGAGATTTGCAAGTTCTTTACTTCTTTGGGGTCTGAAGACTTAATCAGTAAGAAATAAATATTGTGTTGTTTAAAGTATTGGTGTCCTTGTTTCCATATTTAATAAAATATAAATAACTGTTTAGTTCTCCAACTACTTTTTTCACTCTCTGACAAGATCTAACTTTCTGTAGATTTTATCACTGTTGTTAAGGGGACAATATATTACATATTTCATGCATTTTATTTTTCTGAAAATTTACTACTTTGTGGAAATAGCTTTTGAATGTCATGCAAAGTTTCAACTTGTGGCATAAAAATCACAACTTCCTAGAATAAACATCCAAGATGTTCACAGTTAGCTTCAAATTCTAAAGCACTTTATGCAAGGTTTGCAAATAGTAGAGACCAGACTCTGAAAGTATTAGCTCCATAGAGTGAGATGCAGTATTGGCCACCAACACCTCAGCAAAGAGCTCACAAAAACAAAAAAATGTTTTGCTAAGTTTCATTGATAAAAGGCTATGTGCAGTTTTGTCTTTTTTTTTTTTTTTTTCATTAGCACATTTTTTCAGTCTGTCTCACAATGGTCTCACAACATGCAAGGGAGCATGATTTGAAGTCAAGCTACAGAACGAAATTTAATTTTAACATCAATGCTATTATGGAATAACAATTTAATGTATTTAATTATTTATTTATTGGTCCATTTAATGTCACTAGTATTTCAGCAGGGAATCACAAAATATAATTTGGTATATAGCTGTTTCTTTATTATTATTATTATTTTATTTCCTAAATATATATATATATATATCTGCATTGGTAACAAGAAGCAAAATTCACAAGTATCACCTGTTATAACCTCACTGTGATGAAGAGACTGACCTGACTCTTCTTACCTGTGCGAACCTCTCACTGAATAAAGATTTACTTTTTAATGATATGGATGTGCTTTTGCTGCTGCTACATATTCTGCCAGACTCTTGTTCAAGCAGCAATTCAAATCATGTTTGTTCTCAGGCACAATAGAAACTTTATGTCTGACTACTGTACATTTTCTTTAGGTATTTCAGTCTCTTCAAGTACTCTATGATACAATCTTCTTGATTACAGCCTACATGAGTTCATGATTGATGCAAAGGATCCTGTTTCAAATACTTTGCAAGCAGGAAAAAAAAAGTAAAAAAAGTAAAAAAAAAAAAAAAAAGTACTATGCTTCAATCCAATGCATTTTCTTTCAGAGCTACCATTAACCAAGAGATGATTAACCAAGAGATGACCTTTTCTATAGCGCTTGTCATTTGATTCCCAAATTGGAAGAAATATATGTTAACAGAATCAGGCAGATTTTGTGTTTGACATTTAATGTCTCTTAAATCTAGCTGAATTCCCCAGATTATTTATACCACTAATAAATATAAAAGTCAAATATTTTTCAACCTATGTTGTACTGTGCCTGAGAAGCCTTTTAGTTACAGACCATGTGGAAAACTTTGCAACTTTGCGTGTAGGCAACTAGCAGCTAAATTAAACCATTGTATCAAGCCTGCTTGGGATCTTTTAAAATTCTGACCAGCCTCAACTGTTTTAGCTTAGTTCTGTGCTTCCTTGTATGGCCTTTTTTTTTTTAACTAATCACATTGATCTTAAAGTTATACAACTTGTTGTTTGTTATGAACAAAACAAGATACTACTGACCTACCAGTACCCTTATTTCCAGCACCCCAGATTACTTTCATGCTGAAGCTGTCACCTCACATTCTACTCTTTATCTAATCCACTCTGTAAAAATTAGCTGCTAGATTCTAACACTAGTTTCTTTGCTTGTACACTATTCTTGCAGCTGAATGCACAAAATTTGTGTTTAGATATCAAAATCCTGACTGTATCTAAAGAAAAAAAAAAAAAAAGCAAACAAAAAACTTGATTTATATTTCTAAAACTATTTTTCAATGTGTAGGAAGGAAAAACCTCTTTTGCAGTCCTTGGCAATCAGCATTTCTTTGAAGTTTCTTCTTTAGTGTGTGACATTACAAAGATTTTTCTCTAGAGTTGACAGCAAATTAAATCACAGATTAGACAGCTGCTTTCTTTGAAGTTTGTTTGAGTGAGTGATTTATTTGTGAGTGTCTACCAGGTAAGAGACAGATAGGTTGATTTTTATCTTATGTTACCTGAAAAAAATCCTGTAATGACCAACAATTTGTTGAGGTAAAGCTTGGCAGAACGTACCACGTGGAAATGAATCACAAAAATTTGCTTACAAAATAGCAGTATATGTACTGCTATCATCTGCCAACAGACCTGCTTGAAGCTAAAACTTGTAGTGTTGTATTCATTTGAAAGATAGTTCATGGAGTCCACAGGCTCTGTGGAGTCACCCTCCTATAACTTAGTGTTTAGTTCTAAACTGTGACTATATGTATTTAGTAAAACATACAGCTACCAAAACAAGCAATATGAGACAAAGACATATTTTCTCTGCAGATTTCTGGCTGCTGCAAAGCACACCATTTCTGGAAGTAATTTTGGATTTGGTTATGGAAGAGCTTTATACTTACAAACCAGGCATGTATCTAGTTTGGTTCAACAAAGTCTGAACTGCTCTTTAATAGATAATAGTATAAGGGTATAACTGTCCCTTTTGTAAATGTACCTTTAGTTCAGCAATTTGATCATAGTACTTCTGAGTCTTAAAATAATACATTAACTAACTTTATTATATTGCTTTTGGTCCATGCTATGTTTGCTCTCTAGGGTAGAGTAACAAAGAGTTTCTGAATTTAAAATACAAGACATACACTGTGTCAATTAATTTGACAAAAAGAACTACTTACAGCTATATGACATTTATTTTCTCAGAGGTCCACAGAGCAGGCCAGAACTCTGAGAACTATTTAATCAACTTAGAAAGAAACTATGAAGGCCAACTGCATTCTGCTCTGAAGTTGAGCAGTTTACCAAAACTAGAGAAAATGCTAACTAAACACCTGCCAGAATAAAAAAAAGTTCTGCAAGGGAAAATGGGAGGTTGATAGAATGCATCTCTGTGCAAATGTTCAGAAGTAAATAAATAAATAAATAAATAAATAAATAAATTATACATTTACCAGTCTTTTCTCTTTGCTTTCCTCACTCAGATAGCCATTTGACAGAGTTAGATACAAGGTTATTCAAAAGATTATGCATTTCAACAGTTGGTAGATTGAAACAAACAAACAAACAAACAAAACTATTACCCTGGTGCTCAGTCAAGATTTCAAGCCTTAAATAAAATACCATGTTCAATTAGTCACGAGTGCATACAACTAAAATAAAGAGCATGACTTATATTTGCAATAGTAAACAATTGAACCAAATGTATTTGTAAAGACAGCAGAATAACTGAATAGGAACATATACCTGAGACTTATTTTACAGGTGTGTGAACAAAAGAAACAAGCAAATTTTAATCTCTCTACAGAATTCTCTTTATGCGAGCTTATAGTAAGCACAATATTTATGCTGGAAAACAAATTGAAACAAAACAAAATATATTTTTTACATCTCAAACACCTGATTCCATTTATTACAGTATACTGTAATGATTATGGAAAAGATAAGAGAACTTTTGACAGAAAAGACTTTTTTACAAACTGTTTTAATTTACCTGTACATGGTATTTTAATCGTCTTTGAAAAAACATGTGACCTGTAAACAATATGCTATATGAAGCCAAAAGCTGCACTGCTGTGTTCAAGCTGTGTATTGCAGAAATAATTTGACTGAAGGGAAAGATGTTTGAAGTTACAATTAACTTTTTTTTTTTTTTTTCTTTTTTCCACCAAAAGCATCATCCTTTTTTACATATCTATTTATTCATTGTCTGGGCCAATGCACACATATCATCAGCCAAAGGAATGACTTTTACAACACATGCTCATGCCTGTTCAAAAATTTGTCATTCTCATAAGAAAGTCAATGAGAGGAAAGGAATTAACTGATAATTAACAATATTTTGATATCGTTCATTCATTTATCTGTTTTCTGAAAATCTTTCTGTAGAACTTTGTTATAAGAGCTGAAGCAGATACAGAGAACCCTTTTTTTCCACTTTCTGGAGAAAAGAAACTTCTGTTGAATGTAATTGGAGCTGTTCACTCATGAGCGTAGGAAAAGAGTGCCTACGTGCCACATTAAAATGAGAAAAAACGTGTTACTCCTTAATATAAAATATATCTAGAATGGCATAATGTGTTGACAATTCATAATGTATTGACAAATTGAAAGACCTGATTAAACTAGTTGGACCTGAAATATTACCTGGCACACTAGAAACATAAAATAGAAATCACATTGAAATGTGAACCTGAGTCATGCTCCCTGCTGTTTTACATGGGGGTAACCTTCCAAGTATCAACATAATTAGGAGTGCTTTTTTTCTACTTCAGCCCTTCCAGACTTGGGCTTATTAATGTTTTTGAAACGGGATCCTTCCACAGATGCTAGATCTTCAGGCATTTAAAAATCTTTGATGGTGCCAAGGAGGAAATCTGATCTTTTTTTTCATGCATTGTACGTACATATCTGTACATAGATATAGATATGTGTGTACATGCACACACACATACAATATCCATAAAGGCATACATAGATATAGCATAAAATTATACATACAGTAATCTTGTTTTATTCTATTTTATCACTCAGTATTAATGAAATTTCATCCAGTTTGGCAAGTAAAATGACTAGGTGTGCACTAAGAATTTACAGATCATTTTAAACCTCTAAACCTACAGATCATTTTAAATAAATCTATTTTAAACTCTATATTGTAGAACTCATACTTCTTCAGAAGCCACATAAATAAATAAATACAAAAGAAAGAAAAATAGTAGATTTTTGCATTAAGAGAAAAAAAAAAAAAAAAAGAAAAAAAAAAAAGAAAGAAACATCTTTGGAAACAAAAACCTTACTAATGCTGGCACAGAGCATTACTCAAAAATTTGACAATGATTTTTGCAGTTATTTATCAGTTTGATAGATTAGGGATTTTAAACACAAACAATCTTCCAAAGAGTATTACATATTGAACAAAGAAGCAAAAGGAATTTAACAAAGAATTGAAATAAGAATCAAAATATGAGGCTACACTCACTGCATGCACACAGCCCACATTCATGTGAACAGCATATACATCACAGCTGAAGGAACACAAGGAACCATCACCAATTAGGAAAATATTTTTTGTGAACCCTTGTTGCTATAACAAAATGAGAGAAATATTACCCTCCCTTTTAATCCCCTGAGGTGACATCTTCTACACTGACAGGGATATTAATGTATTGAGCAGTTTCTGTGTCACTTTGAGTCTGCAGCCAGCAGGCAAGTTTCAGTCATGTCCATAATGGTAGATGCTCTTATTGTCTAAAACAGGGTGGCTGCTTTCAAAATATCTGTTGAAAATTAATCACTAGCTTGTAATAACTCCAGAAATGTGCCTGTGTATTCCTGCCCATGATTCCCATGTATCAATACATGACAATCACAGTGCTTGGGCTCTGGTACTGTTAAATTTAATTTAATTCTTTACCATTTTGTACAGTTTTTCATGTTTTAGAAATGTGTATCCTCTGCAGTGAAACTTAAAGTCTTTCTCAATTAACTAGTGTTTTTTCTGCTATTTAACCTGAAAGATATTCACAAAGAAAAGATGAGAAAGACAGCAGTAAAACTATCAGAAGAAAAAAAGAAAAAGAAAAAAAAAAAAAGAAAAAAAGAAAAAAAGAAAAAAAGAAAAGAAAAAAAAAGAAAAAAAAAGAAAAAAAAGAAGGAGACTGTAGATAGAATCATCTGATGATCATTATGTACTCAGATGAAGAAGATGAGCAAACTTGAACTGCTCTTTGATGGGTCAGGGTGCCACTAAAAAGTTAGTTGTTCAGGTTAATGGAGGAAACTTGTTTTTTAGTATCAGAGGACACTGACTTGGCTACAGCTGTGAAGTGGAATTGGTCAGATCATTCCGTTACTCAGACTGTTAAAAATAGGAATGAATTTGCAGCCCATGTATGGTTAGAGAAAATTTGCAGTGCTATTTCAGGTACTATGCATGACAAAACTTGGCCACTGAGTAATATGTGCAGAAAAAAAGTAAAAAAACCCACTGCATTGAGAAGTGTTCCCAATGCTGTCTTTAAATTTTCACAGAATTGACAGATTTTTAAATGAATGCAATAACTGGAAAGTCTATACGTGTTATGTCTCATGGATAAAAGAAGCATAACTGTGTTGGTATCATTGCATACAAAGAAACACTAATGAGGATGTAGCAGTGAAGGATTATTAGGATACAGTTATTGATGAGAATCATAGAAGAAAGCAGAGGAAGGCTTGAATGTATACTATGAAAAGAGATGACAGAAGGTGTTTCATAGAGAGGAAAGAAAGGAAGGGAAGCATGCTCAAAAAGTACCTGATAAAACAAGCAGGTAGTGGACTATATTGCCCAGAGAGGTGCGCTCTACTTCCTTGGAAACTTTCAACATCCAACAAGATTTATAGTTGGCCCTTTTCTGGTCAGGAGGTTGGGCCAGAGATCACCTGAGGTCCCTTCCAACACAAATTATTTTATGATCCTAAGATCCCAGATTACAACATTAACAAGCACAGCCAGATGCATCAGTAGCATGGATACAAGTCCACTAATAAAAAGCTATTTATTAATAGCATATCCTTTATGGAAATAGCTATGCCTGAATTAATCATCATTTATAAATATAAATTCATCCATACCCACACTGGAGCAACGATGTAATTTTTTCCAGAACAGTTAATGTGGTACACATTTCTAATGTAGAGAAGCCATATACTTCCAAGGAACAATGACAAAGCTAACAACATCACTCAACTGTAGAGAAGCAATTTACTAAAATATCATCATCATCCATCAGCTACTAATCATTAAATAGGAATAATTGCTAAATATTCTTTTGTCTGCTAAGCTGGACAAAACAGGATATAAACACATTGCTAAATCACTTAAACCATAACTTACAATGTATGTCATGCAGCTTGAGTAAAGTTGTTGACTTGGAGTTCACAGTAAGAATACAGAGTGGCTGGAAATTATATTTCCTTAAGTAGACAAGCAGGTGCTTTCTTCAGTCTTAAGGGAATCTCTTTTTATAAATTTATCTTAATGGTCATATACCTTATGTGACCGTTACTTAAGTGACTCTTCCAAACTTACCTGATTACAATGAATCATCTTCAAATGGTGAATTTCTTTTGGAATGCTTTCTAAAGATCAGAAAAGTTGCATGAATGTTCTTTGCACTCACATGCTGTCTCAAGTAAAAAAAATTGTCAGTACGGTCTAACGTGGAAAAACCTGACGTATCCACTTATGCTGTCCACCTGTCACTGAAGTTTGCAAATCATGCAGTCTTTCTACCTAATATAATGAAATATAGCTAAGACAACATGAGATATCTTTAAGAACTGACATCATTTTGAAGGTTACAGCTGGAAAATTAAACCATATATATATATTATTTATATATTTAGGTTTGTGGACTGGAAAAAAATGTAGGATTAATAAGAAAGACTGTTCTACTTAATATGAAAATCCAGTGCTATACCACTAGTTTCTGTGTTCAGATTAATTTTTTTGGGGGGAGGGCTGAATTTAGATTCATGATATGAAAGTATTATAACACAGTAGTAGCAGTTGCCATGTCCTCATTTATGCAATCAGTCAAGGCTCCCCTCTTGGAACTTATTACACGAGAATAAAAAAGAAGGAAAAAAATAAAGAAAGGAGAAGAAACAAAAATGACGAAACACAGTGGTTGAGCATTTGCATGTAAGCTGATGATTGGATGACCTTAACATCATTCTGGTTGGAAGGGACCTCAGGAGATCTCTAGTTCAACCTTTTGCTCAAAACTTGCTCAGTGTTTTATTTACAGGTAATAGCTGTAAACTGTAGCAGTGTTTTATTTACCTCTTTTATTTACAGGTATAGCTGTGAATTCAATGAACATTCTGGTCAGACCAGAATGCTTAGGACTTTTTCCAATTGATCTTGAAAACTTCCAAGAAAGGGAACTGTACAATCTCTCTTAGCAACGTGACAAGTAGGCAAGCAGCTCACTGCTTGACTGTCCTCATTGGAGAGAAAGATTTTAACTCATATCCAGTATGGATATATATTATTTCAGCGCATGTCCTTTGCCTCTGCTCCCTCAGTGTACCACTGTGAACAGCCTAGCTTCATCTCCTTGATCACCTTCCTGAAAGTACTGTCAGGCAGCTATTAGATCCCTCAAAATGCCGTATGGCTTATTTTGAAAACACAAAATTGTTCATCTCAAAGAGAAACCATCTCTTTGGATGAACAAACCTCAGTCCATCAGTCTGCTCTAATATGTTGTGCATTGGCCCCTGACTAACCTTGTGGCCCTGTGCTGAACTTTCTCCAGTTTATCCATGTCTTCTGAGGAAAACAAACTGGACATAATACTCAGTGCCGAGTAGGGGGATAGTGTCCTCCCTTGGCCTCCTGACTACCTCTGTTCACACAGCTTGTGATGCTGATGCATATCCTTCCTGTCAAGGTACTCTAAGAGCACCTGTGCAGCCTTCCCCAGGTTTTCAACAGAGTTGCTCCCCAGCCAGTCAGTACCCAGCCAGTGTTGTTGCAAAGAATTTTTTCTTCCCAGGTGAAGGACTTCACATTTTACCTTGATGAATTTCATAAGGTTCCTATCTGTCCTGGTTTCAGTTAGCACAGAATTAATTTTCTTCCTAGTAGCTGGTGGAATGCTGTGTTTTGGCTTAGAATGAGAAGAGTGCTGATAACACCCCGATGCTTTAATTGTTGCAGAGCAGTGCTTATACTAAGCCAAGGACATCTCAGCCTTTGCTCTGTCCTGCCAACGGGCAGGCTGGGGGGTGCAGTAAGAGCTGGGAGGGGACAGACCCAGGACAGGTGACCCAAACTAGCCAAAGGGGTATTCCATACCATCTGACGTCATGCTAAACAATATATAGGGGTGGCTAGCCGGGGGGAGGGGGCCGGACTGCTCGGGGTTAGGCTGGGCATCGGTCAGCGGGTGGTGAGCAATTGCATTGTGCATCACTTGTTTGTACATACTATTATTACTTTCGTATTATCCCCATTGTATCATCATTATTATTATTGTTATTATTATTTTTGTTATTTTTTTTTTCCCTGTCTTATTAAACTGTCTTTATCTCAACTCACGGGCTTCACTTTCCATTTCTCTCCCCCGTCCCAGAGAGGGAGGGGGGAGGGTGAGCGAACGGCTGCGTGGTGTTTAGCTGCCGGTCGGGTTAAACCACGACAGTCTTTTTGGCGCCCAACGTGGGGCCCGAAAGGTTGAGATAACGGCAGATCTGATCAGAGTGTGTTAAACTAAAATTGGTGTAAGGATTAGACCTGCTTAATAGTCACTTGTCATGATGCTGATTGCTTTAATCACAACTCTGCTGCGCCTGTTTTCCAAATTGAGTATTATAGTACATTATTTTCCGTATTTGCTCTCTGTAGTGTTGTTTCTCCTCTCCGGGCCCTGGTTTCAGACCATTATGGTACTAAGTGTTATAGCAATGGCTTATGAGACGATAAGATATCTGGTCATGACTCTAACTTGGTATTTATACTCAGTAACATCGTGGACTCTGTACTTTGGAAACAGCATCTTGGGAACTATTAGCAATTATACCTATTGTTTTTCTCCATTAGAGAGTCAATCTGTGGAGGGGAAAGGGGAGGATATTTTTCCTTACTTGCTTACTCTCCCTTTCTCCTTCACCACCCCTGTATCCTCCTGGGTCACTCTGCCTTCCTCCTTCACCACCCTCTTATCCCCTGAGCTTGTCACAATAGCTCTCCAAGATATTGAATATTTCTGGAATACTCAGAATACCATAGTCTTGTTGTTCTGCCTCATGAATGCACTTCAGATTCTGCTTAAAGTTAAACAACTACTTATGAGGCTCATCCGGAGATCTGCCCGGAGGCAGTATAGTTGTGGGTGGCAGGGAGTATGGGTGGATATGGGCAGGCATCTAGAGCAGTTGGCACCCCCAGTGTGTTGGAAATTCACCCCTGAACAATGGCAAAATCCTCAAAAACTGGCAGAATGCTTGAAAAAAAGGTGTAATGATTCTGGCAGTTCCAAAGTAACACAAATCATTGTAACGTGCTGGGGCCTGGCTCATGCCTATCGAGCTGCCATTGATACTGCTGTCAACTTAGTGACAGACCCTGCGGCCACTCCAAACCCTGTGACAGATCCAACGGCCACTGTGACCCCTACGGTGGATTCTGCAGCCGCTCCAGTCCCAGCTCCTGCAGCCGCTCCAGTCCCAGCTCCTGCAGCCGCTCCAGTCCCAGCTCCTGCAGCCGCTCCAGTCCCAGCTCCTGCAGCCGCTCCAGCTCCAGCTCCTGCAGCCGCTCCAGTCCCAGCTCCTGCAGCCGCTCCAGTCCCAGCTCCTGCAGCTGCTCCAGTCCCAGTTCCTGCAGTCGCTCCAGTTCCAGCTCCGGCCGCTACTCCAGTCCCAGTTCCTGCAACTGCTCCAGCTCCAGCTCCTGAAGCCGCTCCAGCTCCAGCTCCTGCAGCTGCTCCAGTCCCAGTTCCTGCAGTCGCTCCAGTTCCAGCTCCGGCCGCTACTCCAGTCCCAGTTCCTGCAACTGCTCCAGTCCCAGCTTCTGAAGCCGCTCCAGCTCCAGCTCCTGAAGCCGCTCCAGCTCCAGCTCCTACTGCTGCTCCAGTCCCAGCTCCTGCAACTGCTCCAGCTCCAGCTCCAGCTCCTGTAGCCGCTACAGCTCCGGTTCCTGCAACTGCTCCAGCTCCTGTAGCCGCTCCAGCTCCTGTGGCCGTGTCAGAGAAACGAGCTGTAGCAGTGCAAGTTGACCCTGCAGAGGGCATTCCAACCCCTGTGGCAGACCCTGTAACAAAGTCAGAGAAACGAGCAGTAGCAGTGCAAGCTGCCCCTGTAGAGAAGGTGAAAATATGGTACAGAAATTCAAGTCGTTTAGAACGCAGAGAGTCTTCTGCCAATCCAGGTAAGGCTTCTGCCAAAACTAAGTATAGAGATGACGAAGATGATGACGACGCTGGGCCGTCAAGGATTCAGGAGGAGGAAGATGAGGATGCCGAAAGAGCAACAGTAACTACCCGAAGCCTAAACGAGCGCGAGCTACGAGATGTGCGAAAAGATTTTGGTCGCTGTATAGGTGAGCAGCTTGTCACCTGGCTGCTCCGGTGCTGGGACTCTGGAGCCAATTGTGTGGAATTAGACGGCAGGGAAGCCAAGCGGCTGGGATCCCTTGCTCGAGACGCCGGCATTGACAAAGCAATTGCAGATGGAGCACGACCCACCAGCCTCTGGAGGCGTCTCCTCTCAGCTGTGAGGGAAAGGTATCCCTTCAAGGAAGATATTTTATGTCTACCAGGCAAGTGGACCACTATGGAGAAGGGAATCCAGTACCTGAGGGAATTAGCCGTACGGGAAGTGATTTATGAGGATCCAGACCTCAATCAAACATCCACAGATCCAGATGAAGTCAAGTGTACACGACCCATGTGGCGGAAGTTTGTACGGAGTGCACCATCATCATATGCCAGCTCATTGGCAATAATGGCCTGGAAAGAGGATGAGGAACCCACAGTGGGTGAAGCGGCTAAACAACTCCGGCAGTACGAAGAAAGTCTCTCCTCTTCCTTACAGGCCTGCGTCTCAGCTGTGGAGAAACTTTCTGAAAAGGTTCACCAACTTGAAGAGAATCTATTGTCCTCCCCACCTGAACCAACCAGTGCCCACCGACCAAAGGAGAACACTTGGGAGAAACTTTCTGAAAAGGTTCACCAACTTGAAGAGAGATTATTCTCCTTCGCACCTGTACAAAGCAGTGTCTCAGCTGTCAGGGGTAGGCGTTCACCCACACAAGGAAGACGATATGGTGGGTACTCACCCCGTGCCACCCTGTGGTTTTACTTACGAGACCATGGAGAGGACATGAGAAAGTGGGATGGAAAATCTACCGCGACCCTAGAGGCACGGGTACGTGAGTTGCAAAAGAAAACAATCAGGAAAAAGGGATTCTCCGAAAAGTTTGCTGCTCCAACTTCCAGCAGACAGTCCTTCAAACACAGAAACGAGGAAGATTCTGACCAGGATTAGGGGGGCCCTGCCTCCAGCCAGGGGGAGGAAAGGGACAATCGAGTTTATTGGACTGTGTGGATTCGATGGCCTGGCACATCACGCGCACAGAAGTATAAGGCTTTAGTAGACACCGGTGCACAATGTACTATAATGCCATCGAGCTATAAAGGACCAGAGCCCATCTATATTTGTGGAGTGACAGGGGGATCTCAGCAGTTGACTGTATTGGAGGCTGAAGTGAGTCTGACTGGGAATGAGTGGGAAAAGCACCGCATTGTGACTGGTCCGGATGCTCCATGTATCCTTGGCATAGACTATCTTAGAAGAGGATACTGCAAGGACCCAAAAGGGTTCCGGTGGGCTTTTGGTATTGCTGCCTTAGAGACAGAGGGCATTAAACAATTATCTACCTTGCCTGGTCTCTCAGAGGACCCCTCTGTTGTGGGGTTGCTGAGGGTCGAAGAACAGCAAGTGCCAATTGCTACCACAACTGTGCACCGGCGGCAATATCGCACCAACCGAGACTCCCTGATTCCCATCCATAAGCTAATTCGTCAATTGGAGAGCCAAGGAGTGATCAGCAAGACTCATTCACCTTTCAATAGTCCCATATGGCCAGTGCGAAAGTCTAATGGCGAGTGGAGACTAACAGTGGACTATCGCGGCTTGAACGAAGTCACGCCACCACTGAGTGCTGCAGTGCCGGACATGCTGGAACTTCAGTATGAACTTGAATCGAAGGCAGCCAAGTGGTACGCCACAATTGATATCGCTAATGCATTTTTCTCCATCCCTCTAGCAGCAGAGTGCAGGCCACAATTTGCCTTCACTTGGAGGGGAGTCCAATATACTTGGAATAGGCTGCCCCAGGGGTGGAAACACAGCCCTACCATTTGCCATGGGCTGATCCAGTCTGCACTAGAGCAGGGGGAAGCTCCTGAACACCTGCAGTACATCGATGACATTATTGTGTGGGGTGACACAGCAGAGGAAGTTTTCGAGAAAGGGAAGAAAATAGTCCAAATCCTTCTGAAAGCCGGTTTTGCCATAAAACAAAATAAAGTCAAAGGACCTGCACGGGAGATCCAGTTTTTAGGAATAAAATGGCAAGATGGACGTCGTCAAATCCCAATGGATGTGATCAACAAAATAACAGCTATGTCTCCACCAACTAACAAAAAAGAAACACAGACTTTCCTAGGTGTTGTGGGGTTTTGGAGAATGCACATCCCAAATTACAGTCTGATTGTAAACCCACTCTACCAAGTAACTCGCAAGAAGAATGAGTTTGAATGGGGCCCTGAACAACGACAAGCCTTTGAACAAATCAAGCAGGAAATAGTCCATGCAGTAGCCCTTGGGCCAGTTCGAACAGGACCAGATGTAAAGAATGTGCTCTACACTGCAGCCGGGGAGAACGGCCCCACCTGGAGCCTCTGGCAGAAAGAACCTGGGGAAACTCGAGGTCGGCCTCTGGGGTTTTGGAGTCGGGGATACAGAGGATCTGAGGCCCGCTATACTCCAACTGAAAAGGAGATATTGGCAGCATATGAAGGAGTTCGATCTGCTTCGGAGGTGGTCGGTACTGAAGCGCAGCTCCTCCTAGCACCCCGATTACCGGTACTAGGCTGGATGTTCAAGGGAAGGGTCCCCTCTACGCATCATGCAACTGATGCTACATGGAGCAAGTGGGTTGCACTGATTACTCAGCGGGCTCGAATAGGAAACCCCAGTCGCCCAGGAATATTGGAAGTGATCATGGACTGGCCAGAAGGCAAATACTTTGGGATATCATCAGAGGAGGAGGTGGGTCGTGCTGAAGAAGCCCCACTGTACAACCAGTTGCCAGAGAATGAAAAGAAATATGCCCTGTTCACTGATGGGTCCTGTCGTATTGTGGGGAAGCATCGAAGATGGAAGGCTGCTGTATGGAGTCCTACGCGACGAGTTGCAGAAGCTGCTGAGGGAGAAGGTGAATCGAGTCAGTTTGCAGAAGTGAAAGCCATTCAGCTGGCTTTAGACATTGCTGAACGAGAAAAATGGCCAGTTCTCTATCTCTACACCGATTCATGGATGGTAGCAAATGCCCTGTGGGGATGGTTACAGCAATGGAAGCAAAACAACTGGCAGCGTAGGGGCAAACCTATCTGGGCTGCTGCATTGTGGCAAGATATTGCTGCTCGGGTAGAGAACCTGGCTGTGAAAGTACGCCACGTAGATGCTCATGTGCCCAAGAATCGGGCTACTGAAGAACATCAAAACAACCAGCAGGTGGATCAGGCTGCTAAGATTGAAGTAGCTCAGGTGGACCTGGATTGGCAGCATAAAGGTGAATTATTTATAGCCCGATGGGCCCATGACACCTCAGGCCATCAAGGTAGAGATGCAACATACAGATGGGCTCGTGATCGAGGGGTGGACTTGACCATGGACGCTATAGCACAGGTTATTCATGACTGTGAAACATGTGCTGCAATCAAGCAAGCCAAACGGTCAAAGCCTCTTTGGTATGGAGGACGATGGCTGAAATATAAATATGGAGAGGCCTGGCAGATTGATTACATCACACTCCCTCAAACTCGCAATGGCAAGCGCCACGTACTTACAATGGTGGAAGCAACCACCGGATGGCTGGAAACATATCCTGTGCCTCATGCTACCGCCCGGAACACCATCCTGGGCCTTGAAAAGCAAGTCCTATGGCGACATGGCACCCCAGAAAGAATAGAATCAGATAATGGGACTCACTTCCGAAACAACCTTATAGACACTTGGGCCAAAGAACATGGTATTGAATGGGTGTATCACATCCCCTATCATGCACCAGCCTCCGGGAAAGTTGAACGATACAATGGCCTGTTAAAGACTACCTTGAAAGCAATGGGCGCTGGGACGTTCAAAAACTGGGATACGCATTTGGCAAAGGCCACCTGGTTAGTCAATACCAGGGGATCTACCAACCGAGCTGGACCTGCCCAATCAAACCTGTTACGTACTGTAGATGGGGATAAAGTTCCTGTAGTGCATGTAAAAAATATGCTGGGTAAAACAGTCTGGGCTACTCCTGCCTCAGGAAAAGGCAAACCTATTCGTGGAATTGTTTTCGCTCAGGGACCTGGATATACTTGGTGGGTGATGCAAAAGAACGGAGAGGTCCGGTGTGTACCTCAAGGAGATTTAATACTGGGTGAGAATAGCCCATGAACTGAATTGCACCATGTTAAATAGTATATTATACTGTATGTTATCACTACCATGATTACTATAGGTGACTAATTAGAATGTATGGAAAAGAGTGTAACCTGAGCATGACATAAATGGTATGGAATAAGGGGTGGATAGATGTCCTGGTTTCAGTTAGCACAGAATTAATTTTCTTCCTAGTAGCTGGTGGAATGCTGTGTTTTGGCTTAGAATGAGAAGAGTGCTGATAACACCCCGATGCTTTAATTGTTGCAGAGCAGTGCTTATACTAAGCCAAGGACATCTCAGCCTTTGCTCTGTCCTGCCAACGGGCAGGCTGGGGGGTGCAGTAAGAGCTGGGAGGGGACAGACCCAGGACAGGTGACCCAAACTAGCCAAAGGGGTATTCCATACCATCTGACGTCATGCTAAACAATATATAGGGGTGGCTAGCCGGGGGGAGGGGGCCGGACTGCTCGGGGTTAGGCTGGGCATCGGTCAGCGGGTGGTGAGCAATTGCATTGTGCATCACTTGTTTGTACATACTATTATTACTTTCGTATTATCCCCATTGTATCATCATTATTATTATTGTTATTATTATTTTTGTTATTTTTTTTTTCCCTGTCTTATTAAACTGTCTTTATCTCAACTCACGGGCTTCACTTTCCATTTCTCTCCCCCGTCCCAGAGAGGGAGGGGGGAGGGTGAGCGAACGGCTGCGTGGTGTTTAGCTGCCGGTCGGGTTAAACCACGACACTATCAAACCATTTTTTCCAGACCTCAGGATGTCAGCCTGCTTTCTGAAGCAACAAATCATCTCTCCAATGTGATGTCATCTGGAAAGTTGATGATGCAGCACTCCGCCTGCTCTGGGGCATTGGTAAGGGCAGTTTGTAATTACAGTTGACCCCTGTGGTACCCTGCTAGCTATCAACCTCTAAGCATATTATGATCCAAATCTGGTTTTCCATTTATTCAGACTAGATGGATATGAGAATATTGTGGAAGATGATGATAAAGTCACATATTTTGACTGCTCTGAAGTTTTAAAGACATATAAAGTTTAAAGGTTTAAAATTGTGTTTATCAAGAAACAAAGTCAATGCAGATGGTTAGATATTTTTAAAAAAGATAGTTCCAGAGTTATTGTATGCAAGTGTTTTCAAAATAAGCCATACGGCATTTTTGCATATTCACTTATCCATGCATTTTTGTTTGTCTTCATTCAAATTTGTCTCATACAATATAAGAAGCATTGCTGTCTTTGTTCCATGTAGCACATGTACCACCTTACCTATAATGAACTTCAATGACATAAAATAGAGAAGCACTTGTGCACAACTTAAGCCTCTTCAGTCTTTACATCAAAAGATTCTCTATCAGAACTTCTGTATATTCCAGTGCTCCTTCTTCCTCCAAGTATTTCTGAAAAAAAAAAAAAAAAGAAAATAAAGAAAAATAAATGATCACACCATTGTTTTTACTATGTCACTGTCCTTTATGAGTCACAAAATCTGCTTGTCATTACACATTTTACCAGAAAAAAAAAAGAAAAGAAAAAGAAAAAAGTGTAAATCTCTGTCCTTAGTTTTTAGAATCAACTTTATTTGTCTGTTTTCTTTTCTCCGCACATCTCTAAATTGTGAACTCTTTGTTGAACCACTATTTTACAGTAATTGAACCACAATGCTGTACAGACAAACAGGACCAAAACTATCCTTTTTTGAAAAGGAGAGGTAGAAGGAATAGGCAACTACCACCAGAAGAGCTTTGGACATGCCTGTCCAGTACATGCTTGTATGAGTCAAGAATGCAGTCAGATGCACTCAAACAGGCAATGAACTAACTCCCAAATGGGAGTTAGTTCAACCATTGCATTGTATTTAGCATTTCAGCAGAATATGTGTGCCTGCTACTATTAAGTATCAGTATATTGTAGATGTTTAATGCAAGGCACTGATTGTTTCGAAGCATTTTTTTTTTTTTTTGTGCCCATGCCACTAATACAGATATCTTGGAGCCAGCTACTGGTTGGGGGGCCTCCGGAGGCCAACTGCTTATCAGCAACTGCATGCAGAACTGAGGTTCTCTCACCTTCAGGTAGTCAGGATGTGAACTAGCTCCAGTTCAGGAAACCTATATCAACGTTAGCATCATCATCTCAGATTAACACAGTCTTTAAAAAACAGGGTATAAGTGCATTAAATCAATGAAACACCTGCTAGCTTTTCTTGAATCTGAGTTGGTTTCTGGTTGGCTAGCCCTTTGTACATCATGTGTGCTTGTCTGTTTTTACTGTGTGTAGGCAGCACAAAAATGCTGAGATATAGTCAACCCATTATAGATAATCACAAAGTGAATCCTGATCCTGGACATACACACACACACAAAACAAACAAACAAAAAACTATTTTAAGGCATTTATAAGTTTTATTTTAGTCTGTAGTTTCTTTCTTTAACTGGGATCACTGAATTAGCAGAGCTGGCAGCATCATCTATTTCCCTGTGGTGGAAGACTCCTGTCCTTATGCAGCCATAACTTCTGTCTCAACCTTTCTGTCAACTCTAGCAATCATGGTGTATTTTTGATAAAGGAACTAATAAAGGAAAAAGTATGGCTGCCATAGGGGTAAAAGATTTTAACAGTATGGAATGCTCATCTCCAAGGAACACTCCCTGCCCTCTAAATTCTCATATACCTGAATTCACAGGTATAGCTGTGAATTCAATGAACTAATAATGAGTAATGGTGCAATTTTGTGCTGGGAAGAGAAACAAAATGAAATATTGGATGACAAAAAAAAAAAAAAAAAAAGAAAACTGTAAGCTGAAAGCCATGAGAAGTGGCTGGAGAGTAGCAAATGAAGCTTGTAAAACTATTTCTCTATTTTGACTGGAAAGTTTTCAAAGCACAATCTGACAAATAAATAAAAAACAAACAAGCAAACAAATAAATGAATAAAATAAATGGAGGGAATGTCCAAGTAAATAGAAATCTGGAGAACTGAAGCAGCAGAAACAAAAGGTGTATGAGATCACTTATGAAAAACAGGAATCAAAACAGGACATTCAGGATCTTAATCTGTTGCCCAGCTTTAAGACAAAAATGTGTCTCACAAATATACTATGCTGTAATGTATTTCTACATCCAGGGTCCTCTGTATCTCATGTAGTACTGGGAATTTCTTCTCTATGGTGAATTCTATAGGAAGTCTCAACTGCCCTATGTCAAGAAAATACTCTGTTCCAAACAACTGTAACTTATCTGAATTCTTGCAATGCTGAGTAAGAAAATAAACAATAAATAATTGCAAGTAAAAGTTTTAGGAGGGATATGACCTCTATGTTTCAGACAACATTATGCCACTTTTCAGACACTTTTGGGGGAAAAAATAAAAAAATAAAAAAAAAATGTCTCTTGTCACTAGCATCTAGCCTTTGCCTCACTCTCTTGAAAATAAATGATATTGATCAGTAGCAATCTTCACTGAAATTGGCAGAAAGGTATAAGCCTATTAAATTTGTGTTATTGAGGTTGAATATGATTAAAAAGGATAATTAATTCCTCCTAAATTTGTTAGCTTTTTATCGTAATTCCCTATTGATAACATCTCCTTACACAACTTTAGAAGCTATTTGTATTTCTTTTTATTTAATTCTGTGGTTTCCACCTCTGATATCCTAAAAGAAATACCGATGTTTTTCTTATTTTGCTATTAATATTGCAGATATTAATTTTGAACCAATCAAAACCTTGAAAATTATGTTTTCTGGGGGAATCTCAGTCAGCCATGTCCAATCTCTTTTGTCAGTGATGTTTACAATTACTGCAGAAGATTTAACATCTTAATATCAGTATTTAAATCTCCAATCATATCATTTTTCTTTGAATATGAAAATTGGAGGTCTTTGATTAAAAGATCAAAGAAAGAAAAGTGAAATGGGAACCTTTTGAACAAATATTTCTAAGCAAGTCCACTGCTAAAGGGAAATAAATAAAACAGAGTCTCTGCATACCCAATCTCTCGTTGTTCTCTGTGATTTGTCATATAAGAGCCCAAACAACATGGTTCAGTGCAAGAGAAAAAATAAAGTTCTGCAGCCAGCTGTTCAAGTGGCTCTGCTCTGGCCAGTGCCATGCTTAGCAACTAAGATGTCAGCTAAGATGCTGGCATATGAGTTACATTTTAAAAATGGGATTTCTAAATTAGGACTTTGAAAAGAGTTGATTATGTTTTTTCTGTGTCCTTTAAAGTTAGGACTAAGTTATTTCAAGCCAGTCAGATCATTTAGAATAGTAAATTAGAATAGTAAATCATATAGTAAATCATATAGTAACTATCCGTATATATTTGAATGTTTTTCTAATTTATCAACAGAATTTTTGTTATTAATGTTGCCTGCATTTCTTGCATCATCTTCAGCTCTGTCTGAACCCCAAGGGCCCAGAATTGTGTCTTGGTGAATATTTTACAATGACTATTTTCTAAAACAAATGTATATTTGGGTCGCCTGAAGTCACTACTGAATTCAAATTGAATTAGAAAAAAGAAATGTAGTTGGATATGTCACAATAAACCAACTCAGGCTAGATTCTTGAGTATATGAGATGTGTTTTATAAATGGTACAAAAAGTAATGATTGCCTCTGAACATCTCTGAAGAATATTTTAATCAATGGGCTAAAGATCATCATTGTGGCAAAAGAAATAATGAGTTTCTAATTTTTGAAGTGGTCATGCATACCTACAACTTTCTTCATGTTTAAAAAAAAAAGTTCAAGCTGACCCATAATATTTTATTTCACTTCTTACTTCATCCATCAAACCCATCACACTAAAACACCTTTAAAATCAATCAGACAAACAAACAAAAAAACACATGCATGTTGTTGGTTATCTTTAAATAGAAGTGAATTTAAGCATTTCTCAGAACATGATTTCCTGAAAATATTATTTAAACTCTGCATATATGCACTGCTGGAGACTTTTTGAAATATTTTTGATTTAAACAAATGTTCTTTGTATCTGAAATGTGTATTCATTGTATTCTTTGTATCTGAAATGTGAGATACATGTACTTAATAATTTTCTTTTTCTCTTTTTCTTTCTTTTTCTTTTTCTCTTTTTTTTTTTTCTTTCTTTCTATTTCTCGCTATCATTCTCTCCTCCCCTCTTTCTCTTTCTTTCTCCCTTTCTTTCCTTCCTTCCTTCCCTCTTTATCTCTCAGTCTCTTTCTCTTTCTTTCTAAACACAGAAATTATCCTGACTCCAGGTCTAAAATCCAATTATAAAATAGTTTATTAAAAACATGTTTGTTACATCACAGACAATGAAGTGGAGATCATTTTTAGTGCCACTTTTGAGTTCTAAATCTCCTATTTCTCTTTATAACACTTTTCTGCTTCTTTGCTGTTTACTTTCCATCAGAATACAATCAAGTTCTTAGACTTCCCCTCCTAATTTCATCAAAATGCTAATGAACTGAGTTTGTTCAATTTTAAAGAAAATTAAACTGCTTCTTGAAGAACAATATAATAAGGAGATGGTCATATATTTCTCATACTTTTGAAGTTCAATATAATTGTCTAAAAATATGTTGGGGCAAACAATATAGAATATGCCTTGCCTGATATTTTAAAAATAGTAATAATAATAAACACAATAAGAAGCAACACAATAGAATTTAATTTGTTTGAAGGCTATGATTAAATGTGAATGTCAAACCTGAGAAGGTTCACAGAGAGATGCCTGAAAAGCAAGCTTGCTTTTCTTTTTTTCTAGTTTATGTTCCTATGGAGAGTTTTATTAATATCTTTTATCGTGAATCATTGATTGAAGGGAAAGAGAGGCAAAAAGGAATTAAGGAAAAAATGCAAAAATACATACACACTTAAAGAAATTATTGAACATTTTTAGAATGGGTGGAAGAAATTGCTTTTAGTACACAATTTTTAGCAACTGTACGATATTATTCGTTACTGAGCTCTGAGTTTGTAAAGACAATTATTATGTTCAGTGATTAAACTTATCCTGAGCTTGTACTGTGACCTTCTAGAGCTAGTACAGAAAATTAAGGACTTAAAAAATAATTTTGTGCTGGTGGATACTGATTACAGGTGACTGGTGAGACTATAGGTAGGCAGAATATCATCTCTAAAAATTGTATCAACTGAGCTGACTGACAAGGATATACCTGCTGATCCATGACCTATACACACAAGAAAAGCACTAAAATTTCATTAAAATAATGTTATACATTTCAGCTTTCTCACATAGACAAAAATATGAAGGAAGAGTGGTGGAGATTGAAGGTCAAAACAAAAATAAAACAAAACTAGTACTGGGATAAGTAATAGTCTCTTAGTACTGTGGACAATAAACATCAGACAGATTACAAAGAGAATAGATAGGTTCACCCAATCTCAGTGTAGATATCTGCATAGCAGATGTCTCTTTTTATGTCTTTAACTCTGTCTAAGTTTTATATAAATGATGCAAGTGAATAGCGACTTTTATGGTTTGGTTTTCTGATCTGTTTATGGTGTTTACCTTTCACCGACATAAAGCATGTACTAGAACATGCATTTCTGGGTTACCACCATGTGAGTTGGGCAAATGCTCATCTCTGGATTCACATATATTCTCCTTCTTACCTGTGAAAATGTTTTTAAATCAATGACTGATGAAAAATAAAATATTCATTGAATAAAATATTAATTGTTAAAAAAAAAAAAAAAAAAAAAAGAATTAAAGATGAATGGTACTGGTGAAAGATTTACCTTTTTTTTTTTTTTTTTTTTTCTCCCTAATTAAGATGTTCCGTTTGCATAAACAAGATATGCACAAGTACATGCACAAGAGGCATCAAGCTCTCTATTTTTTCTGTCTGGCCAAAATTTTGTTTAATTTTTCTATGCACAGAATATCAATTTTAACAGGAGAGACTTAAAAAGCCACTTCATCTCCTGGCTTGCCTTGTAGCTACTTCAGACCCTTAGAGTCCCTGTCATCAAAAGGACATGCCATGAATGCTACAATCCAGCCTCAGCTCTCCAGAAGTAATCCAGAAGTAATCCAGAAACCTCAACAGATCCAGAAACCTCAAAGAAAAGGTTTTCAGAAGTTGATGCTTGCTTTTTTTTTTTTTTTTGGTAATTATTATTATTAATAATTTATATTTATTTATTATTTCAATCTAGTTCAATTAAAAAATGCAAATAGAACTGGAGGTTTTGTTTGACACAAAACATGCTGTCTTTTTACTTCACCAGTAATTGTTTTCTCTCTTTGTCTCTCTTTCTTTCTTTCTCTCTTTCTTTCTCTCTCTCTCTCTCTCATCTTTTTTTCTCTCTCTCTCCCTTCCTTCCTTCCAAGTTATATGAACATTTCTTTCAAAATAGCAGGTCCATATGGAAATTGTTTCTTAATACTTGTCAGCTAATTATATGTTTCTGTATAAAAATATGAAGATTTATTCCCATTCTGAACAAAATCATTATTTTCTATCTAATATAACAGTGGGTGTTCCCATTATCCAAGTTGTTTTAAAGCTTACTAAGCTCTTGAACTCACTAATATATTATGGCAATGAAGTTAAACAGAAGTTAAACAGATTTCCACTGTGAAAAACAGATGTCTTCCCATCAGTTTTAAATCTGTTCTTATCAATTTACTTTAATTTCAGTTTTAAAAGGTTAAACAAAAAGCCTTTGAATTTTTTGTTTCACTTATTATTCCTTTGACTTTATGCACATCTACACTGCAATGTATTAATTAATATTACTTTATAATATAAATATAATATATATTATATTGATATATTTACATTTTAATATTTGTATTAATATAAATATATTATTAATTATGTTGTTGTTAATAATTAGCATTATTAATATATTTCCAACCCTTTCTTTTGTCATAAAATGTACATCTACTTTCCTTTACATTTGAAATCAGTTGTATGAAAAGTGATCACCAAAGCATGTTAGTCACAAGTAAAATTTGTGACGAATCCATACAGAAAGTATCATAGGAGCTTCCATAGATAGAAGAATTATCAAGTGGAAGCTCTCAAGGTAGAGATGAAATGATTGAATTCATAACTTCTTTAACCAGTAATCAGGTAAGCAAGAATAAGAAGAAAAATGGTGACTTTCAACAGCTCCTCTGACCTGTGTGTTAGCCCTTGATGAAGTGGACCTCTGTGGTCCACTTCATGAGGAAGGTAGGGGCTACTTCGTTTTCAAGTGAGTCCTGACTGCGTATATGAGGCATGAAAATGCACAAGTTGAAATGCTTTCAAAAGCAGACGAACCTCTACCATACTCTGTCAAAGTGGTTGAAATGAACTTTCTTATAGCTGAGAGAATTGAGTTTAGACTCCCTGACCTCTTTTGGTTTCACATCTGATGTCAAGCCCTGACAACACTGCTGCTGGCAAGGTTATTTTCTTGACTTTCCTCAATAACACGAGCTTCTTCCAAGCATTTCTAAAATGACAGTTTTCATAACCTGACAGGGAAGAATTTGCAACTACAGCAGCATCTGTGATTGCTGATATTCAATCCAAACTCTCTCTCTTTGATACAATGAAAAAGAGCAGCCACAAGGAAGAAATGGTGTCAGTCTGGTTTTAGAGTGAAGGAAGTACTCCAAGAAGAAGAAAATGAGGGACTCCATTCTCATGGATACTCATGGTATATTATGAAACAGACTTCTGCAAATATGCCTGTGGTAGTAAAATAAACAGTGCCATAGTCCATTTGCTCTCTTTGAAACTGACCATTTTAGATTGGTTCAGTGCCTATGAATTGTTTTGAAGATTTGACCTGAGGCAGAAACCATTAAGTATTGTTCTGACAGTGGCTAGTCTCTTGCACTGCTTGACTTGCTAGAACATACATACAGAACTGGTGTTGCTAGTGCAACTGCCCACAAGCAATTTACCAATATTTGTGTAGTTCTCCTTCTAGGGTAACATCTGTGTAGACATCATACAGGTAGAGCTGGATTGCTATTATTGGTATAGGCATATTTCCCCTGCTTCATCTCCTCATTAATAAACGGGATAGGAAGGAAAGAGGAACAATACTTCCTTTGTCAGTGTTTTTGTTTGTTTTCACTTGAAAGATGTGAGGATTTAAATCATAGCTGGTTGATTTAAGATGCTCTGATGCTGCAGTAATCTAATTTTAATAAAAAGGAGGGCAATTAAATATTTTTAGTTTCACCTTAGAAAAACAACATTTTTCTTTAAATAGAAATCTGTGTAACATGGATGAAGTAAAAAAGAAGCTTATCTCCAAGATTAAGAATTCCCTAGGTCACCTAATTTCTAAATACTATGAAGCTATTCATCATGCTCAGCAGTAAGTAACCAACCTGGAGGAACTACATAATGCTTTGAAAACAGATGGGATTTCAGCTGAACTTAGTTTTCCTGTCATGGAGAAGCAGTGTGACTTCAAGATGAGAAAAAAAAATTGCTCATGTTGAGCTCATAAAATAGTTAGCTCAGTCAATTATTGTTAATGCTATATGATATCCATGTAATCAGGTGCTTTGCCCTGCTCTCATGCCACTAAAATAAAGCAAGTGATCTCAGTGCATCATCTGCTGTATGTCTCTGCTACTATTCATTTTTGAAACTGGATGAGAATGTTCATGTATTTTCATTCACTATAATTGTCTCTGGTACCTCAACAGAATTGAAGACAAACCTTGGCCTAGCAAGAAAAAAATGTCACTCTGCCATTCTAAGCTAGAAATAATGATTGTGGCTCAAAAGCATATTCATTTTCAGAACTGTAGTTAAATCACTAGAGTAACAGCAACAAGAACTGCAAAATCATACTTTAAGAAAGGTCCAATGAACAAATAAAAAGATTTAAGGTCAATATTAATAGTTTTTCTGTAATATTGTGTTTCTTATGCTGAAATTACACACTATTTATATTTCACACTGTGGGAGCTGAAGTAATATATTGCTTTGGCAGACCTGTACTTCAAGTATATTTATAAAGTGGGTTTATATTAATATGAAAAGTCAAATAGAAGTGTCCACATTCCACAACCAATGAAGCCAAGAAGAAAACAAAACAAAACAAAAAAAAAAAAAAAAAAAAAAGGGCTAGGAAAAATATTTTTTAAGAATGTATCTTGAATCACCAAGATGATTCTCCCCCTACATTTTTTGAGGGGACACTACCAGGCTCCCAGAGCATTTTGAACTACATCATTTTGGCTTCTACAGATGAGTGTTTGACAGTTTTTAATAAAAAAAAGTGACCATGCAGATGATGTTTCCTAAATAAGTTAACATTCACAGGGATGTTACAGAAGACAAATTATTGTCTTTTTACTTAATAACTCAAAATCTTTGACTAATAATCTATCCTTAATTTAGTGACATTTACTGCACTGATCAGGAATACCATACAATTTCTATTGAGTGAGTCTTATTTAATTTCTGTAATAAATTGGCAGGTCTATACAAATAGATGATTTTCCCATTCCTTGTTTCTTTCTGAGACAATCATCCATTCTCTAAACTGAATGCTGAAAAGATCCTTCACTGCCCAAATAATTCAATACTGTTAAATAGCACCCAACAAAGAAGTTAGACAAATAAAGACATTAAAAAAAAAAAAAAAAAAGTTTCTTAACATCTCTCCATAACCTGAGAATTTGAAAAGATTTCCCTGTTAAATGTACAGCTATATCAGGACATATTTTAATGTGAACATTGGAAATTTTGTTTACATTATAGAAATTATTTAATCTTAAAATCCAGTTTCATAGTATAGGTGTTCAGGCTTGAAAATTATCTGTATCTACTTGTTCACTAAAAAGTAACCAAATTTATAAAATGAATGAAAATACTCATTTCTGAAAATCTGTTAAAGCATATGTCAGTTATTGAATCTAGTCTATGAAGGATAGTAGGCTGTGGGTATTGCAACTAGAAACATATTTATAGAAAAGGAAAAGTGTTCTGATAAAGGGAAACCTGGTTTGGAAGGACAGATGCTTGGGCAAACCAATAAAAATATTACAACATAACTCAAGTTACAACATAACTTAAATGTAATCTTATAACTAAATAGTCCTCAACATGTGATTTATCCAAATGTCAGCTACCATTGGATGAGCCATAAGTCCAAACTGGCAGTAAGTCACAGTATGATGAGTAGTGTACAAATTCAAAGATCAGCCAAACAGTTTGTACTCTTTGGGGGTTTACATGATGCTTAACTCTAAGAGGGATGGGTTAATAGAGCATGAAAGAAGCATTAAGAGCATAATATACTTAGAATGGAAATTGATAGTCCTTCATAAAGGACTTTTGCACAGCAATCTTGAGAACTCTGTTGTAGCTAAAGACTCCTATCTCCCTAATGAAAAAGCTCTTTTTGGCTGCTTACGGCTTTGCCTAATAAGAAAATATGGGAGGATATTATCCAAGTCACCATCCGAGATTTTGAAAGTATCAGTTAAGGACAATACAGTGCTTTTAGAAGGAACTGTCTTGAACTAACAGGCATGAAAAATGGAAACATCTCTACTCTTGATGAAAGGACATAGAGTTTGAAAGAGGAGACTGACTGCAATTTTTATATAAGGAATGTGAGTTCCATGAAAATTTACTCAAAATTTTACTCAAAAATTTACTGCCATGAAAATTTACTCAAAATTAACAAAAAATATGAACGTTGAAAAAGTATTATTTTGAAAATGTGTGAATAAATCACTTTGTTGGAAACTTCTGGGACATAATTTCATCTGTTACTAAATGTAATTGAACAAGAAAAGTCTGAATTTCAGCTATTCATAAGTTAATTATGTAAAGCAAATAATAATGTTCTGCTATTTAGTGAAATGTTTTGCTACTTTAATGCTGCATTATCACAGTCATTTTATTGTCCTCTTAATGACAATGTTTTTTAAATAGATATAAGTATTTACATTTTTCTATACGTCATAATGTTTATCCTTTAAGTACAACACAGTTCTAATCTTTTTTTTGTTCTTCCTACAAAACCACAAAATCTACTGCTGAGTTCTAAATTTCAGAATAACTGAATGATCATAAACAACAAGCATCCCAAATGTATCATGCATAATTATTAGATTCTTTCTCCATTAGTCCTTCTGCTTCCTGCAGTTTCAGTTGCCCAGTGAGTTATATATTTAAGAGGAGGAAAGAAACCTACTGACTACAGAGTCAAATTCAGTTAATATGGCTCACACTAGTAGGACAGTGCTTGTAAGTCAGCAGGTTGAATTTGCTGTCCCTTTTGTCCATTACTGCCTGTGAACATAACCAACAAATGTTTGCAGTCAAGTGTTTTTCATTGCACTGAAATTCCATGGTATGAGATTCTTGACAAACTTTCATGACCAAAGTACTCTTTTCCAAAGGCATTTTGCTTAGGCAGCACAAGTACATGAAGTACTTAAAAAAGTATATCTGCTGAAAAACATGAAAATACACCGTCTTGGTATCTGAAGTCAAGTGTAACCAAAGAAACAACCTTCTAAAAGAGCAGCAAAAGACCAAGTTGTTAGCTTTTATATATAAATGTATACACTCCCTGAAAATAGGTTCTTCTAATTGATTGCCAAGTCCATGAGAACACTTCAATACATTATTTTCTGAAAGCAGAAAGCATGACTGTGGCTTTGAAAGAATTCTGCTGAATATGCAAGGTTAACATGGTGTTTAAAGGCAAAAGAGAAATTCAGCAGGGGAACTTCTTTTCTTCAAATAGTTGTTACAGTAATCAGAGCCCTGTTTTATAGATGGGTTATCAAAGGGACTTCACTCAAAAAACCTCTGCTGTATTCAGTACCTTGTTCTCATTATGCTTGTTGCTAGTAGCACTAATCATCCCTGTATTTTTACACTGAACAGTGACATTGTGATTTCAGCCTTGAGAACAGAGGGAGAGAAAAAGATGAATCTAGCAGTTTTTCGGGTGTATAAATCTTTTAGGATCAGTTATTAGGAGATAATGATTTCAATAAATACCCACACACCTGTAATTGTCCTAATTCTGAACAATTTTAAGTTAAAACTTTCCTGTGATCTTTCCAAGTTCCATTGCTGGTTTGTTATTAAAGAGAGGCAGGCAGAGGAGGATATGTTCTGGTCTACGATGCAATTTATAATGTACAACCAAGTAGCTGCCCTTTGGGTCTGGGCAGAACTACCCAGTCAGTAGTTTAGGCATATCTAAGGTGTTACAGGATGACTCAACCGTCTTTAAAACACATGGGTAAGAAAATGCAGAAAGCAGACAACAAGGTTTTCAGAGGATAATTGGTGGAGTAGAGCCCTTTTAGAGCATTTGATTATATGATGATATTAACAAACTGAAAGTAAATCAATAGCCAGTTGCCATGCCTGAAAGACTCAAAACAAAATATCTATCAGGCATTTGTGTTTCTGATAGAAAAGGGCTAAACTATAGAGTATCTGGACTTTTAGACAATATGTGGGTGGTTTTAATCCAGGAAGAGCGTACCAGCATTTAAGTTGCCAGCTGGAAAGATGATCTGACCTGTCTGAACTCCTGGTCCATGCTTGGAGCTGTTAGCAAAAGTTAGCTGTTTTCAGGCTGGCCTAATCCAGAACCATAGTAAACAGCTAAAGAATGTCTAGAGCTCATATTTGTGCCCATACCCTGGCATTACTGAGGCTACCAGTGAGTTTGTAGCCTGTTGCTCCTTAGGAACACCTCTGAAATGGCCTGGGGAAATGACTGGAAACAGAACTCTATGGGAAACTACTTCTCAGTACACCTGGTATGTTCAACTGTATAAAATATCAACACAAGCAAGAAATAACTACAATGCATTCATGAAAAAATCCTGAGGTCTGACTGTCTTCTTGTTCACGGCATGTAACACGAAAAGGATGATGAAGAAAATTACATTCTTTTTACTACACATTTGGATGGTATGACATGAAAAAATGTAGCATTTAACAAAAGCACCAGCATTACTGCTATCTAAGGATGTTGCCCCTATCTGTGGAATGGTTTCAAGTACCAGCACTGGGAATGATATCATTAAAAACTGTTTACTACCTATGGCTGTCACTCCTCAGAGCTGCATGAAGCCTGAGGTCAAATTTGAACTGAGATGTTAGAGACAAACTTCCTCAGCTAAAACATGAATTCAAACTCTTTGGGGATCTTTCAAGGAAGACAAATGGAGAGACATCCTTTATTTTGAAGTTACAGGAGGAATAAATACCCTGGAAGGAAAAAAAAGATAGGGGGAAAAATCAACTGCTGATTGTGAATGGTTTGATACTGAGTTAGTTTAAATACTGAGAACATACAACAATTAAACCAAAAGCAAGATTATTGCTGAATGCATTTTTAACTCTAGTGGCTGAATTACACTGTGCATGATTATTGACTAGTACAAGACTTATAACAGGCAGCTGTTGCTTAATTTTACCTGACAACACTCAGTTTTCAGTTTTCCTTTTTTAATGTAATCCACAAGAAAAAAAAAAAAAAAAAAAAAAAAAAAAAGTTGTTAGGAAATTAGAAATGGATTAGAAAAGTGATTTGTTTTCCAATTCCTCAGTTCAGTCAACAACACACACACACAAAAAAGGGAAAAAAAAAAAAAAAAAAAAAAAAGGAAAAGAAAACCTAGGAATATAGGCATTGTTGTTTCATCATCTGTAAGAAACAATTTAAATGAAGGCCAAATTAATCGATGTACAGATAGCCATTTTTACATATCAAATTTGCTGTTATGCAGAAAGAAAACAAAACAAAACAAAAACAACTCTACAACAGTCTGACTCTAATTAAAGTAGGAATATTATTGACTCATAAATCAAGAAGGTATGGTTTGCATTATGTAGAATACACAAAGTTAAACTCAGTCTTCGAGTAAAGCATTGAATTCATGACATCATCAAGCAAGATGGAGTAATTACCAACCACTAATTAATAACTTTATGGTAACCTTGTTTTCCCTGTACATGACGGTTTTTACAAAACAAGATCGTTTTTTTTTGGGGGGGGGGAGGGGGGGGAGGGGGTGTTGTAGAAATGAATATTTAAATAGCTGTTTCCAGCTAGAGTTTTCTGCTCTTTTGGGACTGAACATTTCTAATTAGGTTTGTATAGCCCTTAGCCAAATTACTAGAGAAGACTTTTCACTGTTTTCTATGCAAAAATGTAGGCCAGTCAGCATTACATAGAATTTTCCCTCAGAAAAGTACACTCTTCTAAAAACAGTGCACATGTTCCACTGGGTGCTTACTTGTTCAAGAAACTGTATTAAGATATTGTTATAACTAACACCAGTCCATATGATAAAAAAGGTATTAATTGTAGAAATGCACTGCAACAAAATTTAAAAATAACACCATAGATAGCTGTTAACATCCTAACAGACCACTTCTGAGTAATCAGAACAGTCTGGATGGTGCGGTTACTTTGTATGTTGTGATACTACATGAAGGTTTAGATAATTCTAATGTTTTTATTAGAATTAAGTGAAAAGAAAATGATTAAATGCAGTGTTGCAGTCAATATGAAGTGGAATAATTAGTCACAACCTCTTTTGCTATTACTGGCTGAACTCTCCTTATCCAGACTTTGTACTAAGCAATGTAAAAATGAATGGGAGAAAGAGGTTTCATCGGGGCATATCCCTAGAGAGAAGTATATCACAAGTCCTTAAACCCCTCACAAAACATAAGATGTTGCTCTTGCTCTCTGTCTGGATACAGGATTGAAGCACCGAGTCACTCAAATGTTGCATGTAAACCAGCTCCAGAAGATACCATTTTGCTGTTTCTCTTGTTCTGTTATTTTTCTGAAGTAGTAGCTAATAATAATTTTTCCCACTTTTTGAAATGGACCATGGCATTTGTGTAATCTTTCTCCTTCCTGTATGAACACTCCCCTGAGTTTCCACTGGGTCCTTCCAGTTTAACCACCCTCACAGTGTCACAGATAACCTCATCATCTTCATTCTCAGAATGTCCTGTTACTAATCTCCAGCTCCTCCACTAAACCTCTGCCTCCTCTGCTGCCAACAGACTTGATGTTCACTGTGATGGCAGCTGTGTGTTCACTAGCATAGCTTTGCCAGCATTTGGGAGCCAGCTTTTTCACTTTGGCTCACTGGTGCATTGTCTTACTAATGATGGGGCCAGGGCAGATATAGAACAGAAAGTTCAAGAGACTTTACAATGGGAAAGGATGGAATAACATCTAGTATCTAATTGACTCATAGTAGTTAAAAGTGAGTGAAAATTAATATTTTCCCCAAACCTCTGATTTAAAAAAGATGTACCAATATAGTTCTGCATGTTTAGACTATCTATGCAAAAGTCTGTGTTTGATTGGATCCTGCATAGAATCACAGACAGACAGAATTTTCTAGGTTGGAAGAGACCTCAAGGTCATCGAGTCCAACCTCCAACCTAACGCTAACAGCCATAGCTTTTAGCTTCAGCAACATGCTGAAGGGTAAATTCTAGAAAGTTAAATACACATGTTGTAAAGATGTAAATGTACCCATTGAAAAGGTTTGAATTTACTAATTGTAGGAATCCTTGAGCACTTCTGCATAATGAAGATAATGGAGATTCCTGATTTGCATAAGGCATTTGTCATAGCTAATACAGAGGAAACAGAGAGAAGCTGGTAGAATGCATGAAGCTAGGGGTGATAAATACATGAACACAAACTTACTCTTACCATCATTCTCTTCATAACTGAGCAGTAGTGGGATCATTGGGAAAAAAATAATAATAAAATCAAACAAAGCTGAACTGTAGTTCATCCTTCAAAGCCTGTCAATGCAAGTGAATCTTTAGGCTATGAGACTGTCCTTACAAGTCCTTACCACTGAATATTGTCTGACTAGGTGAGAATAAGTAAATCTTGTGGCTCGAGTAGACTTGCACTCATTTATTAACACATAATTCACCCAGGCTGTCAGATTTCAGAGCTAAGAAAGCCTGTCTAGGTAAGGAATGGACTGCCATTGTGACTATAACAAGAAAGCCTCTAAATGGAGAGAGCTTATATTGGAATAGCAGCTCTTGAAACAGCAGTTTGCATTGCTCTTCTAAATGAAGGGTGCTATATCAAAACAATCAAAAATATATATCAAAAAGAGGGTTGTTTGTTTATGTTTTCAGTGTTACTGCTTTTTCTTGTCTTCCTTTGTTGTTCTTGTTGCTGTTGTTTGGAATACATGTTGGTCTGGCTATGCTAGGTTGGTAATTATTAATAGGCAATTCTAATATCAACATATTAAAGCTACAGAAGCATTTAAATGCATGCTAGTCCAAACATTCTAGCTTCCTAATTAATAGCAAGAAGAATGACAATGAGCTCTTAAAAAAACAAATCTCAGACTATGCAAGGCTGTAAAAATCAACGTTAATATTCTGAAATATACTTGAGAGCACATCTGAAGCCAGTAAAGAAATTTAGCACAAATGTCAGCAAGATTGCTGGAGATCTTTGTTCTGCATCCAATTAGAATCAAACAACTTAGCAAAGATGAAGGTCTTAACTGATTCAAGAATATTAGAAAGGAGATATATTTTAAAATTGAAACAACGTATAATTGTGAAGACTTTGGCATGTGAGAACATTTGTTTCTTATAATACCCTTGCAATATTTTTATTACAGCCCCTCGCAATATGTCAGAAAACCAGACCTGAAGAACTGTTCATGATTATTCCCAGAAACATGATCCATTCTTCACAAACAGCTGTGAAAAAGAGGGAGTATTGCACCAGACTTAGTGTTCAGTAGGTAGTGGCTATTATTATGAAATGTTTATGTCACATTACACCAAAATGTTTAAATAAAATCACTATTGTACTACTTTAAGGTACTACATTAAAAAAAAAAAAAAAAAAAAAAAAAAAGCCATTAGTAGACCAGAAAATTATGTTTTGATACTGTTATCAGCACCTTACTCCAGCTTAAATGATCCTAGTCTGACATTGAAATGGCAACAGACAGAACTCAACAGCAACATTTTCTGTTCTAAAATAGCATAGCTATATTAGACTTTAGCACATTAATAAATTCTGACAAAATGTATCTAAAACACAGAGTACTTGTGTTTGCAGTGCATAAAATGGAATAAAGTAGAAGTGAGAAATAAAATGATAAACAACTTAATTGTTCCTGATGTAACTGGTAAAACAGAGCTGGGAGCCAACTGATGTTTTGAGTTTGCAGCAAGTAATTTTCACAGATATTTTCAGTGGCTGAACCTCCATCATTTTTTATTTGTAGTTTGAAAATCTGTCAGATGAACTGTCACCTTCCATTATTAATTAAAATATGAAGAAGAGCTCTGTTACTAATATTTTTCCCCCTAAACTTGACGATGAATATAGGACAAGCTTTCATACTGTGGCTTGATTCATTCAAGAACTACTCTTTTGGACACATTAGAAGATCTAAACAAAACCCAAATCAATATGCACATGGCTTTGTTCCACAACCTTAGGCATCGTCTTGTACATTCTTTTTTCTCTCTCTCTCTTTTTTTTTTTTTTTTTTTTCTCTCTCTTTTTTCTTTCTCTACTCCATAAAGAATAGACAGGAATAAAGTAGAAACAGCCGAAGCAGAACCTTATAAGCAGAACCTTATAGCTGTAATCAAGCTGTCCTTAATAAATTTAAGAACAAGTTGAAAAGTACCTGCCATCAGGCCTGAGAAACTATACACCACCAGTCCTCTCTCCTAATTTAAAGCTGAAAGTCATCCACTTTCTAATGAGGCAGGGGCTCATTAGCAGTTCTCTGTTATTAGGGTGGCAAAAAATTAAGGTTCTAGGTATTTTTAGTTTATAATTTATATGGTCTTATTATAGTTTAACAAAAATAATCTGAATGGGATTTGCAATACATGCAAATATTCGTCTATTAAAGACACCAAAAACTCCCTCCTCCCAAAAATCTTTAACAGTACAGCTGTTTCAGAAAATAAGGCCATGAAAGGAATACACCATTCCACTAACATGTAAAAGTATTGATTTTTTTTTTTTTTAACAAAACCTGCTTTGATTGATGAATTGAAGTTACGAAACGCATTTAAGTTCACATGAAAATCTAGTCAAATTTGAAAATGATTCAGCTTCAGGATAGAATCCTTCTTACATAGGTCTCCCCTTACCTCCAAAGAGATTTTGTTCATCTTTAGCACAGAGATTGTCTTCCCCTGTAAACCAATATCTGTGAAAACCATTAAGTGTGTATCTCATCCATATGGCATATTGAATTTCACAAAGGGTGACAACTTGTAAGTGCCAGTAGTTATTATATATTGCCTGATAAGACCAACAGAGTGGATCTAAATTTTCCAAAATTGTAAGACCATATAAAAAGAAAAAAGGGCCTTCCAGTTACAGCAGTTACTTGGTGACCTAGACATCAGAATGCTTGCATGGAACTATATATAATTCTCTGATTGCAGTAAATCACTTAAATTCAGTCTTTCAGAGGAGACTACCAACTACATGTTCCTCATTTTCTGTGTGTCTAACTTGAGACTGTAGACTGATTTATAGAAGTGCAAATGCAGTCACTAGAGATTGTGCTTTGAATGTAAAAATGCAATATGAACATTCTGCAAAATCAGAGCCTGCATTTCTTATTCTGGATGTTTAGAATTTCTAGATCTCTTGCATTTAACCTGTAAAGGGCAACAAGTCTTACTTTTTAGAGTGAGGATAATACACTGTTCACCTTACAAGATGCTATGGAAATAAATTCACATCTCTGTGATACAGACATATGATTTTAAGGGATAAAGAGGGGCATTGGTTCACACATCACCATGTGATATGTAGAGAAGAGGATGCAAAATGAACTATTTGCAGTCACTTGAAGAAAAATAGTTCAGTAACATAAAATAGATACCATCATAAAATGGAATTAATATTTTAAATTTAAGTGTTTATTCTGATCTTTGACATGATTGTAATTCGTTCCTATATAGTTCTTTTAGAAATATTTTTTAAGAGTTAAAGTTATCTTTTGAAATGCAACAAATTGAAACAATGTTTTTCTGTGTGATAGACATTAAAAAACTTCAGACACCTAACCCAATTTGTAAGGCTTACGAATTGTAAGACTTTAGCTTCTATACACTGAGAAGAATTAGCTAGCTCTGTGGGGGAGGTAAGGAGTTCTACACAATGGTGAGGAAATGCACAAAGAGATTTCTGTAATGTTATTTTTAGAATGGGAATGACACAAATTTTTGGTGCAGTCATTTCCTATATATTGCAGCACAAATTTTCTAACTCCACAAGTTAGAAAGAAGAAAGTTTTCTTTCATTTAAACAGGATGATCCTTAAAGTATTTCTTGTTTCCTTGTGTCTTCTGACTTTTTTTATTTTTGTACTGCTCCTGGCAAAATGAAAATTAAGCTTTTAGATTATTTGTTGTCCGTAAGCAGCACACAATAAAATAAAATATTAAAAACAAAGTAAAATAAAAACTCTGCAAAACCTTGTATCAGTAAGACACTTTACACTATAAGAATTCACCCTCTTCTGAATTAATGGGCATTTGCTACCAACATTAAAAAAGGCACTCACATCCTTGTATGTTTTATGCTTTGCCAGATTTGTTCTGTTTCCTTCAACTAAGAAGCCATTTTAAATAACTCCACTTATAAATATAAATTATGTGCTATGTATATAAGAAGCTTGACTGAAAAAAAAAAAGGAAACACCTTTGTAGGTAAATTCCAGTGTTATTCACACAAGTTTACTCATGAAAACTACAATCATATCTGTCAAATCAGCTGTTGTTTAACAGAACTGTTGATAAAAATCTAATTCTCCATTATTTATTTAATTTGATATTATTGAATATCTGTCCTTGCTGACTCTTCTGAAAATGGAGTGCTTTTTTTTTTTTTTTCAAGGAAACAAAGACTGCTGCTGCCACCCATGGTGAAAACATCCTCATGTGCCCTTGAGGGCCCAATCCAACTGATCTGAAGACAATGTCTATCTTTTGATGACTTCAGTGTATGGTTGAATCAGACCTGAAGGGACAGGCTGACTGAAAAATGAAATATCAAGCTCTAAAAGGAAAAGCTCATCTCAGCCAGTCCATACCATATCAGCTTTAATGGGCTGAATCTGCCCTCAGTCCTTGGCCATTTTATGAACTTCAGAATCAATGTGGTGTTTAGTGCAACATGGTGATAGAGAGTATGCAAGGAAGACAAAAATCACAATAAAATTTCGTGCAAAAACCTATAGATAGATACTTTTACATACAAGAACATGACTTGCTCTAACCAAAGGTTAGAAATTCTTATGATTTTCAATGCTTTGTGCATGCTTCTGAAAATATTAAAAAGAATATAAGAAGTCAGATATCTAATTGGAGAAATCAACATGCACATTTCTGATTATGCAGACAAATAGACGTCCCCATATAATGTGACTTTTAATAGAAAACCTTTAATATAGCTGCTAAAGTAAAAGAATATCCACATGGGGTACTGCAAGCTGAATTCATTAGTTCAATTAAAGTAACTAGCTCTGCACAGCTCCACTCAAAGATTGGGAAGGAGACAGCTCTGCTTGAACATTTCATTTTAATTGTGATAATACTGCCATTCTCCTCATGAAAGTCTTTAAAAGTGAATGCAAAATACTAAAATATATTCTTCTTTTATTAAATGCAAAGAAAAGAGGAGGATAGTTTTAAATATAAGAGAAGGAAATCATTAACAATCTAGTATAATGATAATATTGTAATGTGAATTAGGACATCCTCAATGCAGCTTAGTATCAGAGTTTAACATAAATTTATAGTTTTTTTTTTTTTAATATATAATTATTATTTTTTTTAATGTCTGTGGAAAATCAAAATCAAATTTAAGCTGAAAAACTAATATATTTCTTTTACTAATCAGTGGGGGGAAAAAAAGTTCTTATTTTCTCCAAAGCAACTTTTGCTAGCAGTAGCTGAATTAATCAACAATAATTCACGGCATAGTACCAGTTAAGCCAAGTTTGCATTTGTTTTATGACAGGAAAGCAATGTAAACCAGAATGGGTGGTTCTGATTCACAACTTCTAATGAAGCTGTCAGAAAACCGAACCAACCATTTAGTCTCAGCTGAAATGATAATATTGTCACAGTGCTTCAGTTTTTACCTTTTCTTGAATCTATATAAAATATTTTCAGACTTTCAAAGGAAGTACAGAAAATGGCTTTTCTGCTGCAAACATGAAGAACATCTGTTTTTCCACAATCTCCCTTTGATGAATGGCTCAAGTACAGTCTCTAAGAGGAAAATTTTGCCTTACAGTGCAGAATGTTTCTGGAATAATCCTTTGGGCTCTTATTCTGACCATTTAATATCATCTAAGCTGTGGTTCTTTTTATTGTTTCAGATTAAGTAAATACAATTTTCTAACTATAAAGCATAGCAATAGATAAGTTTCCCCAAGGAAAAGACGCTGTTCTGATAAAAACACTGAGTAATGCATCATCAGTGCTCTGTGCATCTTGGAAGACAGTAACGCTCCAAAGACTGAAATTCAACCTTGTGAAAGTTGGTTTTCCACTAAATCATCCTTAAAATTACCAAAATTTTTGCAATGGTAATTCCCTCACTAAAAGGCATATTTCAGCATGGATAGTACAGAGGGCTGCGGGGTACTGGGGTCAGCTGTTGTTGGAAGAGGCTCCTTCTGGTCTTGCAGATGTCAGTAAGCTCAACCTGAAACACAGTAGCTTCAGGGATAAACAACAGAGACTTCAGCTTGTCCTGCTATTCTGAATTGGCCTGCCAACTTCAGATACGAGCAAGTGACAGAGATTATAATGGTTATGTTGGAAGTGTTGGAGAACATGCTAGAAAGTGAAAAAAGTTTTTCATCCTTAGTAAGGTACAGGTAAGTAGGAGAATATTGAACAGTTTGGGTGGTCAATTCTGCTGGAATTCATTTAAAATTTAGACCCTGCTCAACACAAACTAAAGCTACTATTAAAAATCCACTTCAGCAATGTTGTCTTCCTATCTAATGTGCAAGATCATGACAAAATACTGTTTTTAATCAAAGTCAGCAGGCATGTTAAACTGTTGAGACTGTATCATTTTACATCATGTAATTCTCTGTTACAAATCAAGAAGCGCATATTTAATATCTGAGCATGAGAGACACCTTGCTGACATCTTTGGGTCTATTTCTATGCTTGAAGAGAAGTAAACAAAAACAAAACAACAACAACAAAAGCATGGTACTCCTTACCTTGAAAGGGAAATTTTTAAAAGAAAGATGAGTGCATACAAAGAATACAGATAGGTTTCTGTGCTGGCCCATAAAGGGTTTCTAGCATGCAGTAACCTGGTCTGCAACCCTGATCCCCTCATCGCGTCTGTATTTCATATTTCTATTATCTATTGATAAAATATAAAACTGGCGGCAAGTACTGGACCCAAAGACTTCCAATGGCCTAGGTGGTAGATGACAGATAATGCACTGCTCTTTCTAACCTGGAGCATTGCAGTGGCTCAGCCTAATCACCAAGACTGAGAGTACATTGGCCCAGCACAGCTGCAGTTTCATATTTAAGGCATTAGCAGGAAATGTTTGATCTAAGTAGTACAAACATTAAACAGTACACAGGATACAAGTTTCTTTAAAAAAAAAATGAAGTTCTATGAACTACATAAGCATAGATCCCTATGGACACTGCTCTTAGCTTGCCAGTGTTCTAAAGTAGAGTTTTATAAGATTTTAGATATTTCAAAGCTTGTGGGGAAAAAAAAAAAAAAAAAAAAAAAAAAAAAAAAAAAAAAAAGCTCAACAAACAAGGGTACAGACCAGGGTATATCCCTAGATAGCCCAGGATTCCAGCCCACAAGCGTGCAAGAACAAGCCAGGGGCTTAGTATTTGAAGAAAACATTTTGTAAAAGCTCCAAGGCTGGACCTAAGAACTATTTCATCAGAATTCATCATCCAACAGAAATTTGCTCAAGACTCCCCTTCTTTCTTTATTCTTCACACATCAGGCAAGTCAGAAAGGGGATGAAAAGTGAACACTGAGAAGGAATTTTGCTTCATAGCTGTCATGAATGTTTCTCAGAAGGCAAATAAGCATTTGAAAATATAAGGCTGTACATTAACAGTTCCTTTGTCTGTTTGCTGATTCTCAATCAAATGTTTTGTTTTTCTTTCACTGATGAGGAGAAGAAGAAGACAGAAGAAAAATCACATTAAGATGAACAAGGATTCCCCAAAATAGAGCCTTCCACCTCAAGGTCTCTGCCTTCCTCGATTCAAAGAAATGGTATGTGAAATTAAATTTGTAAATGCATCAGTATATAAAAGTAGCACAACTTCACTCAGACAATCTGACTCAGTTGATGATTTGACACAAACCTTTTAAGTACACTTGAGAAAACAGCCTGTGTTGAGCTTTTTCAAAGAGCAGTATGCTGCAAAAAAAATCCCTTTTTTTTTTTTTTTAACCTTCTGAGATTTCTCAGTCTTCTCAGTGCACCTGCAAAAAGAAGCAGCCCTTCACTCAGAAAGTAGGTTTGTGTTCACTGGCTTCAGAAACATTTAACTGGTTAGTATAAACATGATGATGTCTGGCAGGTGGCAGGCAGCATATGATGATAGAATCAAAACACCATGGCCCAGTGTCTTATTGTAAGGCACTATTATATTAACTACAAAAAGCATTTTTGCCCCATACACAAGGTTCATTGATTTCTGGCTTCTCGTATTTCTGCAAGCATATTTTCCTTGGTTTGTTGCTGAAGTTCCTGACTCAGCAAATCATATGAGTGTGTAACAGCATAAACTCATTTGATTTGTTTGCTTGCATAGTGACCATAAGCGGCTTCAAAATAGAGTGGTTGGAAATACAATACATGGCAATATACTTTGAATCAGCTGGTCCTTGAAAGGGACGTAAAAATCCCTGTGCTGCACCTATCTTTCTCCATCTCCTCTTGTAAGTCTGCATCTGCAGAAGTATGGTTATTAGTTCTGGTATTTAGGTTAAAAAATAATCACCTATTCAACTCCAAAGCAAATTAGAAACTATGGGTAAAGCAAAATAATGTTATGTCTTGTCTCTGTTTCAGAGGGACGGTGCTCTAGGGAAGGATCAGAACATTAAAGTTATACAAACAAAACAAGAGGGTTAGTCCAGATTTTACTCTTCTGATTTTCATCAGTGCTGCTGCCTTAAAATGTACGTTAAACAATGTAATAAAAAAAGAGAGAGAAGCTTGAAAAATAATCTTAGTGTCTTTCCCATCAGTCAGTTAATCAGTTTCTAAACAGTATATGAAGTAGAACACCAGTTAAAAATCTCATGTATATATCTTATTCACATTAATTGTCTTAGTCCCCTTTTTAACAGTGCAAGTGACCATAGAGAGCAACACAGAAAGGGGGAAAAAAAAAAAAGGAATAATTCTAATCAGGAAAAAAAGCCAGAGGATAGATTTCCTTATGAATTGAATGCACAATTTTTCAAATATAAGTTAGTTCAGAGGAGGGCTACTAAGACGATTAGAGGACTGGAACACTTGTATGAGGACAGGCTGAAAAAAAATGAGCCTGTTTAGCCCAGAAAAAGAGAAGACTGAGGGGAGATCTCATCAATGTATATATTGGTTAAGTATTGGAGGGGAGGGTGTCAAGAGGATGGAGCTGGTCTCTTTCCAGTGGTGAACACCAACAGGACAAGAGACAATGGGCACAGGAGGTTTTAACACAGGTGAAAATGAGAGGGCATTTATCACTGTGAGGGTGATAGAACACTGGAACAGGTTGCCCAGAGTGGTTGTGGAGTCTCCTCCTTCTCCGGGGACATTCAAAATCCACCTGCATGCCATCCTGCACGAAAGGCTTGAAGTGATCCTGCTTGGCTGGGTCTGGATGGTCTTCTGGATGATCTTCAGAGGTTCCTTCCAACCTCGGCCATTCTGTGATTGTAAAAAATCAAAATTCCTCATAAAGTAAAACCTATATTTGAATGCGTGATTAGGTTAAAAACATAAACACTGGCTGGACTGGAAAATATGCTTTGTTTCAACTTTCTTATTTGAACTTGGTCAGTTACTGGAACTTCTAGATGGTAACAAAATTATGCAAATGAAAAAATTTCAAGCACAAAGATTTCTATAGTTGAAATTCAGTTGTTGGCATTATTAACACCAGTATGCTTTTAATAACATGCTTTCAATTTCTCATAGGGTTATTATAAGACTATTATGAAACAATTCTGTTTGCTGTTATTATTATCATTATTATTTTGAATATTAGCTTGCATAAACAGTATGACTTAAGGTACCATACTACAGCACAAGCATTTCAAAACCTGGAGTAGATATCTGTCCCATGGCTGAAATTCACTGCTGCTCTAAGCCATCGTGGCTACACTGTAGTCAGTGGTGATAAACAGATTTGCACTGGTCCGAGGCACTACTAGTACGTTGTCCTCTACCTCAGAAAGAGATTCTGAATACATATATATGCCTTAATTTGCTTGTTAATTTATAAAGGCAGGTATTTCCAAATAAGAATGAAGAAGGAACTTCTACAGAAGAGTCCCTAACAACATAAACCTCCCACATCAAGCACAGTGTCAAAATGAAGCCCAATTTGTACTTTTGCTAGCCAAATCAATCATAAACCTCCTGTGTCAATGAGAAAAAATTGCAAGCTATATAAGAAAGGTTCAGGAGACACAGGAGAAAGCACTTAGAGAAAATTGCTTATTGAAATTTCCACAGCTGGTAGTAGTCTACAAAAGGATCATCTGGTCAGTGAGGGCGTAAAGGGAGGTAAGACTAAAAACAGGGATAGGGGAGAAGGAAGAAAATATATATTTTCTTTGTATAAGATGTATTGTATTTGTATTATATAAATGCTTTTGTATTTCTTTGGATAAAAGTGTTTTGAGAAAGGCTGTGTCTGAATTTAGCTATTAAGTGTTAATGCCAATGCTTATTCTTATTTTACTATTTTCCTATCAAAAAAAAAAACAACACAATTAATAAAATGCATCATTTAGTTCAGTGTGGACTTAAATGTTCATTAGGGACTTAAATACAAATAAACTATGTAGCATATAGAGTGAAAGAGTTCTCAGTTCTATCTACAAATGCAGTCAGAAGGAGATTCTTGGCTGCTGATTAAAAATGTTCCCGGTAAATAAGAAAATGTGTCAAGTCTATTAAGCAAGAAGGGCAACATTGTATTTGCATTACTACGTGCATACAAAGATGGCTGAAGTCAGTGTTAAAACTTCTTTGCCCTAATCTGTCTTTGGACAAGGTCCACAATATTCTGACAGCTAGCGTTCATAGGCACTAGAAGAAAGAGGAAGAGACCAGGAGAGCCCAAAGCTCTGCAGGAGGATCTGGATAGGCTGCACCGATGGGCTGAGGTCAACTGCATGAAGTACAACAAGGCCAAGTGCCGGGTCCTGCACCTGGGGCGAAATAACCCCAAGCAGAGCTACAGGCTGGGAGAGGAATGGTTGGAGAGCTGCCAGGCAGAGAAGGACCTGGGAGTGATGGTGGATAGTCAGCTGAATATGAGCCAGCAGTGTGCTCAGGTGGCCAAGAAGGCCAACAGTATCCTGGCTTGTATCAGGAACAGTGTGACCAGCAGGGCTAGGGAGGTGATCGTCCCCCTGTACTCAGCTCTGGTGAGGCCGCACCTCAAGTACTGTGTTCAGTTTTGGGCCCCTCGCTACAAGAAGGACATTGAGGTGCTTGAGCGGGTACAGAGAAGGGCGACAAAGCTGGTGAGGGGCGTGGAGAACAAGTCCTACGAGGAGCGGCTGAGGGAGCTGGGCTTGTTCAGCCTGGAGAAGAGGAGGCTCAGGGGTGACCTTATCGCTCTCTATAGGTACCTCAAGGGAGGCTGTAGCGAGGTGGGGGTTGGTCTGTTCTCCCACGTGCCTGGTGACAGGACGAGGGGGAATGGGCTTAAGTTGAGCCAGGGGAGTTTTAGGTTAGATGTTCGGAAGAACTTCTTCACTGAAAGGGTTGTGAGGCACTGGAACAGGCTGCCCAGGGAAGTGGTGGAGTCACCATCCCTGGAAGTCTTCAAAAGACGTTTAGATGTAGAGCTTAGGGATATGGTTTAGTGGGGACTGTTAGCGTTAGGTCAGAGGTTGGACTCGATGATCTTGAGGTCTCTTCCAACCTAGAAATTCTGTGATTCTGTAATATACAACAAGTGATAGAAACTTAAGCATCAAAGTGCTGTTTCAAAAGGATAAACCCGTATTTTGATTAATTTACTCTGACATAATCAAAAAGAAGGCACAGATATATAACTTTAGATCTATATTAATCTCCTTAATAGCAACCATGTGCTCAATTTCACATGTTGTATAAGACAGTAAAGGTTAAAACAGCCTGATTAAAAAATCAAGAAGACCAAGGGGAAGTGAGAAGGTTATGCTGATGCCATTTTGCACAGCCACATTCTCCACGTTAAAGGAAGTTTCATTTTCTTATCCCTGTAGCTTTCCCTTTATTCCACAAATCCCACTGAAAATGAACGTATTTAAAACAATTTTTACTACTTGCATTGGTTTACTGGTATTAAACTTACTCAGTAAATTTTCCCAATAATTTTTCCTAGTTTTCATAGTACTTAATTTCATTAAGACAAGTCACAATCTTGCCTGGTTATTATCTGCATGAAAGATCTCTAAAAATGATAAATGATGAACCTAAAGGCCCCCAAAAGAAAAAATATGGGTGGCCAACATTAAGCAATCCTTTTACTGCCATACAAGACTGTTCAGATTCAAAAGAAGGTTATGGTTAATGTTACTAACAGCAGCTATAAATCTAACAGAATTAATATAGAGATGTTTTCATCCACCATGAGTGTAAAGAAAGTTTTGAGCTAATCCCAGTTGAAATAGTTTCAGTTACTTACTTGGTCATGTTGTCCTTTCAATATTAAAAGCTGAAGCGAAAGCATGGGAATTACTGCTTCTACAAACAGCCCAGTTCTCTGTACTGTGCTTTGCACACTGTTGAGCTAAGCCAGATAAACAAAAACAATATAGCTGCTGCTCATCCTGCTTGATTTCTACTTTTTTTTTTTTTTTTTTTTTTTTCTGCTGTTTTGCTGGCAGTAGACTCTTTAGACCTTGTAGCCTGCTAGATTTTAAGTGCTTAAAATTCTCCTTAATAGAGGGGTATTTAGCAGAGGTTGCTGGCTAACTTGTTCTTGGGATGTGGTGGGGTATGCTTCTGGTTTTGGGTTATATTTTAATCTCTAGATATATCAAGCCATTGGTGTAACTCTCCAGAAGATTCACAAAGAGCTTCAACATGTACTGTAAGGGGCTTGACTATGTAGGTGCAGTATTATCAAGAGACCGAGCAGGGTCACCTTTTTCATCTGTGATTGCACCTGCTGGGGCTCCTGTGCATTCGTGTCCTGTTGGCATTTGTGGACCTGAGGGTGGTTGGATTTTTGTTTTGTTTTCCCTAGCTCTGGTCTTTGTGCTTGAGTCCTCTGCCAGGAGCTGTACTGTTTATGTGTCCATCACAAATATGACCTTCTCTTTCTGTTTCTTCTAGAAATAAAATTATATTTAAAAAAAAAAAACAAAAAAAAAACATTTTACCCCCAGTGCCACAACAGGCTGGGAGAGGAGTGGTTGGAAAGCTGCCTGGCAGAGAAGGATCTGGGAGTATTGGTTGATAGTCGGCTGAATATGAGCCAGCAATCCAGCAATGTGCTCAGGCGGCCAAGAAGGCCAACAGCATCCTGGTTTGCATAAGAAACAGTGTGGCCAGCAAGTCTAGGGAAGTGATTTTCCCCCTGTACTCATCTCTGGTGAGGCTGCACCTCAAGTACTGTGTTCACTTTTGGGCCCCTTGCTGCAAGAAGGATGTGGAGGTGCTCAAGCGAGTCCAGAGAAGGGCGATAAAGCTGGTGAGGGGTTTGGAGAACAAGTCCTACAAGGAGCAGCTGAGGGAGCTGGGATTGTTCAGCATGTAGAAGAGGAGGCTCAGGGGTGACCTTATCGCTCTCTACAGGTACCTTAAAGGAGTCTGTAGCGAGGTGGGGGTTGGTCTATTCTCCGATGTGCATGGTGACAGGATGAGGGGGAACGGGCTAAAGCTGGGCCAGGGGCGTTTCAGGTTGGATATTAGGAAGAACTTCTTTACTGAGAGGGTTGTTAGGCATTGGAATGGGCTGCCCAGGGAAGTGGTGGAGTCACCATCCCTGGAGGTCTTCAAAAGATGTAAGATGTTTAGATGTAGAACTTAGTGGTATGGTTTACTGGAGGACTTGCTAGTGTTAGGTCAGAGGTTGGACTAGGTGATCTTGGAGGGCTTTTCCAATGTAGTGTATACATGCTGTGGGCTGCTGCTGATTCACCTCCAACTGTGAAGTTCCCTGTATTGGCAGCTATTACATTACATTATAAGGAACATTATAAAATAGGGTTTAGACTATTTTTTTTGTTGTTGTTTTGTTTTTTGTTTGTTTTACATATAGATAGATAGATAGAAGCACGTATTATTCCTGTAGTTCTAAACAAGCCTTGCTCAAAATGCATGAACACTTCCTAATTACGTTGTGTGTGCTGATGTTCCAGAAGTAGAACTTCTTAAAGGACAAAACAGAGATGATATATGTTAAAGTAATGATGTTGGCTGAGAAGTGACTAGTTACAATAATACACTTGAAATTGTCTAAACCACTTACTTTAACGGTGAGCTTACCAGCTGGTAAAGTATTTTGGGCTTTAGAACTGTGTATTTCTCTAGCTGTATTGCAAAGGCAGATTATCAGTGGTGAAGGTCATATTTTGAAAGTGAGATTGTTCCCTGAACCTGTCTACTCTGTCACATTCTTATCATTGTCTAAAGGAAATTACAATTACTTAGCTGGCGAACTAATATTAAAAGAAATATTTGTTTCCTTTAATAATATTCAGAAGGCAGAAGCAGAGATGGATGATATCTTCTACTTGGTATCTCTTCTCTTTCATGCCTTTAAATCAGTAACACCACAAAGGGCTCTATCAATTAGGTGTCTGGGACTGTTGTTACTGTTCTGCGTTATCTCTGACTGGACTTTTCAGGAAAGCTTGTCAGAACTCATAGTCTATTAATTACACAATCCAACCAAAAATCTTTTCTGGAACTGTACTGACAGGCAAAGTGATGCACTTAGATGTTCTAAAAATAAGTTAATGTTTTTGGTTAGTAGCGGTTGAACAGCTAGAACTTCTGTCTCACCTATTTACAGCACATTTCTTTTGAGCCAACAGTGGAACCATTGCATATACTGATCAGTCCAAACAGTTACATTGCTTTTAATGCATACATTCATATGCCTAAGTAATGATCAGGAAAAGCAATTTTTTTCATATTTGGAGTTTTATTCACAGTTTAAGTTCTTTGTTATGCCTAGAGGAAAATATGCTTACCAGCCTAACAAAGTAGGACTCTACTGAGCTTCAGAACCCAAGAGAGAATACATACGTGCCAGAGCAAGGAAATGCATCATTACGCCGCTAAGATAGATAATATATCTATGAATAGTGTTTTTCACAGCACTTAATCTAAGAATCATTAGCAAATTTGCAAATATTATTCTTAAAATCTATATCAGGTGTACAAATTTTTTCCTGAAAAATTATTGAATCTCTTATCTTAGAATAAAAGGAGAACACTGACTCCTGAAGATTAGAAAGTATGATAATCCTTCGGACTTGAAATCTATACTTTGTATTGAAAAGACTTTTGAGTTAAGTGAAATTTAAAAAGGAGCATCGTGTGTACATAAGTACTTGGTAATGACTTTGTGATACAAGGGAAACATAACAGCTTCTCTTTAAATAAATAAAATCCGGATAAATGTTCTGATTAATAATTTTTTATTATTTTTTTTACTTTTTTGTGAAATAATCAGGGCTTGGCTTACAATACTTCTAACAGATTGTTTCCCTCCAATTAGTCTATTGTAATAATCAGAGCTTAGTTTTGCTGAAAATTCTTCATCTAACTATACCAAACTTTGGCACATAGGAATGGGTTGAAAGTAAGTCAGCTGTCCTACAGATGACCTCAATACAAAAAACTAATTAAAATAGAATCTGTGTTATGTAGCTTGAAACCATCTCCACTGTAAACATGAAGTGAATCAGTTAATAATTAATATTATCACAGAGCCTGAAGGGACATGAAATCAGGGTTCATTATGCTTGGGACTGCATGAATACAACTGCCAGCCAGCCCAGAAGAGCCTTATATCAAATAGACAAGTCAAAGTATGGCAAAAACATTGTGATAGTGGAACTGTCATAGAGATTGAATCATTTATTTGCAGGTATCTAGAAAGTCTTTGGATGTGTTATATGCCACATCTATGTATATCATTTTTATATAAATAATATTCATTTTATGTGGCATCCTTAATACACTGTAATCTGAATACTTTTTTAATAATATTAATGCTCGCCAGCAGTAAAATGTTGATCTATCATGCAATTGATGAAGTTACCTCATAGAATCATATAATCATAGGATGGTTTGGGTTGGAAGGGACCTTAAAGGTCATCTAATTGCAACCCCCCAGCCATATGCAGGGACACCTCCTCCTACTATACAAGGTTGCTCAAAGACCTGTCCAACCTGGCCTTGAACACTTCCAGGGATGGGACACCCACAGCTTACCTGGGCAACCTGTTCCGGTGTCTTACAACCGTCAGTAAAGAACTTTTTCCTTATATCCAATAAAAATCTACCCTCCTTTAGTTTAAAACTATTACTCCTTGTCCTATACTACACTCCATGACAGAGACAATCTCCTGTTTTCTTGTGTATCCCCTCATGTATTGGATGACCTCTATAATGTCTCCCTGGTGCCTTCTCTTCTCCAGGTTGAGCAACCTCAACTCTCTCAGCCTGTCCTCATAGGAGAGCTGCTCCAGCCCCTTTGATCATCCTCATGGCCCTCCTCTGTACTTGCCATAATAGGTCCATGTTCCTCATATACTGGGGACTTCATAACTGAATGAAATACTCCAGATGGGGTCTCACAGGAGCAGAGTAAAGGGGGAGAATCACCTCTCTCAACCTGTTGGCCATGCTTTTGATGCAGCCCAGGATACAGTTGGCTTTCTGTTCTGCAAGCACACACTGGCAGCTCATGTTGAGCTTCTCATCAACTAACATCCCAAAGTCCTCCTCAGAGCTGCTCTCAATCCATTCTATGCCCAGCCTGTACTTGTGCTTCAGATCGCCCCAACCCAGATGCAGGACACTTAGCCTTGTTCAACCTCATGAAGTTCACACAGACCCACCTCTCAGGCCTGCCCAGCTCCTTCTGGATGGCATCCCTTCCCTCCAGCATGTTGCCTGCAACACACAGCTTGGTGTCATCAGCAAGCTTTCTGAGGGTGCATTCCATCTCACTGTCCATACCTCTGAAAAAGATGTTAAATAGCACTGGTCCCAATACTGACTCCTGAGGAACACCGCTTGACTATAGTCTCAATATTTCAGGACACATACTTTAAATCATCAGCATATAATCTTTATGAAGTGTCATTCTAATCCAATAAAAGCTGGAACTTCTGATGTTGCTACTCTTTCTGCAGTTTTTTAGACAATTACATGGGTAAAGAGTTATATAAATTCATAATCACTCATTATAGAATGTGGCTCATATGTTTGAAAGAACAGGAAAATACAAAGAACTGACTTTTTCCCCGTTCCAGTTCATTGCTTTTACCTCCTGAGGAAGTGCACATATGTGCAAACAAACATAAGTTAACTACAGGTTTGGTTTAACACTGCATGTTTTTCTATATCGGCTGGGAACAGATATGTGTCACTATTTCTGTAGCCAGATATCTCCTTAAGATCTCATTATGGGACATCATGGTAAATTAACAGCTTTACAGGTCAGTTCAATGTTGCCTAGGAACCAGTGACCCTGACCTAGATATGTTTAAAATGGGCAAACAAAGAAACTTCTTTATCAGCAGTAAATGTATGCCCATTACTTGTAAACGGAAAGTTTCCTAAAGCATAAGGTAATTCAATCAAAGAAGAAAAATAGAAAAGAAAAAAAAAAAGAAAAGTGAATTAGAATTTACAGTTCTTTATGAAGAGTTCATTGAATATCCTAACAGCTTAATCTAAAGGGAGGATAATATTAGGTAGAATTTAATTAAAGACTGGAGGTAAAGTAAAAGTAGCGATAACAAATAGTATTTTATGAATTGAAAAGGAGACCATTTTAGCAATGTATATAAATTCAAAGATAAGGATTGTAATATGTTGGTACAGGATGATAGGTAAGCAAAGAAAGAAATCTGTGGTTAATGGAGCTAATGACAGTAAGAACAATTGTTATTATTTGTTTACTATTTTATAAGAATGAAAAAATAGTTTGAGTCTGATAGTGGAGATAGACTGCTAAAAATAAATCAGAAAAGCCAGAAATATTCAAGTATTTTTTTTCCATATTTAAGAAATAACAAGATGATTGATTACATCACACAAGCATGATGAAGTTATTTACAGCCCATTAGAAACAGTGGAGCATGTCAAACATCTACTAGGTATAAACATTTTTAAATCAATGTGTTTGGTGAAATTGCAAACAGTATTACTAAATGAGTTAACTGTGGATTTTTCTGACATACTAGTGCTCATTTTTATTAAATTTTGAGACACTGAAAAATCCCAAAGGTCAGTAAACTATTGACATTCAAAGAAGGCAAGCGAGACAATAGCTCAATGGCCCAAGCTTCATTTGCTGTGAGGTAAAATTATTTAAATGAAAGTATTTGTCCAAAGAAACCGGAGGAATTTTAAATACACACCTTCACATTAAGTTATTGAAAACATCTGAAATAGCTCTGCTGGCATCTTACAAATTAACGTTTCCTTTTTTTTCTTCTGACCAGCTTAGAATAATTTTGGCTTCTAATGGTTACAAAGGACCCGTATCATAATGTTTTGACTTAGAAAATGTTATGTTAGTATTCAGTATGATCAAACCCAGCTTCCTCCTCAAACCTCTACAGGGTAAAGTTTTTTCTCATTAGTCTCTTGCAAATCCTGAATGCCTATGTTAGATAACATGTGTTAGAAACTTAGGATATAATTTCAAAGCATACCAAACTCAAAATCTCACAAAATTTGATCTTAATAAAATTTCAGATGTTTTGCTTTATTTTAATGCAAGTTAAATTTACTAGTTGAGATGTAAGGCAAGGTAAAAATAGCTCATCTTAGTGATTCAAATAATGACCAATATACTAGGCTGTATGGATCTGCATCCAGATCTGCAGAACTAGTTCTATTTTCTTTGACAGTGTTAAGGATAAACTAAGCCTTATCTACAAACTAACAACTTTAAAATTTATTATTACTATCTATATAGAAGCTTTCCTTTTTACAGTCTTTTCCCTCAAACATACCTAATGTCTTTTATTAGCCACAGAGTGCCTTCTACATAAAATTACTGTACTCCTGCAATAGCAGTACTCCTGCTTCCTAAAGAAGGGAACCATCTGTCTTTATATTCCCATAATACAATGTGCTTCCTTTACTCTATTCTGCCCGTGTGAGGCCCAGCTAGAGTCCAGGTCCCATCCAGGTCTGGGGCTGCCAGCACAAGAAGGATGTTGATCTTTTAGAGCAGGTCCAGAGGAGGGCCACAAAGATTTTCAGAGGACTGGAGCCCCTCTCCTATGAAGAAAGGTTAAGAGAGATGGGGATGTGCAGGTTGATGAAGAGAAGGTTCCAGTGAGACTTCATTGGAACCTTTCAATACTTAAAGGGGGCTTATGAAAAAGATGGAGACCAAATTCTAGCTTGGGCAGATAATGACAAGACAAGGGGGTATGGTTTTAAACTAAAAGAGGAGAGATTTAGTTTAGAGGTTAGGAGGAAATTCTTCATTCAGAGGGTGGTGAGGCACTGGAACAGTTTGCCCAGAGTGGTTGTGGATGTCCCGTTCCTGGAGGTGTTCAAGGCCAGGTTGGACAAGGCCCTGAACAACCTGACCAAGTGGGTGGCGTCTTTGCCTACGACAAGGGGGTTGGAACTAGATGATCTTTAAGATCCCATCCAACCCAAGGCATTCTCTGATTTTTCCAAGTTTGCCTTTGTTTCAGAACTGTCCAATCCAGAAAGAAAGGAGAAATTAGATTGCTGTAAGCAATTGTTTATCAGCAACTGGAAAAACATCATAGAATGGTTTGGGTTGGAAGGGACCTTAAAGTTAATTTATTTCCAACACCCTTGCCATACACAGGAACACCTTCCACTAGACCAGGTTGCTAAAAGCCCCATCCGGCCTGGCCTCAAACAATACTAGGGGTGGGGCAGTCACAGCTTTCCTGGGCAACCTGTTCCCATGCCTCACGACCCTAACAGTAAAGAATTTCTTCCAACTATCTAATCTAAATCTCCCCGCCTTTAGTTTAAAAACATTATTCCTTGTCCTATAGTGATAGGACGTTCCCTGACAAGAGACCCTCTTCTGCTTTCTTGTAGGCCCCTTTAGATAATAGAAGTCCTGTATGAGGGCAACCCAAGATCTTCTACCACTCTGCAATTGTATGCTGTGCTTCTTCTTCATCTTCCCTTAGGATGACAGTGTCCATGTCAAGGGAAAAAAAGGTAGGAGACAAACATCATTTCCCTTCTATTAGAAAAGGGAGGAAAGTTATTTATCATACATACAAGAAATCAGTATTTTTATATTGCCCATTACTGATCTGGTTTCTTCTTTGTACTTCAGTCTGTATACACTAATACTGTCCATACTGACACGAATCAGATGAACATATCTCACAATATTCTTTTGGAAATCCCTGCTCATTTGGATGTCTGTTTTAGCAATAGAAATAAAGTTGGATATTAGGAAGAACTTTTTTTACTGAAAGGGTTGTGCTGCATTGGAATGGGCTGCCCAGGGAAGTGGCAGAGTCACTATCCCTGGTGGTCTTCAAGAAATGTGTGGATTTGGAACTTAGTAGCATGGTTTAGTTGTGGACTTTATTACTAGGTTAAAGATTGGACTAGCCGATATTTATATAGAATCATAGAACATCCTAAGTTGGAAGGGACCCATAAAGATCAAGTCCAACTCAGCCTTAGAGGTTTTTTCCAACCTGAATGATTCTATGGTTCTACGGTTGTCCTTGAAGACCTTTGGAGTGAGATGCACTCTGCCTAATTTCCATGTTTAATGTAATGAAAAAATCTAGTGTAATTTATTTCACTCCACTGGCAAAATGGTATGAGATAAATTTGACGGATGGTTTTACAGTTGCAATTTAGGCATATATGAGTTACAGAAGTTAGGCAGTCTATAGCCTACCCTGAAATTCTGAATGTACATCTTCAGCCATCAAGAGTTATCTGATTTGATCTTGAGCACTGATTCCCCTGTGTGACTCCTGACTTATTTCATACTACTTCTTTCTCCTCAGGAGTTCTTCCACATCACAAACCAACAAAAAATTTCTGTCAGTTTGAATGAAACATATGCCTGATATGATATGCTTTGATTCAGCTTTAGAGAATTGTGTGTTGTGAAAAAAATAAATTAATTTAGGTATGTTTAGAAATAAGTTTCCTATACAAAAATATCAAACCCTCCCAAAGTCATTAGAAGACATGAAGCATTTGTTTCAACTTTTTTCTTCTGTGAAACAACATTATTAATTAAATTAATTCACTTTTCTTTTTCCAGTTATGTATTCAGATATGTATTTTTCAATTGTTTCAACTCCAAATTGCTTCCAAGAGCTCCCTTAAAGGATCAGCTGACCCTTTTGTAGTCTGTTCAAGGATAATAGACTTTCAAGTTAAGGGAAAAAAGATATCAGATTTGTGTGTCCTGGGTCCGACTAGGGTGGAGTTAACTTTCCCTGCAGCAGTTCATACAGTACTGTGCTCTGCACTTGTAGCTAGAACAGTATTGGTATCACACCAGTACTTCATTTATTGCTGAGCAGTACTGGCAGAGCATCAGGACTCCCTCCACTCCAAGCCACCCCCCAGGAACCACCAGGCTGGGAGTGAGTAACGGGTGGGGAAGGAACATCACCATGGCAGCTGACCTAAACCAACCAAAGGGATATTCCATACCATGTGGTGTCACACTCAACAATAAAAAGTGGCAATGGGGAACGAGAGGGGAGGGGAGGGCTCCGTTTATGAAATATCTGTCCTGACAAGCAATGGCTACATATCTTGAAGCCCTGCTTCATTGACATGGTCAAGCATTGCTTATGGATGTGAAGTAGAGAGTAATTTCCTTCTTCTCTCTCTCTCTGTTTCTATGCTGCCTTTGCTTGTGTGTTTTTTTTTTTTTTTTTTTTTCTCTCTTCCTTTTCCTTTTAGTTGAATTATTTAATTTCCCTTGATAATTTTACCTTAATATTTTTTTCCTTTAATTAAATTATTTTTACCTCAATCTGTGAGTTTTTTCTTTCTTCTTCCCCTCCTTTTTTGAGGAGGAAGAGTGAGAGAGTGGTTGTGGTGGAGTTCAGCTGCATAGCAAGGTAAAACCACCACAACTGGATACCTACTACATTGTAGAATTGCTTACAGTTATGCAAAATCATTGTAAATTATGATACTACAGCAGACAAGGCTTCATTTCCTATCCACAAAGCACTGAATTTTTGCACGTGTGTATGACGTCATACACACGTGCAAAAGTCATACGTTGTTGCAGGAAGCACGGCCAAAAGCACGACAGACACCAGTAGAGTCAGATCATGCTCCATTTTATTGCCCGAATAGCCTAACTTTTATAGAGAACTTAACAGGGGTGGACAGTGTTTCACACAAGATTATTGGTCAAAAGCACTCAGACAAACAGCTACAAGAAAACAACCCCACCTGCAAGAAAACAACCCCCTTGTGATTAGCAGTCACATAGACCTTGTCCTTGAGGCCAGCTACTGGTAACAATATTTTCCTGAATTCCTCAATTGGGCAATGTGGGAACACTGTCCTGGGAACTTCTCATAGTTGCCCTGGTAGCTTGGTTTGCTCAGCTACAGCAAGCCATGGGATTTTTGCTGTTTCAAGAAATCCCTCAACAATATGTAAGCCTAATAATGTGACAAAGTTACTAACTACAGCAGTGACATTAGTATGATATACCTTGGAGTAGAACTGGCTGTAGAAAGTCAATATTTTTCTTTGTCTCCTTTCAGATATTTTCACCTACTTACCATCAACAGTAAATTATTAACATCTACAGATTCAGAAGAGCACTTTTATTTATTTATTTATTTTCCATACGGTTGGGGTTGAAACCCTGTGTTGAGGCAGTTATATTGACATATATCATTTGCATGGTTTAATTTTATAGCAATTGAATGTGAGTTACAACAGACCAACCTAATACTTCAGCCAAGGGAAGCCTGAACAGTTTATTTTTGGTTTATTCTGACAATGACTAGAAAAAAAAAAAAAGAAAAAAAAAAAAAAGATTTCTTAAAAAACAAAAGAAATTCAAGGGCTGTTTCAGTGGGACAATTTTATAACCACAAGCCGACTTCATTTAAGTGATATTGCCTCCCCCTGTTAGTTTTGTCTCTAGACTTTAAACAAACAGGCTGTGCTGTGATGGGAAGTTCAGCAGCCTCTATTGGATAAAAGCAGCACTTATAGGCTGAAGCCAAGTTAAAGACATACATCAACAATATGGTAACTAGTGGTGCCACCTTTGCTGGAAGAAACAATGTCAAGAGATACCATTAAGATCAAAGTAATTATTTCCAAATTTGCAGAAGAATACAAGAAGCATGTATTATGTTGTTTTTCCTGTAACATAGCACCCACTCAGAAACACTTAATACAAGATCCTCATAATTATGGATGCATGATAGCTTAGCAGTATTCTCAAATAATTCTAATTTTTAATTATAAACTAACTGTCTCCAAAAAGTTCTGATTAGCTGTGATAATTTTTAAGCGCAGTGGGATGTTCTTGTGGGACAAGATCTTCATCCTATTTTAAAAAGACCACACAATTATAAGATTGTTAGTATCATGTACCAAGGGCTATTAAAGACACTGGATATATTTGTATTTGGTCCTGAAAGTGTTTTATTACTGACACCCTATGCAATGCAGTTTTTAGTGTGTAGTGACTCCTAGGGGCCATTTAGAAAAAGTGAATGTCTTTTGTTTGAGTACTTGCTTCAAAGTGTTTATTTTATTTTATTTTATTTTATTTTATTTTATTTTATTTTGTTTTGTTTTTTGTTTTGTTTTGTTTTATTTTGTTTTGTTTTGTTTTGTTTTGTTTTATTCTTCCCTAAAATGGAATACATTTCTAATTTTGGAAACAATTATTACAATTTATCTGAAAACAGTGAATCCCATCACCTGGAGGATTTTGCAAGAAACATTCAGTAATTTAAAACTCTCTAGAATAGTAAGCAAAGTTTAATCTGTTTTTTGTCTGGTAAATCAATATACTACTTCTAGTCATGGCTTCACCATGAAGAAAATATAATCTAGATTAATCAAATAGAAATAAGAGATATGGTTCCAGCCAAGCACCAAGATATGTTATTTAAAACTCTAGTGAACTTACAGACACTCTCAGTTGTGTAAGGGAATTGGGGGGTTGTTTTCTTTCTCTCCAATTCTTTATGTGCATCTTTTTCCTTTCTTTGTGGAGGTGAAGAAGAATGGTTTAGACTTAGACAAAAAGTGCAGATCCAAATTTTATTCTGTTGTAACGCTCTATATAAGGGCAACATCCAGAATATATGATTCCCCTCACATCAATTTCCTGATGATTTTTTGGGAAACTCCAGGTTAACACACTAACAGGAAAATAAACCTATTTATCACTTGTGGCTGAATTTTACTTTCTGAAAGGATGATGTAACTGCAATATGTCTGGCTTTTTTTTTTTTTTTTTTTTATTAAAGGTCATATCAAAGGTCAGTGATTGGTCTGAGTCAGCAAGTAAGTAGAAGTAGGAATCAAAACCCACAGAAATGAAAAGAATAGCATGTAAAAGAGTAGTGAAGGAAATGGATGATGTGACAGGTGAAGGCACACTCAAAGAGCTACACAACCATATAGACATTGTTAAAAAATGTGGAAATGTAGGTATCTCATTTGTACATGCCAACATCAATGCTAGAGAGGGTGTCCTTAATGCTGTACATCATTTTCCCCCTGCCATCCATAAATCTACTTTTAACAGCAGGAATTCCTCTTATCCCTACAGTAATGAAATCCAACTGTCAGTTTGTAAATCCATACACTTAGATTATTTTCCTTCTTATCCAGCTGAGCTAATTCTTTCACCAAAATTCTGCGAAGGGGTGACTAATTGTGCTTAGTGCTTTCATGGTGTTTGTCATGTTCAAAACATTAAATATTAATGAATTATTAAATATACAGAACTATTAATCTGCAAGTCAGTCATCGGGGTTGTGCTTAACTTTTTATTAATTAAGGTCCCATCATGAGGAATTTATCATAAGACAGTCTGAATGAATTCTTCATTCATTCTGAAGAACTGCCGATGTCATCATAAAGAAACAGGAAATTGCTTCAGAATATTATAAAGTCAAGAGAAATAATGTCACCTAAAATGTTTCCAAAGTTCCTACCCTTTCCGGTCATTCTATTTTATTTATTTTTTTTGCTGTTGGCTCTGTTTCATGTTCCTTCATGCAAGCAATAAATACTGTACAACTCACATCTGTTGTATCTATGACATCTTTTTGAACTGAAGAAATATCTGTTCTTTACCTAAAAAATGACACAGTGAAAATAGGAATGAAAAACATCTCCCTAAATTTTAAAAAGTTTACTCTTTGATCTGAAAATAAAAAAAATCTGTTTCACTAAAGTAATATCTATCTGCCCAGGCAATCTGCTCAGTCTATGCTAGATAGACTTTCACAGTATATATCAAATGTAGTTGTGGTTCAAGGCCTAAGTGTTTCTGTACTTTCCTCTGTGACAGAAGGCTTCATTTTTTCATTGGGGTAAACAGTCTGGATCTTTGAGGTGAATGAAGAGTATACAGAAAGAAAGAGAGAGATTTTGCAGAAGTGAGTTTTCTTCTCCCTCCTTCCTGTCTCCTGTCTTTCTCTACTTTGGCACATCAGGTGCCAATAACAATTTAGAACTTTCCCTGTGACCTTTAAAATTACACTCCTAATACTTTCTAGTGTTTTTAGCAATGCAAAAATGAACAAACAAAAATGTAATTTTAAGCTAGTTTACATTAGGTGTAGGAGAAGAGTTTAGTCAGGCAACATGTTCTTGTTCAATCTATTCCTTCCAGTGTGAAGGAATTTTCACATACAAGGATTGGGCACATATGTGTTAGGTAGTTTTGCAAAAGAGAGATGAAATAGCTTTTGCTACAGGAGTGCATCTCTACACAGAATAAAGCAAAAGCCCCCCAAGCAAGGTAAGATACAAGAGCAGCTAAGATATAAGATCTAAGATTAAGTTTTCCTATTTTATGCTTTACTTTGGAGGCACTGCTTCCAGCTTTGTAATCAAGAACTGTGCTGCAAGGAAATGTATGACTTGTATTTTGAGCTAGAGGGCTTAAAGTGAACTCAAAGGTCTTTATCAGGCACCAAGTCTGCTTTTCATATAGATACAGCAAATAAATAAATAACCTGTGCAAAAAACATGTTTTGCTATATTTACAAAGACAGACTGGAGAACTTTACTTAAGTTCTTAGTAAGCTATAATGGCTCGGGCAGGGGGCAATGTTAGGATGTGCCAGCTGAAAAGGATGTTGTCATCTAGAACGGGTAAAGGGGAAAGGTCTTAGGAAAAGCTCACAGCCAGAGGAGTAATTCTCATTAAAGTAATCAAACTGAAAAGAACTATACTTAATATATTATAAGTTTAACATTAATGAAATGTGGCATATAAAAGTGTTCATAAAGAGAGCTTTGTTACAAGACTTTATCAAAAAAGAAGGACTTACTCATTCCTGAGTGGTATCAGTATAACTTTATTTGAATTTCTGTTATCATGGGAGCTTAATAGTGACATACCCCTTGGTAAACAGTTCTTTTTCCAGTATCTTGCTACTTCCCAGCTGGTTTTGGTACCATTCATAGCTGTTGTTATCAAGACACACAAACTCAACTCCTTGGTCTAGGGAATGAATTGTTACTTATACTTCATTTTCCCTCCTATTCTAGAAAATCCTAGATCATTCTTCTTGATTATTATTATTGTTACAAGTAGTTACTGCAGAAAAAATGGCAAGTTGCTTTTCTCTGCTTCAAATAGTCTCACATTTCTAAATATACTTTAACAGTTGTCCTCCTGCAAATAAATAAAGCTGTAGTCTTACGAAAATACTACTCCTTCTAAGCTTGTGATGGCTAACATTTGTTAATACTAATTTGTTAACATTTTTTTAACTCTGAGTTCTTCCCCAGAAGTGTCCCCCCAACAAAGACCCATGCTGAATCTTGCAAAAACAAACAAACAAAAAAAAACAACAAAACAAACAAACAACATCAACAACAACAAAAACATGAAAACTGCTCACCTCCAAACAAAGCCTATGAAATTTTAGCAATGAGCCAGTGGCAAATTACTTGATGATTTGATTCAAACTGTTGCTCAGCTTACTACTTGAGCATGGAAGACTACAAAACACACTTTTCAGGAGATCTCAGAAGATCCTTGACTACAGTTAAGTGAGAGCAAGTGTATATATATTTTTTAAGATGTATTGGTTTATGTGGCAAGGTTTTGGTAGAAGGGGACTGCAGAAGTGGCCTCTTTAACTAGAGTTCAGAAGCTGTCCCATGTAAGATAAGGGCCAGTTTCAGTCGGCTCCAAAGGGACCCGCCACTGGCCATAGCTGAGCCAATAAGCAATGTTGTTTGCACCTTTGTGAGAGCATATTTAAGAAAGGGAAAAAAACTGCTACATAACTGCAGCTGAGAGAGCAAGGAGTGAGAAGCAGCTCTGCAGACACCCAGGTCAGTGCAGCAGGAGAGCAGGAGGTGCTCCAGACATGCAGAAGTTCCCCTGCAGCCTATGAAGAGGCCCCTGGTGGAGCAGGCTGTGCCCCTGCAGCCCATGGGTCCCACATGGAGCAGACCTCCACGCTGCAGCCCGTGAAGGAGCCCCTGGTGGAGCAGATTGATGTGGCTTGGTTGCGGCCCTTGGAGAGCCCCCGAAGGAGCAGGCCCCAGGCCGGAGCTGCAGCCAGTGGAGAGGAGCCCACACAGGAGCAGGAGGTCTGGGGGGAGCTGCTGCCCGCCTGTGGGGTACCTGTGCTGGAGCAGTTTGCTCCTGGGGGATGGACTCCGTGGTATGGAGCCATGTGGAAGCAGTTCTTGAAGAACTGCTGCGTGTGGGCAGCCCCCTCAGGCTCAGTTCGGAAAGGATGGCATCTCATGGGAGGGACCCCACATGGAGCAGGGGCAGTGTGACCCTGAAGGAGCAGTGCAGACAAACTATTAAGGACTGACTGAAGCCTCCATTCCCCGCTCTCCTGCACTGCTTCGGGGGAGGAGGTGAAAGAGGATGGATGAGGGGAAGGTGTTTTTAGTTGGTGTTCTCACTTCTGTGAGAAACACCGACTTTAGTTGGTGTTTCTCATTTCTATAGCTAGTTGGCTATAAATTTAGATAATAAATTTATAGGTAATAAATTTCTCTTATCTCCCAATGCTGAGTCTTTTTTGCCCATGATGATAATTATAGAGTGATCTCCCTGTCCTTATCTCAGCACTTGAGCCCTTTTCATCATATTTCTTCTCCCCTTTCCACTCAGGAAGGGTTGTGGTGGAGTTCGGCTGTCCAGCTGGGTAAAACTACCACACTAGATATGATAAAATATACATTTACAGTTCTTATGAGAATCTGAATTCTCATACCAAAGAATAAACAAAAATGGAAAGAAAATGCATTGAAGTTCCTACTTAATTCCTGCAATCAATACATTTCACAATAATTTCTCGTATAACATTATCACAGTTGCTTTCTTTCATGCTTGATAAAACTGGGCAGATTAAGTAATTTTGTCATCTCACAATCACAGGAGGTGTAATTATAAATAAATCAGGATCAGGGCTGGGTAAGATCACAACTTCTAAAATTCCAAAAGTGGAATCTGTCAAAGAAGAAGCTGTAGAAAGGGACTGTATTTCCTCAAGCATTTATGTTTCACATATGTCAGAGATTCACAAGGTTAAACACATTTATATCCATGAGGCAGAGAACTGGAAACACAGGGCCAAGCCTCCACAAATCATGTCACCAGGTATGAAATAGATATTTTTGAAGATGATAGCCTGGAAGAATTTTTTCAGTCTGGTTACTAAGCAGAGAAAATAAAATTGCATTCTTCCACCCACTCTTCTGCTCTCAAGTACACTTTAAAATTTAAAAGTATGTTCTGAAAACAAAAGAATGTTTCACAGTTTCACAGAATTTCTAGGTTGGAAGAGACCTCAAGGTCATCGAGTCCAACCTCCAACCTAACGCTAACAGCCCTCCACTAAACCATATCCCTAAGCTCTACATCTAAACGTCTTTTGAAGACTTCCAGGGATGGTGACTCCACCACTTCCCTGGGCAGCCTGTTCCAATGTCTAACAACCCTTTCAGTGAAGAAATTCTTCCTAACATCTAACCTAAAACTCCCCTGGCTCAACTTAAGCCCATTCCCCCTCGTCCTGTCACCAGGCACGTGGGAGAACAGGCCAACCCCCACCTCGCTACAGCCTCCCTTGAGGTACCTATAGAGAGCGATAAGGTCACCCCTGAGCCTCCTCTTCTCCAGGCTGAACAAGCCCAGCTCCCTCAGCCGCTCCTCGTAGGACTTGTTCTCCAGGCCCCTCACCAGCTTCGTCGCCCTTCTCTGCACCCGCTCAAGCACCTCAATGTCCTTCTTGTAGCGAGGGGCCCAAAACTGAACACAGTACTTGAGGTGCGGCCTCACCAGAGCTGAGTACAGGGGGACGATCACCTCCCTAGCCCTGCTGGTCACGCTGTTCCTGATACAAGCCAGGATGCCGTTGGCCTTCTTGGCCACCTGAGCACACTGCTGGCTCATATTCAGCCGACTATCCACCATCACTCCCAGGTCCTTCTCTGCCTGGCAGCTCTCCAACCATTCCTCTCCCAGTCTGTAGCTCTGCTTGGGGTTATTGCGCCCCAGGTGCAGGACCCGGCACTTGGCTTTGTTGAACTTCATGCAGTTGACCTCAGCCCATCGGTGCAGCCTATCCAGATCCTCCTGCAGAGCTTTCCTACCCTCGAGCAGATCGACACACGCACCTAACTTGGTGTCATCTGCGAACTTACTGAGGGTGCACTCAATGCCCTCGTCCAGATCATCAATGAAGATATTAAAGAGGACCGGCCCCAGCACCGAGCCCTAATGTACAGCAAGTGATCTTCTGCTCTAAAGAAACTTTCCCCTAACTTCACCAATTCAGAGAAATTGCATACTGTGATATATGAACACAACCTCCTCACTCAAACTTCCAATTTTAGTTTTATTATAAATTATGTATTGTCAAAGAGACTTCCACAGCTTGTTAAGGTAAATTATTTGTAATACGCATACCAGTCCTACCCCATACTGCACTAGCTGACCAGCCCTCTATAATGCGTACCTTGGGGAAGACATCATGTTTGAGTAGTTAGTGATCTTGAGCAAACCACATATGCTCTACTGAGCCTTGTACTTAAAACTTCAAAAGTGGTAACATGAGCAGCTGCCATATAACCAAGCCTCTGTATGCAGGTGCTGGATGCTCTGGGATGGTCAGTGCTGAGCTCAGAGGGGTGTCAAGAAAGAGATAACATTCCATCCTGTCAGGAGAAGACACAATTTTCTTTGCTACACAAAGCAAAATGCACCACAGCATGGCAGGGAGACAGAACCTCTCTGCAGATGGGATCTGACCAGTGTGCTGTGGGAATTCACCCAGGGTCCATTCAATGTTGCACGGAAGTGGAGTTCCCAACACCTGAAGTAATTAAAGAAAGATTTACTTGTGATAACAAGTAGTATATAGTATATATAGTTCTCTTCCTATTCCATCTTATTATTAAAGCTTTTTTATTACACTATTTGCTGTTGTGTCTTTCTTATTGAGATCCAGAAAGAATTTTGGACTCTCCAACCCCCAGAGCAGAGCATCCTCTCAGTCATCCCTTTGCCATCCACCCGATGACACGAATACCTACAAAATGGCACATCTGAATCACTGCAGCTTACAAAGGAGGAAGCAATTTCCATACAGCCAGGTGTTGCATTAAAGGTTAAAGCAATTTGGAGAGAAGCCCAATTAGCTATATGTCTGGTCGTGTTCAGTGTACTGAACTATCATGATTATGGATTCACATAATACACCCTCAATCTAGTAGGCACAAAGACTCTATATTTCTAAGTTTCCTGGGAAGGCACTTGGTATGACCAAGTGTTCGGATCTTCCCCAGAGGCATCCCAGTGTGGAGGGAAGAGAGACCAAATTATAGCATTTTGTCAAAAACATGGCAGGCCATTGGCCCAGGGTAGCAAAAAGTTTATCGGTTCTGATGTACCTTCGAGTTCCCATCTTATCACAGACCTTGGCCGTGGTATCTCCACTCTGCTCCACCCTCTGTACAGTTCCTCTTAGAGTCAGCACAACAAGTTACCCTGGTGTGGCCAACATCTAAGGTTGGAGGCCTAGAGAACTTTTTTGGAATGCAGCTACTTCTATGGAATGCCCTGGAAGCTTCTTAAATGCTTTTTTTTTTTTTTTTTTTTTCCTTTTTTTTTTTTCTTCTGTAGAATATGAATATAAGCTTAATTTCTAAATCACCAGGAAAGCCAAACACGGACAGGCATAACTACCTCCCCTAAGAAATGGAGTTTTGCTCAGTTCTCTTATCTAGGAATTTGGATTATAAATATACCTTCAGGGTATCTTCAAAGCTGATCTAGTGATTCTTTTCTGCTTTTCATCCCATGTTTCTCATTGTTTCTTAAAGCTGAAATTTCACAATAGCCCTGAACTGGTTTTAAGGCAAAAATGCATTATTTCAAAAACAGAGAGAATGTTTTATTTTTACTAATTGTACTTTCTTTCAAATAATTATTCTATAATCAGATGTTATGTGGTTAAACTCTTTCTAACTATAGTCTCATTAAAATGTTGCCATTATTTGGAAAGCTGTGTGAATGGATATTATTGACATCAATTCATTTCTAACAAATCAGTATTATAAAAGGCAGTGTCATAGCCGACACTAATTAACACTTATTTTTACCATTTTCCCAGAATGTCAACATAATGAATGACTGTAACCTACCATTTGATACTTTATAAATTGTAACTTCCCATACCTCTAAAAAGAATAGTGTAAAATTGTGGTAATGAGAGATATGTATTTTATAAATAAATAAATAAATAAATGATAAAAGTAGCAAGTCGAATAAGTTGAGGGTTATCATCATAAAAATAAGATGAGGGTGTCATCATAAAAATCTTAAAATCTATTTTAATAATAATAATAACGCAAAGGGACCCAACCCTTTTGATAGTTTTATATAAAAATAAATGTTCTTCCCATTTATTATTTTATTCTCTGGTTTTGGGTGACCTGTTACAACATTACTTTTACACAAGGGAATTTCCACTCATCAACAGCGGAAGATGTTGACAGAAGTATTCAAAGAAAATTTTAAAAAAAGGAGAGACAAAGGAGTGAAAGTACTGTGACAAGGCAACCATCTAGGATGAAAGATAAGTTTGTGCTTGTGATCAAAATCAAGTCAATCCACATTTCGTGTAATGTTTATTCACTATCACACAGTGAAGAGTTTTAAAAATCTGTGTTTTCTCCAGTGTAGAATGGAAAAACAAACAAAAAACAAAACAAAACAAAACAACATATTTATTTTAATTAAGGTGCATGTAAGGGGAACCACATTTCCTGACCAATGCCAAGAATCAGCTGTTCCAGAACAGGTTTAAAGTATCCTGCAGTTCACTGAACCTTCAACTCTCTTGAGGTTCTCAGTCTCCAGACCAACCACTCCAGCACCTTTCATTACAGTCATTGACTCCCATGCTCAGCACACCTCAAAAAAAAAAGGGTGTGGGGGCAGAGGAGGATTTTTTCTATGTATTTGGAAGCCTCAGAAATTACATAGCTAATTGAGTTCTGTTCTTCCTGCTTGCTCTCTAAAATGCACCTTTCACAGAACAACTGTGCTAGTGACAGCGGTAGTCTAACATGAACATTTTACTTTAGCCTAATTATTTCCTGTATATAAGATTTTTATAATAGCAAGCTAGTGTAGAAGCATATACTGGAAAGCCCTTATTATATACCATGTATCAAGATTAATTATTGCACTTACCCTAAAGCACATCAGGTTATTCTCTGTTATCATTTAATTATCTTCCTAGTTATCTTTTAATTGTACCATTCCCTACTACTGATAATATATTTAGCTACTATTCTGTATCTTTTCCTTTAGAGAGAACACACATTGCTTTTGAACTGCAGCACAGCTTGTGCCAAAGTATTGTAAATGCCACCTACATTAGAAAATCTTTTATTTAAAACCACAGATGTCATCATAGTAGAATATCATCCACACAGTAACTGATCAGAGTAAACAGAGCATTTAATTATTTTATGAGAATTTTTATAATCTGAAATGTTACATTGACAATTGCTTTTCCTTTCACGTATGTTTTGTCATGCATTAGGCAGAATATAATTATGTGAAGCATTGGGGATTGACCTTTCACTGTTCAATCATTCCCTCTCCAGTTGATAAGAGATCTTATTGGATAGATTTTATAAGAGGTACACACACACACACTTTATTATTATTATTATTATTATTATTATTATTATTATTATTATTATTATTATTAAGGAGGATGTTTTGCCTAAGCTCCTTTTCATTTTTATTTCAATAACAATCTTGAAAAGTAAAAAAACCAAAGCATCTGATTTCACAGGAAACCACTAGAGATGGTTGCTTGGGCAGTGCATGTAAAATTTTATCATTCTTTGTTATAAAATAATAAATTAGCAGAAGTAAGAGAAACAAATTAGTAGAAATAAGAGAAAGCTGGATAATGGTACAAATTTTTAAACTCCAGTGATTATTCATTGTAAGTTATGCTAAAATACAAATTGCAAGGAAACTGAACATTGTGCTTCATTGAACAACCTGATAAGGTATATAGTGCAGTAGATTGTCTGTTTGTTGTTAATTTAGCCAGAATGGTATGCTTCACATAACAAAGGGAATGACATGCAATAAATAAACAATAAAACAACAACAAACAACAAAACAATAACAATAATAATAAAGATAACAATAACAACAATGATAAATAATAATAATTATAACAACAATAATAATAAAGCCCAAGAGGTACCTTTCCCTAAAAGCTTGCATTAAGTTCAGCCAGAGATAGGGCCTTTGCTGAAGATACAAGTACACGAAATGTGTTTGCCTGATGAATTATAACTATCAACACTCTATCAAATATTTTTCAATCAAATTTTTCAATCAAACTTTTGCTATCAACAGTGATCTGATAACCAGCCCCTGCTTCAACTGTCAACTTTTTGTACCAAACCTGAAAGCAGCTAAGGAGAGATGAGACTGAAGAGCCTCAAGAAAGTATTAAAGATGGGCTGCTACATTTGTGTTTTCCCAGATGTATGTCTATTGTATTTCGGCAAGCACATCAAATTGAACATATCAAAAAGAGGTATTTGCTCATTTGTCTAGAGTTTCCAGATGTTCAGTACCTTGCTGAAAGCCACTTTGCTCTACAGCACTAATTATGACACATTTGAGTATATATGTCAGCACACTGAACTAATTCCACACTCCTTACTCAGAAGCATTTTTACTTTTTTTTTTTTTCTTTCTGTAGACCAGAGTTATGCAGGGAAGGGATCTCATTTAACCATCTGCTTTTAAATGGAGGAAGATGCTGCTGAAGGATGTAATGTACAGTATTAAAGTGAAAATTCTACTTAGTCCGGACTTCGGTTTGGGTAGCACTTGACATCAAAATACGAGGAGAAAAATGTAGTTCAGAATGTTTTCACTTGTCCCTCTAAAAATAATTGCATGGGAAATTGTGCGCTATAGTGGCACTACTTTTTTGTCAATTAGTGTAAGATGAAAATGCTTGTTGAATCCAATTCTGCCCGGGTCTATGCTAATTTCATGGTATGTTTCCAGATTATATCCTTCAGTTTGACAGATTTTGTGAAACGTTATATGGCAACATCTGATTTATTTTGTTAGAAAACCTACCTAATGAGAAAAGTAATCATCCCCACTAGCCTTTGCTTTTAAATATCAGTTCCCATTAGAGACATTTCTGCAAATCCTTGCTGCTCTTCAGTGGAGATTTTTTCTTTAAGTGGAGATTTTCTGACTGAGAAAACTTTCTAAATTCACACATCATAATTTAACTGAAATAGAGTTGCTTTCCCCAATGTATGTAGTATTTCTCTTTCTACATTATTTTTTTTTTAATAACTTCTTTTTGTTGTTCAGATTTAAGCAAAGTTTTTTTTTTCCTGATAGCCAATTATTCTCATTTGGTTGATTCTGCAGTGGAAGTACAATCAGTCCACAACCTGTGATGATGCAGCCATTGCCATGACAATACATCATCAGACTTGCTTTATGGAATGAGCTGTCAAGATTTGTGATAGGCCAGAATATTCTTCAATAATATTTAGCACTTGTAACTTTTTACAGAACTGTACAGATATTAAACAACCAATCATTACACCAGTCATGATTGACAGAGTGGTATTATCTCCCTTACTTTACAGAGGTTTTCCAGTATTACCAGTCAGCCAGCTGGAGAACAGTGTCAAAAGCTATAGATTACTACATCCTAAATCTATGCTAAAGATATTCTTTTCCTCATTTAACTATTTCCATGAATTTATAAATGTAAATGTTGCAAGACAATTGATAGCATAGTCTAGCAATTACAACAGTTACAAGAACAAATTGCTGTGCTATTTTTTAAACAAGGGGAAACTAAAGGACTACTTTAATGAAATTTTCATGTAGACTGATAAACTTTAAATTCTCACCATTGTATTTTACCAAAAGTGAGTACTTAGTTATGAAGAAAGAACGGGATGATGATAGAGGCTGAAAAAAGTTGAAAAATTACATGGAGAGTTACAAAGTTTAAAATAAAAATAAAAATCTTTTGCGGTTCCTTGATGGAATTCATAACATCTCCTAGAATTAGATTATTTATTTAACTGACATTTTTATAAACTTTTGCAAATAATCTCAGGCATTGTTTTCTTTTCCACAAAGCTGTGTAGCAGCTCATAAATTTCATTATGATTGTTTCATAAAATGTCAAATGGAGCAAATGCACTGAACCTGTCATAATGCATATGATTTAGCTAGTATTATTAATGACAAGTCCTGTAATAAAAGTGGAACATTTATCTTTGTTTAATTCAGATGCACATGCAGGGACTTAAGAACTACACTGTTTTCCTTCATGTACTCTTGTATACCGAATCATGAAATTTCATGTTAAAAATGATGTTCAGAAAACAGTATTGTGTAAAAGGACTGTATTAAGAGAACAATAAAAATGACTCAGAGGTTTTAAAATAGCTTGAATCATTTTATATTCCAATATAATGTTGATTAACAAAAACTATAAATTCAAATCCAAGCAACTCAAGCACTCATCACAGAGTGAATCACAATTCTTCATTTATTTCCTCTCTTCCTGGACCACCTGCTCCTTTTAAAATGAGATGGTACTTTGTTTATTTTATTTTATTTTATTTTATTTTATTTTATTTTATTTTATTTTATTTTAATTTAATTTAATTTTATTTTACTTTTATTCTGTGAGGAATCAGGCACAACAAATTGTAAGCTCAGTCCACTGAGAATTTTCAGCTGTTCATTCTGCAGGAGAGGAGGTTTGCTCTCCCTTTCCTTTTACAAATAAAGCAAAGAAGAAATTGAACTTTCAGAGCCTTGGCTCCTGGCTAGCCATGATTCCTAGTACAATTATATAATTTTCCAGGGAAAGAGCTATCCTGCTGTGCACTTCACTTACCTGAGGTGCCTGTTTTAAGAACCTCATAAGAAGGTATCTTGTCTTCACTGAAGTGTTCTTCATGACTGGTCTAAAGTCAGTTTAAGACAAACTCACTCTCAAGAGGACTTTCTTCATTATTATAGCAAAAGTGTAGGTACCGCTTGGAGTATTGCATCCCAGGCCCCCAGCACAAGAAGGATATAGACCTGTTAGAGAAGGTCTAGAGGAGGGCCACAAAGATGATCAGAGGGCTGGAGCATGTCTCCTGCAAAGAAAGGCTGAGAAAGCTGAGGATGTTCAGCCTGAAGAAGAGAAGGCTCTGGGGAGAGATCACTGAAAATAGAAGACTAAGAGACCTCATCAATGTGTATCTGAGGGGAGTTAGCCAAGAGGAAGGAGCTGATCTCCTTTCACTTCTGCCCAGTGACAGGACAAGAGGCAACGGGCACAAACTGAAATGCAGGAGGTTCCACCTGAGAGCACTTCTTTACTGTGAGGGTGACAGAGCACTGGAACTGGTTGCCCAGAGAGGTTGTGGAGTCTCCTGCTCTGGAGACATTTAAAACCCACCTGGATGTGATCCTGCACAATGTGCTTTAGGCGATTCTGCTCGGCAAGGAGAGTTAGACTAGATGATCTCCAGAGGTCCCTTCCAACCTCGGAGATTCTGTGATTCTGTGATTGCAGCCTTTCAATACTTAAAGGGGGCTTATAAAAAAGATGGAGCACAACATCTAGCTTAGACTCATAGAATAGCTTGGGTTGGAAAGGACTTCAAAGATGGTCTAGTTCCAAGCTCCCTGCCATAGGCAGGGATGCCACCCACTAGATCAGGTTGCTCCAGGCCCCATCCAACCTGATCTTGAATACCTCCAGGCATCCATAGCTTCTCTGGGCAACCTGTTCCAGTGCCTCACCACCATCTGAGTAAAGAATTTCCTCCTAACCTCTAATCTAAATCTCCCCCCTTTTTGTTTAAAAACATTCCCCCTTGTCCTGTCAATATCTGATTGAGCAAAGAGTTGTTCTCCATCTTTTTTATAAGTCCCCTTCAAGTACTGAAAGGTTGCAAAGAGGTCACCACAGAGCCTTCTCTTCTCCAGGCTGAACATCCCTAGCTCTCTCAGCCTTTCTTCACAGGAGAGGTGCTCCATCCCCTTGACCATCTTTGTGGCCCACCTCTGAAACAGTTCTAACAGATCAACATCCTTCAACATCCTCCTGACTATTATTTCATTTTATTTTATGTTAGCTATTTTATTTTTTTGCTTATAGTGCTATATAGTGAATTCTGTAGCTAGGTTTTCTGTAGAAATATTTGTCTATTGAATACTGTGCATCAGCTGCAGCAACTCAGTCCCAAGATACAAGGCAGTAGTCTCTTACAAAAAGCATTGTGGGGATGCTTACCAGTAACTACACAGTCAATAGACTGAATATATCCTTAGGATGCAAGGAAAAAAAAAAAAATCAAAAACCTTTCAGGCAAACACAGAGACTGCTTTAAAAAACAAGGTTTTACAGAACTAATATAAGCGAAGTATATGGTGCTCTGACCACCACTTCTATGGCTGAACTTAGAAATAGTTCCAAAATTAAATGTTTTAGTTCACTTCTGAAAGCATTGAAAAAAGGGAGAGTATACCTTCATGATTCATCAGGAGTAGAATTTCAGTTCACAACAATTACACTAACTATACTGGAATTAAGTTACTTATTAAAAATAGGCAGACTCATGTAGAAAGCAACTCCACAGACGAGTTTTGCTTCTGCCTTTGCTCCCACTCCTTGCCCAAGAGAGGGAGATATCAACTTTGCGGGCTTTCTGAGGGTATCATATCTATCTCTGAGAGTATGATGGGCAACAGCCATGTAGGCAGTCAGCAAACACAGAGTAAGATATTAATTGAACAGTGTGAAGAGATTTCTCTTCCTCTGACATGCAAAGAAGAAAAAGGGACAAGCTCAGTGCTGTGGAGTTGAAATAGACCTATATACATGTATAATCATATCAGCAATTTTCAATTATCATTGAAATTTTTTTTTCTGAATAGTATAACATGGTGATAGTACTCTATACTAGGACTTTCATTTTACCATTCAGACCACCAAGGAAGAATATTGTCTCCTTATGTGCTTAAAGGAATGTGAGCTGCCAGCCTAGTCCAGGCAGAGAGAACAGATCTCATGCAAGCCAGTAAAGGTCATTAAAATGTTTATTCTCCTCAAACTTAAAAATGTTCATTCTTAAAAATGCAAAGTTCTGTACAAATACTTTCTGATGTAGACACCTTTAAATATAAATTCTAGTTTGGTTTTATTTCAGTGAGTGCTGTTGCTCAAGCCTAGCTTTTAAAGACACTTGATTGTATCTTAAAAAAAAAGGTTTACTCTTGGGTCTAACTGATTATTGAACATCACTGTCTGGGTCACAATAACTCTAGATTTGAAAAAATAAAAAATAAATTAAAAAAAATCAAATTTCCCACTTCATTTGATGAAGGTGGGCTTTCTGATAGAAATTATAGTAGAAGCTGCCTAGATGCTTGGACTTATTAAGTTCATTGAGTTGAATACCAGATTTGATCTGTCATGTGTTTGTAGTTCAAATACAAGTTAAACTTTATCAGTTAACATTTAGCTATTGATGAGACAGCACAGTAGATATTTTTAAGAGACAACTAGAAATGTACAAGCACTACAGTCTTGACAAGGGTATAAAACTAAAGAATGTCCTGAGATGAAAGGCCTTCTGCAAGGTTTTTGAGTTACCACAAATAATATTGGTATTGCTACTGAGTAAAATTTGTTGATGACTTTATCTTATTTATCTCTCTGGCAGAATTAAGCAATTTCATTCACTTGCGTAAACATTAAGATGTTATCAAGAGCTGACAAACTCAGTAATAGAAAAAAAAAAAAAGAATAAAGAAAGACAAGGTATCTTTTTTAATTGAATTAAACTACAGGACTCTCAGTAAAAAAAAAAAAAAAAAAAAAAAAAAAAAAAAAAAAAGATCTGCAGGATACATTCTTAATTGCTTCAGCCTTTATTTCTTCAGTTTTATTTGGGTGTCCTTTGTTTAATTTAACACTCCAGTGCACTATCCAATGAAAAACTACGTATGACAGTTATCAACTTTCACATTTTCACTTATAGAAACAAATTAAGACCATAAATACAAACTATTATTATTATTTATTACTTATTATAACAATTTCCAGACGTGGGCTCCAATATTTCATGCATCACTAAATCTATCAAGTAATGATTTTTTTCTTGGACCTAACAGAGACAGAACCATTCATTTTTTAGTGTCTTTTTCCTATGCTGATGTTAAGTTTTGCCTTAGCTGTTTCAGACAGAAATGAATGGTTCCCCCAAGGCAGAAAGAATCTGTAAATTTAGCTTTGAATTCCACACCAAATCCAATTATTATAACAAGCTGGCTACTAGTGTTATAGTTAAATGCTTGTCACTGTTTCTATTATAAACATTTACATGGGAGTTTATAACTCAACCAATAATAATAAATTAAAAAAAAAAAAAAAAAAAAAGCTCCAAGTTAAAGCTTGGCATTTATGGTTTCAGCCCAGAATAAAAGAAAAAAAAAGAAAAAAGAACAAAAAAAACTTGCAAAGACACTTCCCCTATTTTCTAAACCACCTCATTAGCGATTTGTAAATGTTTAGGAGGGAAAAAGAAAAAAGTTTCAAAGAAATTGAAACATGATAAAGAACATGCAAGCCTTCATTCATCTTGTATGAAATCAACAGCAAAAGTTGAGAAGCAACTGGACCAAAAATTTTGGGAGCAATCCATCTCTGGGTAAAACATTGATTACAGAATCTTCCTTGACATTGTTATGGCTGCAGGCTCCTTGACAAATAAGTGTTTCTGGAAATAGGCTGCGGTATGGTTGTGGTGGTTATACCAAGCCCGGCAGATAAGCTTTCCTGCAACTGCTCTCTCACTCCCCATCCTTCAAGGGGGGGGGGGGGGAGAAGGAGGAGGAGGGGGATATGATGAAAAGGACTTGAGGGTTGAGATAAGGGCAGGGAGATCACTCAAAATGGCCAAAAAAGACTCAGCATTGGGAGATTAGCAGAATGTATTACCTATTGCTAACAAGCTAGAGAAGTGAGAAACAAAGCAAACAAACTATAAACACCTTCCCACCATCCATCCTCTTTCACCTCCTCCCCCTGAGCAGCAAGGGAAAGGGGGAAAGGGGGCTGTGGTAAGTCTATAGCACTTAATCTCTGCTGCTCCTTCACGGTCACTCTCTGCCCCTGATCCATGAGGGGTCCTCGCACAGGATGCTGTTCTTCCCAAACTGATCCTGCGGGGGCTGCCCACAGGCAGTGGCTCTTCAAGAACTGATCCCACATGGATCCATACCATGGGGTCCATCCCCCATGAGCAAACTGCTCCAGCATGGGTCCCCCACGGGCAGCAGCTCCCCCCAGGCTCCCTGCTCCTGCGTGGGCTCCTTTCCATGGGCTGCAGCTCTGGCCCAGGGCCTGCTCCTGTGGGGGCTCTCCATGGGCCGCAGCCTCCTCCAGGCCACATCCACCTGCTCCACCGGGGGCTCTTCCACCCATGGGGGGGCTGCAGCATGGAGATCTGCTCCATGTGGGACCCATGGGCTGCAGGGGGACAGCCTGCTCCACTAGGGGCCTCTCCACAGGCCACAGGGGAACTCCTGCTGCCTGCCTGGAGCACCTCCTGCCCTTCTTCTGCACTGAAAAAAGAGGGTTTATAATCTTTGGAAAAGTGGGCAGGCCACTAGGGAGGACTATAAGGATGTAGCGAGGCTGTGCAGGGACAAAATTAGAAAGGCCAAAGCTCATCTGGAGCTCAGTCTGGCTACTGCCATTAAAGATAACAAAAAATGTTTTTATAAATACATCAACACAAAAAGGAGGACTAAGGAGAATCTCCATCCTTTACTGGATGTGGGGGGAAACTTAGTTACAAGAGATGAGGAAAAGGTGAAGGTGCTTAATGCCTTCTTCACCTCAGTCTTTAGCGGCAATACCGGTTGTTCTCTGGATACCCAGTACCCTGAGCTGGCGGAAGGGGATGGGGAGCAGGACGTGGCCCTCACTATCCATGAAGAACTGGTTGGTGACCTGGTACAGCACTTGGATGTGCACAAGTCGATGGGGCCAGATAGGATCCACCCAAGGGTACTGAGAGAACTGGCAGAGGAGCTGGCCAAGCCACTATCCATCATTTATCAGCAGTCCTGGCTATAAGGGGAGGTCCCAGTTGACTGGCGACTAGCAAACATGATGCCCATCTACAAGAAGGGCCGAAGGGCAGACCCGGGAAACTACAGGCCTGTCAGTTTGACCTCAGTACCAGGGAAGCTCATGGAGCAGATCCTCTTGAGAGTCATCACGCAGCACTTGCAGGGCAAGCAGGCGATCAGGCCCAGTCAGCATGGCTTTATGAAAGGCAGGTCCTGCTTGACGAATCTGATCTCCTTCTATGACAAAGTGATGCGCTGGGTGGATGAGGGAAAGGCTGTGGATGTGGTCTACCTTGACTTCAGCAAGGCTTTTGACACCGTCTCCCACAGCATTCTCCTCAAGAAACTGGCTGCTCTTGGCTTGGACTGGTGCATGCTTCATTGGGTTAGAAACTGGCTGGATAGCTGGGCCCAAAGAGTCGTGGTGAATGGAGTCAAATCCAGTTGGAGGCCAGTCACTAGTGGCGTTCCCCAGGGCTCGGTGCTGGGGCCGGTCCTCTTTAATATCTTCATCGATGATCTGGATGAGGGCATTGAGTGCACCCTCAGTAAGATTGCAGATGACACCAAGCTAGGTGCGTGTGTCGATCTGCTCGAGGGTAGGAAGGCTCTGCAGGAGGATCTGGATAGGCTGCACCAATGGGCTGAGGTCAACTGCATGAAGTACAACAAGGCCAAGTGTCGGGTCCTCCACCTGGGGTGCAATAACCCCAAGCAGAGCTACAGGCTGGGAGATGAGTGGTTGGAGAGCTGCCAGGCAGAGAAGGACCTGGTGATGGTGGATAGTCGGCTGAATATGAGCCAGCAGTGTGCTCAGGTGGCCAAGAAGGCCAACGGCATCCTGGCTTGTATAAGAAACAGTGTGGCCAGCAGGGCTAGGGAGGTGATCGTCCCCCTGTACACGGCTCTGGTGAGGCCGCACCTCGAGTACTGTGTTCAGTTTTGGGCCCCTCGCTACAAGAAGGACATCGAGGTGCTTGAGCGAGTCCAGAGAAGGGCGATGAAGCTGGTGAGGGGCCTGGAGAACAAGTCCTACGAGGAGCGGCTGAGGGAGCTGGGCTTGTTCAGCCTGGACAAGAGGAGGCTCAGGGGCGACCTTATTGCCCTCAAAGCACCTCCAAGGAGGCTGTAGTGAGGTGGGGGTTGGTCTGTTCTCCCATGTGCCTGGTGACAGGACGAGGGGGAATGGGCTTAAGTTGCGCCAGGGGAGTTTTAGGTTGGATGTTAGGAAGAACTTCTTTACTGAAAGGGTTGTTAGACATTGGAACAGGCTGCCCAGGGAAGTGGTGGAGTCACCATCCCTGGAGGTCTTCAAAAGACGTTTAGATGTAGAGCTTAGGGATATGGTTTAGTGGGGACTGCTAACGTTAGGTCAGAGGTTGGACTCGATGATCTTGAGGTCTCTTCCAACCTAGAAATTCTGTGATTCTGTGATTCTGTGACCTGGGCATCTCATCTGCAGGGTTGGGTCTCTCACATCTCCTCACTCCTCACTCTCCCAGCTTCTGTTGTGCAGCATTTTTATTTATATATTTATTTATTTATTACCCTTTCTTAAGTCTACACTCACAAAGGCATAAACAACATTGCTTCTTGCCTCATCTCTGGGCAGCGGTGGGGTCCCTTTGGAGCTGTCTGAAACTGTCCCTTATCTGGAATGGGGCAGCTTCTGGAGTATTCTCAGAGGCCAGTCTTGCTGCCCACCACTACCGAAACCTTGCCACATAAACCCAATACAATGGTATGGTTAATACATGCTTGCTGTAATTACCTGATCTAAACAATGATAAATATTAAAGAGTGAAGCGACAAAAGAAATGTCACCAAAAGACTTGAAAAAGTCCCAATATGAAGCTGTAGAGAGTTGACCCGTACGCAGAACTGCAGTGATGGCACCATCAGTGACATATTCAGCTAGCATCCTGACTTGTTGATGCATATTTTTTTAAATCAACTGCACCATAACAGAAGTGATTTTTCTTATAAGATATAAATTAAAGTCCATGCTTTTTCTTATCTTATAGTGTTACAAATTATGGAAACCAGCACTCATCAATCAATTCAGCAATGCAGTTTTGGACATGGAGAAGCCAATACCTAGGACAGGGATAAGAGCAGTCAAAGATTTGGTTTTAAAATATAGCCAGAAGCATCCTGTTCTAAAATATATCACTTATTAAAACAGTGCACTGGGGAACATTGGAATGAACTGTTACCTTATGATGCTGGAGAAAAGGTTTTCAGACAGCTTTAATTTTGATTTGCTTGTTTTTTTTTTTTTTTTTTTGTTTGTTTGTTTTTTTTTTTTTTTTTTTTTTGGTCTGTGTGTGCATATGGTCTGTCTGTAGCAATTTCTTTTCAAACCATTATTCATCCTTTTTTTTGTTGACTTTTTCAGTATTACTTCAGGAAATTATCAGAGGGTTTACAGTTTATAGTCTAGGTTTGCATGAGGTTTTACAGTCTAGGTTTGCATGACTTGCTTAATAGCTTCTGTCCAATCCACCTTAAATGTTTTAGAATTCCCTCTGCCATTGCTTTGTGTCTTTAGAATTCCTCATAATCTTTTACACTACAGATTAGACTCAACTAATTAAATGTGTCATCAGCAGGCTGTCACCCAGCGTGACCTTTTACAGATCATAGCCTGAGTACAATACCTGCCCTCCCCCTCTTAACCTTTTGGAATTTTGAAATGGACCATTTAAATCTATCTCTGTTGTTTTATTGCTGTTTTCTTATTTTGTATTCAAACACAAATCCAGGTTTTTGTTTTGTTTTGTTTTGTTTTTGGCTAATACTATTTTATACGTATGTATACACACATATGTATAGCATTATCCATTATAACATTAACTGAACTGAATTGGCATGGATACTTTCGTTTCAAGGAATCATACTGATTAATAACAAAAGATGCTTTGTGTTTTATGCACCACATATAAGAAACTCTGACATGGAAGTAGAAGTGCATATACTTCAGTTTTCTTATATTTTGCTGAACTTCAGTATTTTGCTTAATTGTTAAAACCTGCATTTTAGGATTTAATTTAAGGACAATTCATTTATTTAAGGTAATCTATTCAGCCTACTCATTATTCCTAAGGTTGCTACAGGTCATATAGAGTGACTTTGCTGACAGATGTAAGTGTATTAACAAGTAATATTTCAATGTTTTTAATTTACAATGCTAAATTCTTTCTCTATGTGAATACAATTGGAATGGCATGACGAGCTCATGGAAATATATGGAAATACAGCCCTTCATTTACACTCTTCTGATAAACTGTTGTACTTCAGAGGTTAAATGTATTTGTTTTAGAAGTAACTCCTGCAAACAACAGGAGATTCCTGATAGCATGCTGACTCAGTTTGTCAACCATATAGATAGAAAGCTTAAAATCGTAAGTAAATATTTTGAAAAGTGTCTTGCAGTAACCTCTTGAGCAAACCTCAAGTTTGCTTGAACTATGCTGCAAGGAATGAATCAGATCTGTCACCAAGCTCCACAAATCCTCCCCAGCCAAAAATGTGCTGCTATTGCAGATATCAAAGCATATATGATAGATAAGATATATGGAAGGCCTCATAATTTAAAATGAAGGTTTCAATATAACAACTACTGAGACTAAAATGAATCTACCTGTGGCTTAAGAAAATTATCAGCCCTGAACTAGATAGCTAGACTTCCTGTAGGATGTATAAAATATATTAAACTTTTCATACTGATCTTGTACTTTCAACAAGTTCCATGTCAATAGGAAATCCAATAATAAATAAATAAATAAATAACACATGCCTTAAATCTTGTTCCTGTCTAATATTAAAATGTTTTACTCTGTTTCTCTGTTCAGCACTCATAGCCCTGAACCTCCCCCAAGAGAAAGTATTTAAATCCTTTCTTTTGAAACAGTTAGAGTCACTGAACTAAAGCCATTACATTACCCTAAGAAACACGCAGAGGTGACAGTGACTTTCATAAACCTGCCAGTACAAAGGCTTCAGCACTCTTCCAGGACTTGAGAAAATTCATATCTATAGGAAAGTGAACTTAGGCGTTTTCATTTTCCAAGGAGATTCTACTATACATGTATGCTTTCCCAGGAAAGTGTCCAAAGTGTGATGGTTTTGCCCCGTCACTCTCCTGGGGAAAATGTTTCATTTGCATTAAAGAATGAAAACTTCTGTAGCCCAGAAAGGGAGAGAAGTCATTTTTTTGGTCTTTCTGTACAATACTTAGTGTAATGAACTGAAAGTCTGGATTCGAACAGCCATTAACTTGAAATGTACAACTTTATGTTGCTACTGTAAGTACTACGGTCTGGTGACCCAGGGTCATTTTAGTATTCTCATGATCAGAAGACTAAAGAAGAATTTGGGCATTGTTTTATTGCAATTGACAATTATAGACAAAAGTCTGTGAAATTTCTTGCACTATCAAGTTTAATTTTTTGAAAGACTCCTATTGAAAAGCAAGGTCAAATTGCAACTTTAAGAGCAGAATAGGTTTTTTGAACTCTGTCATCACTTCATCATGCCTTTATGCAAAGAAAATTGTATCTTATATTCCAAGTCACAGTACATTTATTCTCAGATAGTTTTACACTGCAGTCACCACCAAATATTTTCTGTCAAAATGTTTATGTCAACCGTGGAACTGTTACAGAATCTAACTATGCTTCTTTGGTTTGGAAGGAGCAGACTTCCTCTGGGCTTGGCACATCTTTTTTTTTTTTTTTTTTCACAGCATAACTGAAGTGTATTTCCAAGGTTTTAAGTACAGCGTAGTGAACAATAAAGCAGAAGTACAGCTATTTCCATAATGCTTAAAAAAGGGTTATAACCCCACCATCATTCTTGGTATACATTGATCCCTGCTAATATTAAAACCTAAACAGGTTCTTCTTCATTTGAGCATTATGGAATTGAAGCTCTTCAAACATACTAAAGAAAATATCTTCAAAGCTTCTTAGTAAACTGGCTAAAAATTACTACTTCCAAATTACAAACTAGGAATTAATGAAGTTTATATACAAAATATAACACCCACTGGAAAGATTCAGACTTGTTTTTGCATTTAAATATTTTTTTATTTATATTTTCAACCCCTTGAGGGTCTGACTACAAAATCTTTGAGATAAAAATCCTGTACACTAATTCTAAAGCACTGCAGAGGAAAAAGTCCAAGTGAGCTGGCTGGTGTATCATATGCTACTGATGCTGGCCAGAGAAGGTAGGGTATTTCATTGATAGAATGGCTCTACAGTAAACCATGGCCTTAGGCATCAACTGTCTGTGCTTAAAATCCAATTTTGTGAATTGTAGCTGTTGTAGCTGTGATACCTTGGCATATTTTTGCAGCATTAAAAAATATGTATATTGTTGGGCACTGAGAGAGTAAGATAAGTTACAACATAGAAACTGTTGAGGTGGTAAGAATGACTCAGTGATTCACAAAGATAATGCTGAACTTCATGAAAGTTATATACACCTATAAGCCCTCAAAAACAGAAGATGACAACTCAACATAACTGATTATCAGCCATTTGGAAAAATGGTTGCTGATGGTGAGCATGTGAACAGGTAAACCAGTTGGATGCCAAACCTAGTTATCTACTGTGTATGAGCTAATGAGTAACTGGTTCGTGATGTTAAATTGTGCATATTCTGCTAACAAAGACTCTTTTCACGTAGTAAAAACTGTATGAACAAGGTGTTCATGACAGAGAGTTACAATGCCTCCCTATATGACACATTTAAATTTTATAAATCATCTAGACATCCCCTCTTATCAGGAATGTGAAACACGAAACAGGGTCAGGGTCCACAGCTTTCATCCCTTCTTTTAGAGACCATACAGCTCCAGTTTAGGTTATAGTCCAGAGTAAGAAAATTTACAAGAGATCCAGAATTAAGCTGAGATCCTTTGATTTCTTTGTGGTGTTGTAGTGTTCATTTTTCACTTTAGGAAGTCTTTGTCATTTCTGATCTGGACATGAAGCTTTTCAATGAAAATTGAAAGCTATGCCATTCTTGCATCTCACTTACATCTTCACAGGGAAAAAATAATATTAGTTGATCGTGTAATTCTTATATGATATTCTACGGGTGACTGATCTAAATCTTCATGAGGCTTGAAGGGTCACTTGTATGTTCTTTGTTTTTCACCTACAGTGGGTTATTTATAAAGGACAAATTTATGATTGACTAGCTGTTGCTTGTCCTGGTTTAAATAAGTGACAAGGAACAACTGCCATGTTTATAAACATGACCGGAGGTTATTTTTAACCAACTTTTATCTCCTATTAAACATTTCTAAAGGGAAATTGGCTATATTAAGACATACTTGACCAAAAAATAAAAATAAATAAATAAATAAATAAATTGAATGCTTCTGTTATTTAGCATGTAGGCAATTTATTTCATATCCTCAACAGCCTTCATCAGCATAAGTCTTACTACCTTTTACTGTGCAAATAGCTACTGTTGCTGGTATGGAATTATTAGAATTCAGATTTGATGGCCTCAAAGCTGTAAAAGTAAAGCAATTGTTAATGTATAAATGTGTTATTAATGCTGATCCACCACAAATTGGATTCAAGTCTTGCCATTAATGTTGTTAATCCCATCAGGAGCTATTTAAGATGCCTGCATTACTCCCCCTTTCTTCTTGCCTCACAAAACACGCACATGGTGCTATTTGTTATTGACCTTACACTTCTGTCTTTTACCATCTCTATAGAGATAGACAGGGGTCATAGTGGAAGGCGGGGGTGTGTGTGTGTGGAATATATGTGACAGAATCAATGTGGAGACTGAGCTTCCACTCAAACACACATATAATTCTAAAAAAAAAAAAATAATAAAATAGTCTCAGTTGTATATAAGTGGATTTTGTTGGTATATATAATATATCCCAATATTATAGGTAAAGTAAAGCTACACAACTAAGATCACAACTGGTACAAACTCTCAGCTCAGTTTTCCCTTCTATCTGAGATGTATTTGAGCCTTTGTCCAAATAATTTTTTTCCCTATAATTTGAAAGTCTCAACAATAATATGTTGGATATCTTGTTTGTTTTTCTGTAGGAATGCCAATCTGACAGGCAACCTAATGGAATTTTTTAATTTACAATATTACAACAAATAGAACAAATAGAACCTTTTTGTTGTTGTTGTTTGTAAAATCAGCAGATCAGTACTATTAGTACATCTCTGGAATAGAGCAAGACCTGTTCAAGCTCCAGCACTCATTATGAGCAACACATATCCTAAAACAGTGTATTCTATTGAAAGAATAAATAAAGTGAGATCTTAAGGATCAAAGCATTTCAGTCCTTAGTTGTGTGTAGTTTATCTAAATGTTTTTTAGACACCCACAGGGCAACGCATAAGTTAGCAAAGTACAGAGAGCAAATGGTGAAATCTACTGTAAAAAGAGTTCCATTTAAAAGCAGTCCTGAGACTTAGTAAATATAATAGTAGGAAAAAGAAGGTAAGCCTGTGAATATTAGCATAAATATTAGCATAAAAGGAATACAAGAAACTTAGTAAAACAACACGTGTTTTACTAAATATTGCACCATGTGTGTAGGAAAAACAAAGTCACAATGGAATACTGATGCCTGTATTAAGAATTTAGGCATATCTTAGAAATATAATTCAGCTTTTAGATAGCAGCAGAAACCATAGAGGCTGAGATTGTGATCTTCATTATGTAAGACATAATACATTACTACAAGGAAACAAGGAAAATAATAAGTTTTTCTTTACTAAAAAGAACAACATTAAAAAGGTTGTTAAAAATTCTAGAAAAGTACAGCCAAAAGGATAAAATGGCTGTATCAAATGGCTACATGTATGGAGATTGCTTACAGATGACCAGAGGAATGAAGCCAGCTGAGAACAAACAAAAACTATAGCAAAGTAGAATACAAAAAATATATTTAAAGTAAGAAGATATCCTTAAAACAAACAAACAAACAAACAAATAAAAAACTAAGGTAATGTACACATGAGGAAAATACAAAAGGAAAACTGAAATGGAAAATGAAACGTAAAAAGCTCAAAATCACTAGCATAAGTAAATAAATCAATAAATATAAGAAGATACAATTCTCTAAGGAAAACAAAACAAAACAAAACAAAACAAACAAACAAACAAACAAAAAACACAGCAACAACACCATCAAACAGAAATCCATTGATGCAAGATGCCTGCCAGGGAATCTTTAGGGTTGGTAGATCATGAAAGAGTGAATGTATCTAAAAATATAGACACAGAAGGAAAAACAGGTTATTCTTTCACATTCATCTCTAGTGCAGGAGATCTTAAACATTCACACACTAGAACCTTTCCTCACATTAGGCTAACCATGAGAAAATGTCTGAAATTTAAGTGTGAACATGGAGGGGTTTAGCACAAGTCAACAAAATGAAGAGTAACAAATGAATACAACCAGCTGTTATTCCTTCAAGAGTTGTAAAGGAACTTGAATATGAAATAGCTAAGCTGTCAGATTCAAATGTAGTAATAACTTCTAATTTATGACTGCCCTAATATCATATGATGAAAGGTAACAGATGAGTTTTTTTTCTGGTTTATTTGAAAAGAATGAGGATTTTCTTTTTTGAAGGACTTTAAGTATGACTCATGAAATGCTAACCAGCAAAATAAATCAAAGTACTTCCAAATTAAATATGTTATAATAATATAACATATATAATATAATAATAATATACAATATAATATAAAATATATTATATGTGTATATAATATACTATATATACATATATTGTGTATAATATATAATAATATAATAATGTTATATAAGTCAGTGTAGCTCTTCTAAAAGAAAGTCTGAACTTAGAACATTTTTGAGGAGTCAAAAAATGTGTGGACAAGAGAGATAGGGTCAAAAAAGTCTAACTGAATTTCTAAAAGTATTTGACAAAATTCTTCACTAAAAGGTTTTAAAGAAACAAAAGCATAAAGGAGGAAAGATCCTGTAAGCTAATTACTAGCTAGAAGATAGCAAATCAAGGATAGAAATAATTAGGCAGCTTGAACAGTGTAGGGAGGTCATCACCAGAGATCTGCAGGGACTGGTCCTAAGGCTTGTGCTCTTAAAAATACTAATAAAGCCACAAAAAGTGGAAGGTAATGAAAAAAAAAAATAAAAAAAGGCAGAATAAACATCCAATTCAGATTTGTAAAGATTGTAAAGATAAAAACAAATATGACAAGTTACAGAAGGATTATACAATATTTCAGGAGCGTAGTATAAAATGGTAAATAAAATTCAGTGTTGAAAACGTCAAGTGGACCTGTACCTGAGTAAAACCAATAGAACAACATCAAATAAACAATCTTTAAATACAAAGCAAAAGTCCAGAGGTAGTTACAAGGAAAAAAAATCTATGAGGTATATGCAGTTCTATGAAAACACTTCTGCATTGCTTGGAAGTGCTCAAAAAGCAGAACTGTGTATTAGCAGTTACTAGGAACTAAGTAGAGAAGAAACATATAAAGAAATATAAAATGCTTTGGGTTGGAAGGAACCCTAAAGATCATCTAATTCCAAGCCCCTTGCAATGGGCAGGGATACCTTCCACTAGACCAGGTTGCTCAAAGCCCCAACCTGGCCTTGAACACTTCCAGGGCTGGGGCATCCACAGCTTCTCTGGGATACCTATTTCAGTGCTTCACCATCCTCACAGTATTATTATTTTTTTCCTTATATCTAATCTAAATCTCCCCCCCTTTAGTCTAAAACCATTACTCCTTGTTCTGTCACTACACTCCCTGACAGAGTCCCTCTCCTGTTTTCCTGTAGGCACCCTTTAGGTACCGGAAGGCTGCTATACGGTCTCTACAGAGCCTTCTCTTCTCCAGGCTGAACAACCTCAACTGTCTCAGCCCCTCTTCATAGGACAGGTGCTCCAGTCCCTTTGATCATCCTCATGGCCCTCCTTTGGACTTGTCATATGTCCATATACTTCTTGTGCTGGGGGCACCAGAACTGAATGCAGTACTCTAGGTGGGGTTTCACAAGAGTAGAGGGTGAGAATCACCTCCTTTGACCTCCTTTTTGCAGACTGCAGGAGTCAGGACAAGACCAAAACTCACTAAGCTATTTATCAAAATTCTGTAACAGTTTGAACTTATCCATACATGTGGTATTACCCAGCTGGGCAGCTGAGCTTCACCACAACTGCTCTCACTCCCTCTCTTCAAAGGGAAAGGGGGAGAAAATACAATGAAAAGCGCTCAAGGGTTGAGATAAGGACAGGGAGATTGCTCAAGAATTATTATCACAGGCAAAACAGACTCAGGAAAGGAAGATTCATAAAATGTATTGCCTATTACTAACAAGCTAGAGCAGTGAGAAACAAACAAAAACCAACTAAAAACATTTTACCCCCATCCATCCTCTTCCACCTCCTCCCCCTGTGCAGCACAGAGGATTGGGGAATGGGAGCTGCAGTCAGTCCCTAACACTTTGTCTCTGCCTCTCCTTCATGGTCACTCTCTGCCCCTGCTCCACGTGGGGTCCCTCCCATGGGATGCCGTCCTTCCTGAACTGAGCCTGCAGGGACTGCCCACAGGCAGCAGCTCTTCAAGAACTGCTCCAAATATGGGTCTATACCATAGGGTGGAGCCCTTCAGGAGCAAACTGCTCCAACACAGGACCCCACAGGCAGCAGCTTCTACCACACGACCTCTTCCACCACGGCCTCCTTTCCACAGGATGCAGTTCCTGCCCGGGGCCTGCTCCTGCAGGGGCTCTCCATGGGCTGCAGCCTCCTCCAGGCCACATCCACCTGCTCCACCGGGGGCTCCTCCACAGGGGGCTGCAGCATGGAGATCTGCGCCATGTGGGACCCCTGGGCTGCAGGGGGACAGCCTGCTCCACCAGGGGCCTCTCCACAGGCCACAGGGGAACTTGTGCTGCCTGCCTGGAGCACCTCCTGCCCTCCTGCTGCACTGACCTTGGTGTCTGCAGGGCTGGTTCTCACTTCACTGCTCACTCTCTCTCCCACCTTGTCTTTTTTTTTTTTTTTTTTTTTTTTTTTCCCCTATCATGAATCTGCTCTCACAGAGGTACACACAACATTGCTTATTGGCTTGGAGCTGGCTGGAGCTGGCTCTGATCTGACATGGAATGGCTGCTAAACCCTTCTCACAGAGGCCCGCACTGCAGTCCCCCAGCTACCAAAACCTTGCCAGGTAAACCCAACACACTGCATAATCTTAGATAAATGTTGCAGATTTCTGAGTACGTTAAAGTTCTAGATGTAACAGCCAAGGTGACTGTAAAAGACGTCATGTCTCTTAAAGCCTCCATGCTCCATGATACAATTAAAAAAAAAAAAAGAATATGATTAAAAAAAAGAATATGATTAGAAATAGAATATGATTAGAAAAAAGAATATGATTAAAAATAATTAGAGATTATAATTATAAGCAGGAAGAAAAACTTAAATTTTAATAATGTAAAAAGATCCAAATAAATCCATTATTATTTGTATAGCTATTGTGGTTAGAAACTGCAATGGTTCTCAGAATCAACAGCACAAAAAGTAACTGGTAATATGATTACAATTCTATGAAAACTGAAAATGTTGAAAGCAGCTAGAAAGTTGCATTGTAAACAGTGGATTTACTTCAGAATTTTATTTAATTGATATGTTTTGCCTGTTTGACCTTTTTGTTGCCCATGTAAAGTGAAGTAAGTGCTTTAACTGTTTTCTAAAATGGCTGCCAAGACAAAGGGATCATATCTATGCGCTGACAGAAATGTAATGCTTGCTGAAGTACTCACAGAGACTATGTTCCTGTGGAACATTCATGGAACATTCATCTTTAAGGCACATAACATGTGAATAAATAAGTACTGGCATTGAGGGAGGATGGGAAATAAGTATTTGTAGTGAAGCCAAGAGGCAAGATGGGTCAAACCAAAGCCTATATACTAAGAGAAACCTCATATATTCTCTTTTCACAGCATTAATGTCTTACCATAGTACTGATCTTTGTGACCTTAGCAAGAGAACTCCATGTTGACTTGCAACCTCATTGATACATGCAGGAACATATAAATGACACAGATGTGCTAGAAGTTAGAAACATAAGCTTCCTTTGTATGTTTTCGAATCCCATAGTTCATTGCTAAGGAACATAAATAAATATATTTTATATGACAGAGGAATGTATCCGTTATAAAAAGGAAAACATAAGCAAATGCCATGAGCTGAACATAAGAAGAGACGTTCTGGAACCCTGGACCTTATTATGTACATAAATCTATTAATAAATTTATTAAATAATTTATCAATATCTATATGATTTATAGATCTATTAAATAATAAATAAATTTATTATGTAATAAAGGTTTTTAAACCCTTTTTTTAAAGGGGGGACATGACACCAAATCCCATATTAACATAATCCTACATTAGCATTTTAATGCATGTGTGTTTTTAATATGTTAATGACCCTTAATGAGCAAACGGTTATAAGTCAGTGTGGAATCTTCCTACAGCTGTTTTTCTTCTTTTTTTTTTTTATTTTACCTTTCATCCCTTACCTTCCTTGCTTCCACTAGCTCAAGGCTACCAGTCTCTGTTTCCTTTAAGGCTTCCTTATTTTCTCAGTGTCGTGGTTTAACCCGGCCGGCAGCTAAACACCACGCAATCGTTTGCTCACCCTCCCCCTCCCTCTCTGGGACGGGGGAGAGAAATAGAAAGTGAAGCCCGTGAGTTGAGATAAAGACAGTTTAATAAGACAGGAAAATAATAATAACAAAATAATAATAACAATAATAATAATAATGATACAATGGTGATAATAGGAAAGTAATAATAATATGTACAAACAAGTGATGCACAATACAATTGCTCACCACCTGCTGACCGATGCCCAGCCTAACCCTGAGCAGTCCGGCCCCCTCCCCCCGGCTAGCCACCCCTATATATTGTTTAGCATGACGTCAGATGGTATGGAATACCCCTTTGGCTAGTTTGGGTCACCTGTCCTGGGTCTGTCCCCTCCCAGCTCTTACTGCACCCCCAGCCTGCCTGTTGGCAGGACAGAGCGAAAGGCTGAGATGTCCTTGGCTTGGTATAAGCACTGCTCTGCAACAATTAAAACATTGGGGTGTTATCAGCACTCTTCTCATCCTAAGCCAAAACACAGCATTCCACCAGCTACTAGGAAGAAAATTAATTCTGTTCTAACTGAAACCAGGACACTCAGCTAAAGACTACACAAGCTACAAGTCTCCTTATTTTCTTCAAGGTTTCCTTGTTTCTTCCCAGCTTGGGACTACAATTGCACGAACAGTACTTTTGAGTGTTACATCTCCAGAGGCATGAAACATTTTTTTTGAATGAAGATGTCATGATCCATTGCACAGGCTGACCTTTGAATACTCAACTCCTTGGGAAAACTGCAGGAGATTTTTCAGTATCTCTTGAATCATCCAGGAACCAGACAAATTCCTTGTAAAGATTCTTTATGTTTTCTATGGTCTATAACCATAGTTATATTTTAAGGTTAAACAGTGTCATCTCTACTCTGAAGATAATATTATACATATTTACATGAATTGTGCATGAGGAGGTACACAGGAGGCTTATTTACAGAGTTAATAGACAAGCATTCAAAGAAAAAAAAAATTGCTCTGAATGCCTTAAAGCATAATGATCTCTCTAGGGTATGACTAAAAGCTTAAGATACTAGAATTGGCTGATTAAGAAATCATTTGTGTTCCCTTCCTGTTGGCAAGATATATACAATGTCTTTCATTAATCAGAGATATGATGATCAAACATGAATTATAACATTCTGGTAAGTTACAATGACACAGGCAAGCAAAATGAAAGAACAGTCAAGTTGATGAAAGTGAAATACAGCCTTCTTCTGCTGTTTTACCAGCCAACTTTATACAGACAGCTTTTTCCTTTTCTTAAATTAATATCTAAAAAGACAACTTTTGTTGTTATTTTGTATGCAAATATAATCTATATCGTAGAACTGCAATATATGTAAATATATATATACATTTTCCAAGGCCCTTGAAGACTTTACCCTCTAGCAATTTAAAATGGCCTTTCTCCAAACTATTAACCAACTTCCAGTTTGATGGTATAATTCACATTTTTAAGAGGGAAAAAAAAGACTAGAAAACTTTAGTGCATATGACAAAAGTAGAAATAAACATAAACAGGATGTGTTTTTACATGTAAAACTTATTTATTACAGAGTGACAATAAGATGCTTCAGGATTCTGAACTTGTGATTAATGTACTTCTTGTGTGCATCAGCTTCACTTCATGCCTTGCTACGCACCCAAGGTGTCCATTAATCAGCACTGTCACATAATCTGTCATATCTTGTAGCTTAAAGAATACAACCACTCGTGGTGGGAGGTATCTAAAGCTATATTATTTTTTTTCCACTTTTAGATTAATTTCAGCTTTAGAAGTTCTTAAGTGTTTTTATTATTTTTTATTTTTTCACAAGACATTTTATCATCATTCTAGCACAGACACATGAACGTGTCATGTAGAAGTAGAGCATAATCACAGAATATCCCAAGCTGGAAAAGACCCACAAGGATCATCAAGTCCAAGTCCTGGATCTGCACAGGACCGAATGAAATATTTTTAATTTACTCAGCATACTGTGCAGTGACTTATGGTGGCTTATTTAGGACTTTCAGATGAAAGTGATTACTGGATTAAAAAAGTTGTAATTTAAAATAAAGTGTGATCTCTGTCAGCATGAATGCACCAAGGATGACAGTATCATCATCATAGATTTAATAAGTTGAAGAGACTTGTATTTTGAAGAAAGTATGTAAAGCATCTGAAAAGAGAAACTGAAGTCTTGAATATTTTCTGTCAAATCTTATTTGGGGAAAAAAAAAAAAAAAAAGCCTATTTAATGAGTTACATTTAACAAACAAACAAACAAACAAAAAACATAGAAAACCAAAATTTTGTACTCCATTGATTTTTCCCTTCTCCAAGGGTACATCTCAAATGTTGGACTGTCAAAATAATTGATGTTTCTTCCCCCTCCCCCCAAAAAAATAAAATAATAAAACATTTTGTTTGACATGGGAGAAGCAAAGTTTTTATCAAAATACAAACATATATTAGTAAAAACACTGAAGAAGAAGAAGACAGTTTTCTTCTTCCTCTTGCCTTGTTCTCAGCCCTGAGAAAAATAATTTCTTCCCTTCACTTTTTTGAATTATATCAAACTTATGAACCAAGTACCCTATATTAGTGTATTGTAAGGTCCCTTATATTCTACTACTGATGTCATCCTATTTATAAAAAGTAATGGAACACTCACTAAATCTAAAAATTTCAGCTGATAGGGCATATCTAGGATTTAGTCGCTTTTCTAAATTAAAAATGTTGAAAGTCTTCTATAATTTTGAATTATAGAACCACAGAATCACAGAATATCTTCCCCCAGGAAAGGATCCACAATGATCATTGAGTCCAGCTCCTGGCTTCACACAGGACCACCCAAAAATCAGACCATATGTCTGAGAGCATTGTCCAAATGCTTCTTGAACTCCAGCAGGTTCAATGTCATGCCCATTTCCCTGGACAGCTTGATCCAGTGCCAAACCACTCTACCTTTGGCTAACATCCACCCTGAACCTCTCCTGATGCAGCTTCATGCCATTCCCTTGAGTCCTGTTGCTGGTCACCAGAGAGCAGAGCTCAGTGCCTGCCCCTCCGCTCCCCTCATGAGGGAGCTGAAGGTCGCCATGAGGCCTCCCTTCAGTCTCTTCTTTTCTAGGCTGAGCAAACTGACATCCATCTTGACCTTTAGACCCTTCACCATCTTTGTAGCCTTCCTTTTGACACTCTTTAATAGTTTTATGTCCTTTTTACAATGTGGTATCCAAAACTACACACAGCACTCAAAGTGCAGAACAGAGAGGTACAATCTCTTCCTTCGATCAGCTAGCAATGCACCCATGGGTACTGTTGGCCTTTCACAGTTGATTCATATTCAACTTGCCATCAATCATGTTCCCCAGATCTTCTTCTGTGGGGCTGCTCTCCAGTCTCTCATCCGCCAGTCTATACATCCAGAGTTACCCCTTCCCAGGTGCAAAATTGGACACTTGCCTTTTTTAAACTTCATACTATTGCAGATTGCCCAGCTCTCTAATTTGTCAAGATCACCCTGAAAGGCCTCTCCACCCTCGACAGAGTCCACAGCTCCTCCCAGCTTAATGTCCTCCACAAACTTTGTTAGTATACCTCCAACTCCAGTGCCCAAGTAATTTATGAAAACATTAGAGAACTGACCTTAAAATGGATCCCTGCTAGTGGCCGCAAACTAATGTAACCACATTTACTAGAACCCTTTGAGCCTAAGCTGTCTGCCAGTTGTTCGTCCATCATGCTATATATTTACCTAGTTGTATGCTGACATTTCATTCAGAAGGATACTGTGAGAAACAGTATCAAAACCTTTACTGAATTCAAAGATTGCATCAACTGGCTTCCCTTGGTCAACTAGATGGGTGACCTTGTCATAAAATTAAATTAAGTTTGTTAAGGACCCTCCCCTCATGAACCTGTGGCTGTGACCAACTGCTGCGTTGTCCTTCTGTTTTTCAGTAACTCACGGAATAATATTCTCTATATTTTTACCAGCAGAGAAAAATACATGTATCTAGATTTATACTACTGGTTTAGAAAAGCCTGGGCTGTTTTTCTTGAACATGTAAAAGCTGAGAAAATATGGTGCACAGTATATAAGCAAACTATTAACTAATTTAAATAATTATTTCTGTTTCTGGTCTTTTAAAAAATATATACAAGTGTGTCTGTGGAAATTACAAACCTCAGTGTGAGAAAAGGAGCAACTTAAGATAGGAACTGTAGTGGTAGCATTGGTTAAAGACAAACCAAGCCATGCCAAGCCAAGCCACCAAACCCTAGATGAGAGTAAGTAAAAAAAAAAAACAAACACACAAACAAACAAACAAAACCAACAACAAAAATTTGAATTTAAGACCAAACTTCCCTTCTCCCCTTTTTCTCCTCCCATTACCTTCCAGAATTGAGACACTAGAATTCTAAATTCTCTTGAAGTGGATCTCAAGAAGGTATGGGTTTATACAAAATGGGGAACTAAGCTGAAGTCAACATTTTTCAGAATCACTAGTTCAGCAAGAAACAGCACAATAAAAAGGGGAATAGCAATTTTCTAGACATTAACCAAAGCTGTGAAAAACAAGAATTTTTTGTAAGTGGGAATGATTAATTGCATCTGTGCTCTGCTTGGATTCAGAGGCAGTATTTCACATTCATTATTTATTTCCCAGTACTGAACTGAGATTAATAACTTGGACATATGCTTCACCAAGGATATTTAATAAATTCCTAGAGTCTATATCACAGAGTCTTGTGTCACAGGAAGGTAACTTAGGAGACAAATTTGCATTTTGAAAGGTGTTTTACCAGAGTTTTGATGCAAAACCAATGTGTTTGCAATTTTGTATACTGAAAGACAAAACTCTGAACTTGACAACTTCAGATAGGCCATCGCCACACCACACGCAGAACTTTCCATACAGAAACTGTCATACTAATGTGTGGTATCTTGCTTGACTAGCTTTTATTCATAAAGAATTAGAGCATGAAAAGATTTGAGCCCAAATTCTGTCTTATGATTTGTACCAAATGTTTCTTCTGACCTTCGTAGGGTAAGCAAATCAGAGAACAATCATTGTGTATGATTTGCTCAAGAACCTTTGAAAATTATTGCTAGTCTATTAAATTAATTATAAAACTAAAGATTTATAAAGATGCCAAGAAGGATTTTAGAATCTTGTCTTTTCATAAGTTGATATAAATTGCACTACTTAACCGTTTTAATGCAATTAATCCCATAAAAATATGTTTCTTGAGGTTAAGCTATTAAAATAAATGCATATTTTAGCTTTTCACAGAGATGTTGCCATGCTCTAGGTCTAGAAGGAAAATTTTCCAGGCTTTTATGAAAAGTTTAAACATGAATAGATTTAAATAACAAAGGAAACTACATAAAGGCCTCTAAAAAACTCCATCATCCAAAAATTTATTTGTTTTGTATTCAGACTCCAGAAGATGTTTGTATCTGATTGTGATAGGATGATGTTTGTCTGCACAGCATGCAAATATTCTTCTTGACATATGGACCATGACAGGTATGTAGAATGAAATTTCTACAAAAATTCTTGATCCAAAAAAAAAATAAAAGAAAATATGTTGGTATAGTTTACATTGTAAAGCACACAAATCAGAATGAAAAATAATAGAATTTGAGTTTAGAGTAAGTAACAGCAGCTGTTTCATGAATGACTAACACATTCCAAGTAGGTTATTAAACAATATATATATTGTTGAATATTTAGGATTACAAAATACTTTTGCACACATGAACACTTCATATGTAAAGTGTTCAGAAATTATCAGACAGATGGTATATCTTCTTTAACAAACATCTTTACCCTTTAGGATATGTTCCTCTCCCCTTTCCTCCCCCCCTCCCCCCCAGTTAGCAGAAAATGTGAGTCACAGGGTGTTTGTAGTACCTGTACTCTCATGAAATACAAAATTATTTAGTTGTGTTGCTAAGGCACAGAAAATAACAGAAAATAAGCCATAACAGTTCAAACTTGTGTCTTTATTGTGGGTGGGTATAAACACAGCAAAACAACAAAAAAAAAGGATTTACAGTAGTGAATAATATAGGTTTATGATAATAAAATAAATTTTTCAGAAATGTTTAACAAAAGCTTTATTTCATATCTGTTTTCAGAGTAAAAAAGAAAAGAAATTATAAATATATTTGCAGAAATAGATTCAAGTTTGACAGTCACCAGTGAGTGTGAGAGAGATTTTCTGTGGTTCATCTATTTGAGATCCAAGCTCCCAGGGTAAAGATAGAGAGAAATATTCATTAAAAACAACAACAACAACAAGAACACCAGCAACAACAAAAACCGCACACAGAATAAACAAAAACAAAGAAGCCTTAGTGTGCAGGATTATGCCAAAGCTATACAAAACAATTTCTACCTCTTGTCTCTCAACACAACACACAAACAAAATTAAAGTTTAATGTCTTTAATTTCAAAAATCTATATGTGGTTGAAAGTAGGGAAAAACCTACATTTCCCTTGCACATAAGCATTATAATATTCTTTAAGCCAAAGCACTCATGACTTATTCAGCATGCTGGAATAATGGAATCAGGGTAAAGAAAAAAAAAAAGATGCATCATAAATAGTGCTAATGGAAGGAATAATACTTTATTTTCTCTAGATATTGGGAGTTATATGGAAAATAACTGCAGAAGAAAAAAAAATACATCTCCTGGTTTAAGTGAATACCATCCTAAATAAATAAATAAATAAAATTAGTGCCTCAGCTGGAAGTTTTCTATGGTATTCTTATGAAATCATATGACAAGTTCCTTGTCACTAGTTTTTGAAAATGATTTCATTCTCATTTTTGATACCTTACAGCGGTCTAGAGTGTAATATACTGGGTGAAAAGCACCCACAACTATGGAAAAGTGGAAAAAGTGGGTATGCAGAATTGTAGAGCCCATACTATCATGCAGATGGAGGACAGCAGGTTTAAAAGGACAACAGAAGAAGTTTTTGGTTCAAGCTTGTCCTCACTTGTGATATATAGTCCTACAACAGAGAAGGCAGCCCTACTGTGGCTACCAAAGTTTGGAATTCCAAGAAACAATATATATATATATATATTTTTTTTTTCCTATTCTCTAGTATTTCAATAAAATTCAGTAAATACAGTTGGCCCCTTTCCAAAAAAAAAAAAAAAAATTGGAAAGGGATGTTCTAGGCTCAGTTCTAGATTGGTCACTACACTGAAATTATCATGGATCCTAGAGGGTTAAGAAAATGGCAGAGATCATAAAACATTTTCAAAAGTATTGGGTAATGTTGCCTAGGTAACTTAAATTCAAGCATCCCCTCATTAAAGTGCCTAACTTACTTTCTTAAGAGAATTTTTTTTTTTTTTTTTTTAAGAATCTTGTTGCCATAATCATCTACCTCATTAAACTGGTTCTATGTCAGTGTGACTGAACTCTTGTCAATGGAGTCAAAGCAAAACAAAACTGGTGCAGTGAGGTGAAGAATTGGGAATAACATGAATAAAACTGTCAAGTTTCATCTAGTCTGAATTTTTTTCTTGTTAATATTTATATAAGTAGGCTTAGCAAGATACACACATGGGAATTAAGTTTTGAAAGGAATGGTCTTCAAAATAACCTTCCAACTTCTGGAATAACTCGTTTTATTCAAGTACTGAATCTAAGCTGCACAATACGCACTGAGCAATAGCAGTACTTCAGAATGGACATAGTCCTAACAATATGAAGATTAAGAAGTTGAATCGGCTGTTTCCTATGCAGTGTCAGGAAAAGGCTAAAATCTTGGTCTTTTGAAGTTCTCACCACTGAATAAAACTGAAAATATATCTACTAAAGAGTACAATTTAAGTTATTCAACAAATGAACTTCTCAAGTTAGGAATGTATATTATCTCTTACTTTAAACATTCAGGGAGTCAGTAAAAAACTAAGGATCAAACTCTGTCTTCACAGTTGTGTTCAAGTTCACATTGCTAGTTTTTATCTGCCTAAGTATCAGATATGCAGTACCCTGAAGCTTGTTGTTCAGTTCCACATGCTCTTTCTTTTTCCTGGAAATATTCAAATACGCCTTGAGTTAGAAAATGAATGAGTGTAGCTACTGATGTGCTAATTGTGCTCAGGCTCAGGTCTTGCACTGCAGTCAAATGACATAGAAAGCCCTAATATACAACCTACAATACTCATCCTCCAAAGTGGAACAGTTGCATGAGAACAGTCCACTAGAAATGGTTCCCTGTGAAAGCTCCCATCCTGTATTCAGAAGCTGTTTGGGCAAGTACTTATTGGCCTGGACCACGACTACTGCAGGTACAGTCCAAACAATTTAATATTATAAATAGTAAGATTGCAGTACCTAGTGAATTCCTTTGATTTTTTATTTTTTTTTTGTTGTCATGTATAACCAATAATTTCTATATTCATATGATACTACAGCTTATATGTGGGGGTACATACAAGAAGGTGAAAAAGATCCTAACACCAGTGTGTATTTAAATCACCGATATTATAATATGTGTTATAGATATATATTCTTACATTATGACTTCCAACATGTTAGATATCTGAACGCTTTCATGTAAGGAGAAATGTCACAGCAGGGGCAACAGAGGTGCCATCTGCACATATAACAGCATACAGTATTGGTTAATCATAACCCATAAAATACTGTTATAAGTGACATTCTTTTACATTGTTTTCATCCTTCATATTTTTTAGGGTGATAAAATGGCCTAAACCTCGTATCAGAGACTATAATGATGCAGCCAAGTAAATGTCCCCTTCTTATCCTCTTAAAGAGACTTCTCAAGGGCATTATAAGATCACAGTAGTCTATATAAAACCAATGAATACTGTGAAGATTTCAAAAGTTATATTCAGACATGGAATGCAGGTAGAGATCTCATAATTCCCGGGCATACAATATTACTTTTTTCTGCAACTAGTTTATGACAAAAGCAAACAAACAAACAAAAACAAACATACATAAACTATCAAAAAACACCACACGTGGACATTTATCCACAATACAGTAAAATGCCTAAATGTATGCTTAGACTTGCTTATGTCTAAATGTCTTTATCAAAATACTTCAAAACAATAAAAGGAGGCAGGATCCTTGCCCTGAAGATTGTTCAATTTATTTTATGTATGTTAAATGTATCTTAATTTAATATAGCTCCCACATGACTACCACAAATTTTTACTTTAGAATTTGTAATCTTAGTTGTTAAGATACCTCAGAGCTATTAAGATAACTATTTCTTTTAACCTTTGTACAATTATGTAGATGATTTGAAGATGACAACTCTATGACACCTAAATCCATTTACTAGATTTATACCTTTGCATAATAGGAGAAAATTTGGAAGATGGAAAATCTTGTAATATTAATGCATAAAGTTTCAAGCTTGAAGATCTACTAAAAATAAATTCAAGAATGACAGACTGTCATCAGTGTGTAAAAGATTTTGGAAAAGCAAAATGCAAAGAAGGAATTAACCAGAATGTACAAAAGAAAAAAGTACTTAAGCCTTATTGTCATTCTTCTGGTAAAGTTAAAATATGTAAGATGAAACTAGACATGGAGTAAAAGAAGAAAATAAAGGAAATACATGGAATAATTTGGCTACATCAGATAACCTGAATCAGAGCAAAGCATTTGCATCAGTAGAAGACATGCATAACACAAAAGCTGCTAAAAATAAAGGCTACTTTTATGATCATTTTATTTTCTTGTCATTCATCTAGCTCACATTCAAAAGAAAATAAAAGAAAAAAAAAACAAACACAATTGCATGCATAAGCAGGAGTGCTTTCATGGTCCTATTATTGTAACTGTATTCCTGTCAGAAGTTATGGGTAATCCTCATACGCTTTATATTGTTTTCCTTCACTTGTTTACTGTATTACCCCCGTACTGTATTACTCCCACAGTTGTTTACTTGCACTTACTGAAGGAAGTTTGATTGCTTTCTTTTGATTGTAAGATTGAAGATTGATTGCTTTCTTTTCATTAGATGGGTGGGTAGAAGTGATAGCATCTAACTGAGTTACTATGTTAAATACTCTATTTCATTTGGATATGTACTAGATACAATGTCTGTAAAAGCATATTGTGGCTTTCATCAAAGCTGTCTGCTAAACTAAATCAAAAGACTGTATTTCATAGAATGTTTGGAAAGCAGGGAGAGACCTTGGAAATAAAGAGGTTTCTTAACACACATTTTAATTTTTTTTTTAATCTGTTTAGAGTTCCAAAATACTTGGTAGACACAGGTAATTTTTTTCTTCTTGGTGACAGCTGTAGCACTGACAAGGCCATAAGAGAAGGAAATGCAAAAGCTGTATGCTCCCCAGCTAAATCTGGCTGCAAGAAGGAGTATTCTGTATTTTATAGTCAGAAGCTGCCTTCTTTTTCCTGAATAATCTCTGGTTTATACCAAATATCATAATTTTACCCTAAAACACAGCTCTTTACAGTGTATCCTGAGTACAGGCAGAATAAAAGTTTGCACATTGCTTTCCAAGCTACATGCACTTTTTTGGACAGCCAAACAATCTGTCAGAAAATAACTATCAAAAATAACTATCAAGTCTACTTTACAGTTTTTTGTTTGTTTTGTTTTGTTTTGTTTTCAGGAGAGAAAAAAAACTTCAACTCATGATTTTTATTAAGCCATTGGAAGTTCATACTTTTGAAACTTTTATTCCTCAGCTGTACTTGTTGAAACTCATCAAGGCAATCATGTATTTGACGTTACTGGCAGAGAACAGACATTTCTGTCTGTCAAAATCTTTTGATTTTTTCCTGGCTTAGGAACACTTAATAAAAGCAGAGTTGAACAAAATCCATCTGTGTGTAGCTGTATGCATATCTGTAGTGATCATTTCTCTTTCTATGTAACATCTAGCCATTTCACTAAAGTGCAAAAGAGTGCTTCCATGAGCCCAATTCTTCATGATACAGCATGATCCTATAGGTACACACCATTTATCATCTTCTGCCCATATATGAAAAAATAATTTAAGTATTTAAAGTCAAATTTCCACTATTTCTTCTATACAGCTCACAAATATGAAAATGCTTTTAGTCAAAATACATATTTAAAGTATGTATTAAAGTACATACTTAAAGTATAAAATTGTCTTTTTAGGACCCCACACAGAGCCTTTTTTTTTATTTTTTTTATTTTTATTTTTCCCTTTGTCTTGGAAATTTGTGATACTTTTTTTTCAGTGTATTCTTTTTGATATGCCAAACCACAACTTCAAAACAACACATATTTGATGTGAACAGCATCCTCTTATTTACATTTGTGGATAGTCACTCATCTTGGCCCAATCTCAGTTTGGCCCAATCAAAGGAGATTGTAGATTAATACTTTTTGATTGCCAGAGTATAAGGTTAAAATAAAAATAAATAAATAAAAAATTATCTTCATAAGAAAGATATAAACACTCTTCAAATCAAAATACTGAGGCAGGCTTCTGTCTTGTTTATGGTCTTCTCACAAATCTGAAAATGGATTGACTTCAAAAGGCTTTACTCTAATTCTCACTTATTCATTTACACAAAAGTCTAAGTGAGAATTAAACCCGTATGTCAGTAATTGTGGGCAATTTTGTTCTCTTAGGTTTTCTAAGCATTCAAGTCTAGAGAATTTAAAAATACAAAAGAAAAAGATCCTAACAAACTTATACAGACAGTAAGTGCAAGGGAGCAAACAACAATAAAAAATGGATTATAGATGCTTAAAGCAGATTTCTCCCTCTTTGTCTCTTCAAGGCTCAGAAATAATCAGCTTCCCTGAGGGATATGTATGTTTTTTATATACGAAACAGTTACAATGTTGATATGTATGAATTATCTAATATCATCTATAACTTTAACAAAAGGTTATCATGATACATGATACTTCTGATACAATGCATTTTACACATTTTACTTCTGAACTATTGTTTGTAGGGCTGTCAGCTGGTTTATCATAAACATCAAATATAATTTTTCTCATCCAGGCAGCAGCATTGATGAAAACCGAAGCCTCCATCTTGCTCAGTCAGAATTGATCTTTCATAAAAATCTCTCTATCCATCATTCTCAAGTACAGCCAAAGTTTTATTCTGTTTTAAGAGTAAGACTGCATTTTCTTGTACGAATACACACAAAACAGACCTTTGCCTGACACTTTGGGTTGTACCATCCATGCCCCAAATACATCCTGTGCTTTGTAAAATTATAGTTCTAAAAGACGGTATAATTATATAAAGCCAAGAAAAATGAGAGGTAAGGGGGATCACTATTGAGTGGCATAGAGGAGAAGTAATGTCTAAACTATAAAACTGGAGTTTAAATCATTTAATCAGTTAATCAAAGTTGCTTAAGTCCTCAGTGTCATCCTGTTTTAATTCTCTTCAGTCCTGTTGCATTCATGTTGGTTATCAGTATTATAAAAGGTGATGGGTTTTAATTCTTGGGCTTGGAAAAGGGACTTTAAATATTTTTTCCTGTTTTGTTTTAAACACAGCAGTATATATTTCTATTTTTAACTTCAATGTGTCCTTTCAGAAACATGGTGTTTTCATGCTCTTGCAGTATCATTGATTCAAGCTATAGAATTTGATGCCACTGCAATTACTCTGGTCCTTCTGGGTGACGATAGCTCATCTTGTTCAAACACACATTGCTCACTTCTGCTCATATGAGATATCATGGAAGTCTTTTGTTTAGAATACCTGCAGACAATAGTACTCTTCTCCCCATGTTTTTAGGATAAAATGTAGACATTGTCCTTATCACTAGTAGATTTGAGAGTTGATCTTTATACTTCTATAAAATAATATTACATCTTAGAAAATGTGATACAAACAACTAATTTATATATTTCTGGGATTACACTCTAAAATTTATATGAAACATTATTAAACTGTTGAATCACCATGAAAGAGTGCATTTTACCTCTGTGTCAGTGAAACAATTCAAGTGAAGAGAAAGGAGGTGTACCCAACTGATTTAATTATGAATTTTACATAGCTTTCAGGAATTTCTTTAATGCCTAAAATCCTGGAATATGGTGGTTAGGTCAAACTTTAATAGTTTCCAGTTTGCATGGATGTATATACCCATGCTTTAGAAAGCAAGCAAGCAAACAAAACCAGAAAATCAGTAAAACAAGGCAAATCATAACATGAAAGTTACCTGAGATGTTTTTAATCTTGGGACAACTTTCACAGAATTGCTGTTTCCATTATGTTCATGTTTCACTTTTCTTGAAATGGACACTGCTACTGTAGAACCGTATCTGTAGAACCGTATCTGCTTTCAGTCAAGATGTTTTCCTTTGCATCTGAAAGATATGTTCTTCTTGGGAAAGACTACCTTCTTCCTAAAGCTTAATGCTTTGTAGCATAAACTAGTGGTGATTATCATGAGATGTTTGAGGACCTACCTTTATTTTCCAATACATTGTTATTCAATAACTGTTGGGGAAAAATAGTGAAAAAATAATATCCTGCTTGGCACAATGCAGTCATGTAATAAAGGTAATTTTCCTTTTTTGAAACTGGTGCTTTATGAAGAACGTGAAACACAGAAGGTAAAATAACAGACTAATTAACTTCTGAGAGATTATTTTTTGACTTTTCTTGTTAGATAAAACATGAGACCATATACTTAATGGACTATTAACTTGTATGGCTTTTAAGTTTATAAATGATGTTTTTTATATTTTGTATTATCTAATATTTGAAATAAATTCATGTTCTGAACACAGGAATATTTCTTTCTCTCATGATAACAGAAAGCTTAACAATATTCTCTGCAAAAAGGACTGTCTGTTTCCCTTGAATCATAAGTGTTTCTTTTTTCGCTAATTATGCTCAGATGTGATATAGGTATCATATTAAATTAAAAACATGGCCAAATTCTGCTTTATCAAAGCATAGTGGTAGATTTTAATATACTGTGGATCATATTTATGAATAGCAAAGAGTAGACTGTGCCCTATAATACATACAAAGATACAGTATAATACATACAAAGATAAAGCAACTTTTCAAAACAGCACTTTGTATTCTTAAGCTGAAAATTGGAAATGAATATGCACAACTACTGCACAATGCATGTAGGTTTTAGTACTGTTTTAGTACTGTTTTTCTTGCTTTTCTAGACTTTCATGCATTAAAATCCTTTCAGTACCATGCTTCACATATGATTATAGAGACCAACTAAATAAAAATGAGACAGGAAGTAACAGTAGTAGCTTCAAAATAAACTACTGTGATTTGAAAATATCTTCTGCCTTAAACCACATTCTCAAGACTGGATAGATTATTTCTTGTCTTCTGTAATAATGTAAGTGATGCTTACATTATTACAAATAGGACTTACATTATTACAAAAAGGACTGTGGTGGTTTTACCGTGCTGGGCAGCTAAACCCCACAACCGCTCTCTCACTCCCCCTCCTTTAGATAAGGAGGGGGAGAAGTAAAGCAAAGAACAACTCACGGGTTGAGATAAGGATAATTTAATTAAAGGGAAATAATTATAATAATTAAATAAAGACTACCATGAACTAAACAATTTAACTAAGGGGAAATAAAAGGGAAAGGGGAAAAAGGGAGGAAAACAAACAAACAAAATAAATGAAAGCGATATGGAAGTGCAGAGGAAAGAAATTACTCTCTACTTCCCACAAATGAGCGATGATTGACCACGTCCTTGAAGCAAGGCCTCAACGCACGCAGCCGGTGTTCGAGAGGAGGACCGACGTCTTCTCAACGAGAGCCCACCCCTCCCCTCTTCTAGCAATTACTTTTAGAGCCATTTTATAGACAGCTTTGTGTGGATTTGCATAAATCTAGCTTACTCCATCATGATTTGTCTGGAGAGGACATATGTTAGATTTCAAAAATTTTTAAATTAATAGTGTGTATCATTCATTTATTTTTCAACGTGCTGGGGAAATTCTAAGCTTTAATCTTTTTATTCCTTGGCAACTTTTCACACTGTCCTGCAAGTGGGCAGGCTGGGGGTGCACAAGGAGTTGGGAGGAAAAAGAACCAGCTACATTGATTTAGTAAATGAATAAATTCTGAATTTGTGAGTACAGGAGTATAAGAAATTCTAGCATCAAAGTGTAGTCCTTAAAATTTATGCTGCAGTGAGCTGTCACTTTTTGTCAAATGTTTTTTTGCATGGAAGTTTTAGTCATTCATATAAAAGAAAATATCTTACGTGATAAACAAAGAACAGAAAATAGATTAAATGGATATATAGTTTGTTCAAAATATTTAGCAAAATATGTTTTAATTATAAATGTTACACAATATAAATGTAAACATAGATAAATTAGATAAAAAGGCCATTGTGATGTCAGCTGTATTTTATAAAATTCTGAAAAACAGTACAGTTATATCCTAAAGCTTATATGCATGAGCAGAATGTTTCATTTAAAGCTGCTGGAATTATAAGGATTTGATAAGCTTCAGATTTCTAGAATTGGCATTTATTTAAAATACAGTCCAGAACTCTGCTGAGACATTCCTTTTAGGACAAATTTGAAAGTTATCACAGCATTCTATTGCACATTAATTATGCTTTTATCCATCACAAGTTTGAGCAATAAGAAAAGCTATATATTTTTCTTTAGATAGTTTGTATCACATGTAAGAAATTTTGTAAATCTTTAAGTTATACATATATTTAATTGCTTATGTTAATTCACAACTCTATAGCAATTTTAATTCTCAATTTAGCAGTTCAAAAGTGCTAAGTCTTTTACCAACACCTTGGCTTAATCCTTTGGTTGCTTTCCTCACTCCCAAGAGCAATCAATTCTTGCAGTATGTGATTATATTTGTGAATGAGAAACCATAAAGTTCACCATTGGACAATATACGCAATGTGCTTTTCTAATACAATCTTCCCCCCCCCCCCCCCCCGACTGTATGCATTATCTCTCTTCTCGTTGCTTATGTTTTTGTACAAATGCTTATGCATTTGTACAGTTTATTGGACAACTTTCAGCAGCAAGCTTACAAGCTTCCTTTCCATAGTTGCTTGTAGAAGAGTATAGCAGCTCTTCCTGACCCAGTAGCTGGAAAAATGATGCTATGACAGAGGATCAAAAATTTCTTGATTCCTTTTAATCATAAATTTGAATCTAGAATATTATATTCTATTATATATTATATATATTTTTATTAGATGTATTAAATATATTCTTATACAATATATATTAAAGAACTTTATGTCAATTCAAACAAAAGTCTAGAAAAATAAAAGAGGAGTAGGGGAACGGGGAAAAAAGAGATGGAACAATACTAATTTAACATTTCAATTATACTGTTTTGGTTTCTATATTTTTTCTAGGCATGATTATTGAGTTTTGCAAGTGTGGGCTCACATCCGAGAAAACATTTGTGAATTAAATGTCCTTTACATAAAAAAATGTGAAAAACATAAAAAGATCATACTCAGCAATCTTGTATTTATGCATCAATGGATTGACTTATGTATATATTTAAAAGCAATAAATGAATGAGCTTTATTTCCTATTTTTAATCTGTTAAGAATACAAAAACATTGAATGAATTTGTAGAAATATTAGTGTGTAATACTCTACTCAATAGAATATTGAATTAAAATAAGACAGGCAGTCCTATTATTATAATAGATTTGAAATGCAATACAGGAGTTCAAGGTTCTGAAAAAGTTTTATAAAGCAATTCAGTGAAGGTCATTCATCAGATATCTTATCCAAGCAGAATGATGGAGTAATGTGCACAAATAAGAGCATTTTTGTTAAATTGGAATACTGATTTAAATGTAATCTACACAAGTGATTCATGGTCATGGGAGTTCAACTGATACGTATTCAAATTAAAGATGTGTCAAATTATAATTACCTACCAATGCAGATTTGTTTTACACTTAGGAAATTATTTAATTATTTCCATGCACATATGTCTGTATGATTGTCTATTTTCTATAACTGATTATGTGATAGACCATCACAAATGTTTGCTCTTTTTTGCTTTACCTTTTTTTTTTTTTTTTCAATGTAACTTCTTTATCTAAATAAAAACCCTTAAACATCATCTACTTCCAACCCCCCTGCCATGGGTAGCGACACCTTCCACTACATCAGGTTTCTCAAAGCCTCATCCAGCTTGGCCTTTAACACTTCCATGGAAGTGTTCACAACCTCTCTGGACAACCTGTGCCAGTGCCTCACCACCCTCTGACTGAAAAATTTCTTGCTTATATGTAATTTAAACCTACCCTCTTTTAGTTCAAAGCCGTTACTCCTTGTGCTATCACTACACCCCCTGACAACGAATCCCTCCCCAGCTTTCCCGTAGACCTCCTTTAGGGAAAGCCACTCTAAAGTCTCCCTGGAGTCTTCTCTTCTCCAGGATGAACAACCCCAACTTCCTCATCCTGTCTTCATAGGAGAGATGCTCCAGCCTTCTGATCATCCTCCTGGCCCTCTTCTGGACTTGCTCTAACAACCATGTCTTTGTGCTGGGGGCCCCAGAGCTAAACACAGTACTACAGGTACTGTGTTTAAAATCAAAAGCAGATTAGGGGGGAAGAATCACCTCCCTCAACCTGCTTGCCACACTTCCTTTCAGGCAGCCCAAGGCTCATTCAAGGCTCTACTCTGAAGGCTCTACACCATCTGAAGGTCCAAAATTCAAATTAAAATCCAAACACTTCCTGCCCATCCATCTTCTAACACTGGATCCTCACCCAATTTTTGTTACACTCATGTGGATGCCAGCCAAGTACAGCCTGTTTTGACAGAAATCTTGAGAATTTTTTTACAACTTATTTGATTCCTATCTCTTTATGCTCTATATTTTTAAAGGGTGAAGTTGTGGAACTGAGAATTCAACAGAAAATACTTGAAAATTTTTATGTTGAATTTTCTTTCCTCAGGTCTGAAAGATATCAGAGTCTTACCAACAGCAGGTATTGGGAAACATATTCTTCATGCACAACTCAGAATACTCCTAGCCACTCATATCCTGGCTTATTTCTCTCTCCTTCCTGTTTTTTTCAGTCTTTTTTTTTTTTTTTCTCCTGTATAAAAAAAAAATACTGATGCTCTCGTGTTCATCTTGGAAAGCTAAAAGAAAGATGATTATGATAACAGTGCAAGACAAGGGATGTTCCCTCTCTCTCAAATAGTCTTTATACCTGGTATAAAATTCTGCATTGCGTAATGAAAAATGACATGGCCAAAATTTTATTGCTGAAGTTGTGAAGGAATTTAGTTCATTTGTAGCTACTGAATAAAAGAAAATCTGTAGAGAAGATTATAATAACATTCTGTTTCTATAGTACGTTATGCAGGACTCACTGTATATGTAGAGAATGCAAGAGAAAATGAAGGTTACAAATCTTTAAGGAACAAGACTCAAAGAAGGACAACAAAATCTCAAAGGACAAGGAAATAGTAGACTATTTCAGCAGCTGAATCAGTGAACTAGCACTGAAGCATTTGATATCTATATCAGCTATCTTGAACAGCAGCCTGATAGAAATGATAGAAGCAGGTATCTGAATGCTACTATATAATTGTTAAGGATCCACTGTCAAAGAACAAGTAAAGATATCCCCAAAACAAGACAAAAGCAAAGGAAACTTTCTTATTTGGGAATTATCTCCTTCTAGACAGTTTTATGATAAAATAAAACATCACTTGAGCGTGTAATTTACTAAGAATTTATGTATAAAACTTATACTGTGTATATTTAGGTCCCATAAGGGAAAAAAATATTTTTTATGGAATTATAAATATAACATGTCAAAGTTATTGGGGTTTCTTTTTGTCTTTTGTCAGATATTTGTTTGCAGTAACAACACAAGCTCAGTATGTTTGGTAGTATGCTTGTTAACAAAAACAAATTTTAACCAATTTTAATAAAAGTAGTAACAACACAGTTTAACAAGCTTCATATCATTTAGGTTTGGATGACATTGTTAACAAACATATCTTTTGTATGAACTTATAAGCTAATAACTAACTGTTTTTCAATTAAGGAACACAAAAATAAATCATGAATGACCTAGTAAATTTATGTTTATTTTGTCTTTCCTTTACTAACAGCACAGGGAAAAGTGAGTTAAAGAACTAGCAAATTAGCAGTCATTTTAATCTGACCTCCTGGCTTTCAGTTATGATTAAACACATCTTTGAATAGCATACTTTCTTGTTCTTCATAGCTCAGTCATTATTTTAGAACTGTCATCTCACCATTGTGTTATACATGTTCAGTAGCTCGGGTCACTTTTTAGAACTTTTCATTGAAATGCTGTTTTTAAAAGGCTGCTTTGTCTCTCAACAAGCACTTTTTGTCATAAGAAACTAGAGTTTATCGTGCTCCAGGAGAAGAGCTAAGTCCTTCAGTGGTCAGTTGCTAAAGGTAATTAATTAATCTCTACTTTAGAATAATACCTGTATTGTCAAAAAGGAGACAATGAAGACATTAATGGGATTGCCCTACTGAGTCATTATTCTACTTCTTGTTTGTGTGACAACCAATCAAAAATCATACTCTGAGTTCCTAAATGGTAACAGGAATTCAAATTAGCTTGCCATTGTGCACGAAGTTGTTGATAATGTAAGCATGGAAGTCATTTGGAAAAATACTAGGGTATCATGCATGAAGAGCCACATAAACACGATGACTAGAGTAATAGAAAATTAGATAAATTATAGAGGGCAAGATCATGCTTTTGAGTATTAATAAGAATTTGTGCTACAAGTTTATTAATTGAAAATGGCCAGTGTAAATGATGATGATGGTGATAATAATATGGTTTTCCATTACCTTCTGATAAACTATAAAAAAAAAAAAATCAGTAGTAAAAAGAGAAATGTTAGCTCAGAATATATATTGTAGGATAGAGCACCAGTAACACAGGAAATTGTTAACTCTACCTTAAAAACTCTTGGTGAGATCTTATATGTAACAATAATAAAACTATTAATGTATTTGTCCTGTACGTGTGTGTGGGCCAAGAGAAGCTAGTGTGCATGAGTAATAAAGAACCCATCTTGCCAAAAAAAGGCAAAAGCTTTAGTGTTATATGCTCGAAGACCATGTTCAATAAGAAAAGAAGGAAACTCAATCTGAGCTGAAAGAATAAATTAAGGAAAGGATAAATTTACATCTAAACTAGAAATAATAGGAAGATTCCAAAATAACTCAATGAGGCTCAATTACAGCCTTTTAGTAGGACTGCCACTACAAAACCATAAAAACTATTTTTAAGATGAATTTTGACTAGTGTACAAAAGTGGTCCGATTACTGAGGCTAAGGTTTATGTTTGTTTGTTTCTAAATCTTTTGCCAACTATTTGGAAAAAGTTAGAAAAGAGTCCATAATAATTTTCTATCAGTCCATTGGAGTGTTCAGGTTTAAATAATAAAATTATAAGAATAAATATTTTGTTTTACAGGACCAAATACTCTAGAACTTCTGGAAAAATAATAATAATCATAATAATAAATTAATTACTGTTTAGGGATTAGGTTGCTTTAAAGCAAGCAGGAAGCCATCTCATAATCAACATGGATAGTGTTTCTGATATCCTGGAACGCTTCTGTGTCATTCACTTGTCAGTCTTGTCACTCATATTGACATTATATGTCATCATCATCTTAGAATCATCTTACTTATGTCAGATCAAAAAGATGGAACACAGCAACAAATACCTGTCTTCACTTCAGCTTGGATTTGGAGAAATCATGATATATAAAACATTGGCTAATATCATTTCTGTCTGTCTCTCTCCATTCCTCCACGCCACCTTCCTCTCCCCCTCTCCCTTCTTTTTTGTTTTTGGTTACAACAGTTTGCACTTTATGAAGAAGGTCTCGCAGTACTGGAAAGTGATCAAACATGATCAAACATTTACAGAAGCATCTGATGCATTTTACTGGCACAAGATTATCACATCTTCACCTGATTAAAAAAACAGTTACTGCTCTATGCTTCCCCAGCAATGAGTTTGTCCAAAGCTAAAAATAGAAGGGTTGCAAATCTTCCTTCTATTCTTCCTTCTTTTACTTCACAAATCACCTGTCAGCTCTTCTGTGCTGCTTTAAAAATAATCTGCTTCTCCTTGAATGAGAAAATAGTAGGCAACAGCCCTTATTATCAAGAAGATTTTCCTGTAGAATAACTCTCTTTATGTAAAGAATTACATGGCTGAAGGAAATTAAAGAAATTTTTACCCTTGGAATAAGTACTACTAATTATTTTTCTTTTATCAGATTTTCCAAGTGTCTTAACTTTCTCCCTGCTTATTGTATTTTTTTATAATCAAATGTGATTGTCACGATAGTATCAGCAGCAGTAATAGGACCTAAAACCCCAAATCACATTTAAATGTTTGATGTTTCTACAATCAACAAGCACTTCAAGTTTGTAGACTTTGTTGGCCCCAGAACACTCATCAGTACATGGTCTTTCTCAGCATTGTTCCTTAATTATGAAGGCTTGTACTGGGTGTGTCTGGGATGGAGTTAACTTTCCCTGAAGCAGCCCATTGCTGCATTGGGCAGAGCCCAGCTGTGCTCTACACTTGTAGCTAGAACAGCACTGGTATCACACCAGTGTTTTGTCTATTGCTGAGCAAACCGGCACAGCATCAAGACTCCCTTAACGCTTAACCCCGACTCGCCCCCCCCCCCCCCCAAGAGCCAGCAGGCTCTCAGGTGGGCAAGAGGTAGGGAGGGGACAGCACCAGAGCAGCTGACCTAAAAAGAACTAAAGGGATATTCCTTACCATATGGTGTCGCACCCAGCAATAAAAGGTAGGAAATGGGAAGAAGGGGGGAAGCTCTCATTATGAAGATTTCTTTGCTCACAAACAATGGCTATGGGTATTGAAGCCCTGCTTCCTGGGATGTGGCCAAACATTGCTCATTGGTGGGAAGTAGAGAGTAATTTATTTTTGCTCTCTCTCTGCTTCTGCATGGCCTTTTCTTGTTTTTCCCCCTTCTTCCTTTTCCATTAAATTAAATTATCCTTATCTCAACCTGTTGTTATTTTCTTTCCAGCATACATTCTTCTCCCCCTCTCCTTCTAAGGAGGGGGAGTGAGAGAGCAGTTGTGGTGTTCAGCTGCTCAACAAGATATAACCACCACAAGGCTCTTGGTCAAGTTATCAAAAAAAACAAACAAACAACTACAAAAACAAACAACAGAAAAACTTTCAGAAGTGTTTCTGTTGCATTTGCAGAAATCAGACAGATAATAACCCATCAGGAATACCTACCTGTTAGCATGTCCAAATGCTACTATGTGCAGACAGATGTACATAGTAATAATACAGGCATAGGCAATACAGGTGCTTTGACAGCTTATCAGGTGGAAATGAGTTAAGACTACTGTCATTATAAACAAAATGAGCAAAATGTTCTGCATTCCACTTAAAACTTCATCCTGAAAAACAAACAAAAAATTAGTTTTCACTTATTTGCAGAGGTATATGAAGACATGATCAGAATCACAAGAAAGAAAGCAATATCATTAGCATGTCAGGGCTGTGAGTAAATCTCACCTTCTAAGAGTTCAGCTGGCTGAATCCAAGCTGAATGTAAATCAGCTTCTTGACTGCGAACAGCTGTCATGAACAAAACTAGAAAGGGAGGCTGCTCCTCCTTTCTTTGGGAGCTGCTTTTAAATTTCCCAAGGGTGAGAGTAAATCAGGCAGCAGTAAGGAGTTATGACGTTGACTTAAAAACTTAGGTTCAGGATCTAACATGTGGGCAGTGATCATGATCAGCCTGAGTGCTGTGCTGGTCCATCACAATGACACAGGTCCAAGATCAAGCAAACCAATAGGTCAGGGTTAGAATTGAGGGGGAGTGACCTGGTGCAGACAGTTTTAGTACAGGGCTTCAGCAGGAGAACTCTAGCATAAAATTAGCTTCCAAGAGTAAGAAGGGGTACTTTTTCTTTTTGCTGTCTTCATAACAGCTCTTATAAGTGAGGGAACTGACCTTAGACTCAGCCAGCTGTACTTGCCTTAGCCAGGTAAACTCTTGGAAGAGGGGTTAAGTACTTTGTGTTGGGCAACAGTGTGGAGCAAAAAACAAAGATCAGGAGATGAAAGATGAGGATATATAAAAATCTTGTGGCCCAAAATAAGAAAGTTGGAAGATGCTATCAGTATACTCTATATTTAGATTTATTTTTTGCTTTTGGGGGGTCAATAAAGACTGTTCTCTACTAACATACAGATGTCCACTTACAGCTGTACTAACAGCTAGTAACTTGGCAAATGACTGCTAGTATCGTTTTCTACACAAACATCAATTTAAAGAGTCCCATGATTTTAGAAAAATATAATTGAATCTTACTTCATTAACTGCTAATTCATATGTGGAAATGAGATCAGGCAGAAGCGAAGTTGATTTTTTATTTTTAGCAATTTTTGGCAAGGTTAATGAGATAACAGAAATAAGAAGATAAGTCTGAACTAAGTAAAAAATCATAATCTATCTTTAAGTCCAGTCATCATTCTGGTACGTAAAGAGCTACCATTTCAGATTATGGAGTTTAAAGGATTTTCATCCATTTATCAGTTCTAGATTTCTCACCTGGTTGTTATGATTTCTATGTATGTGTCCATTCTGATTTGTTGCAGAAGGTTATGACTCAGAAATTTTCTTGCATAAATGTTAGATAATGGTTACTATGTTCATTTCAACACAGTGCTACTCCAGCCTATGTTGTCTAGCTTGTTATGATCATTTTTACATCATAGATTCTTTAAAAACTCTGATTGATTATTAGTAATAGATGAGAAATATCAGACTTGTGAGACTGGAAGGACCTGTGCTCTTAATCAGTAACAGCTTAGTCATTCAGACAATTAAATATGAGTAGCTATTTCTCCCCCAGGTCAAGTTTAGGGTTTTTCAATTTTAGGCTTTTTTCTTTTTTATTTGTTTGTATGTATTGTTTTGTTTTTCCATGTTTGTTTTTCTGAAGTGTGGATCAACCGCTGACATTTAGATGTTATATCCCCCAGTTCATCCTTTCCATTGTGTCGATATTAAACAGAAAAAATATGTTGGGCGTACTCTTTGCCAACTGGATTTCTCAAGGATGCATTTATATTAGGCTTATAGAAACCATAGGTCACTTTTTATGTAATGAAAAGAGATGGATAATCCAGTTATTCATAAATTTATAATAATAATCAAGATGGCAAGTGGGTTGTTAACTTCACTGCTTCAGCTGAAGTCCCAACATTAAACTAGAGAATGTGGGCATCAGCTCCCTGACCTTAAAAAGATAACTGGATAAACCTTAATAATTCAAGACCCTTTATGCTAAGCTGTGTTAATATGGAGATTTTAAAGTGTCAATTAATGTTCATAAATATAGAGTTGGATAGACAGTAAGAGAGTAGCAAACATCAAACTTACAAGAAAGGCTTCCTTGAGTTGTTGACCTTATGAAAAAAAAAATAATCTGAATATTAAATCTATAAATAATAACTATACACCTGTATAATAAAACATATGGAGATTCCAAGCATAATTCCTCTTTTATAATAGACAATAATTTGGCATGATTTATTTTTAATGGTAATGGTATTGCTGATATTTTTCTGTAATTCAAAAAGTTAATAGTTCAGAATTATTCCAGGGACTTAAATTTAACTTATTCACTTACTTATAAGTACTCAAGACAATAGCACGTTATTCAGTAACTTATTTTTTCCTATCACTTTTTTTTCCCCCACACCAAATTAAAGCAGTAATAGTCATATTATTTTCTGTTAAAAATTAAACCTTAAGCAACATAGTTCAGATATTCAGCCAACATGCTGCTCAATACCTACCTTTCCACTTTATTCCATTGTGATTCAGGTGTGCAAAGGTGTTCATAACTGGTTAAATGATCAGAAATACCCTAGGGGTTTTTCTACAAGTATGTTCTCTCAGGACTTATGAAAACTATAAATTTCGACTATAGGACTTTAATTCCACACTCTAATAAAAAGAAACACTTAAAATAGTATTTTTTTTTTTCTCTTCAACATGTTCAATGCCAGGCTCAGATTTATGTTTGTCCATTCCCCAAATAAACACTAGATTTTACTGTACCCTCTACTGCAGGGACAATTGTGGTGGTTTTACCGTGCTGGGCAGCTAAACCCCACAACCGCTCTCTCACTCCCCCTCCTTTAGATGAGGAGGGGGAGAAGTAAAGCAAAGAACAACTCACGGGTTGAGATAAGGATAATTTAATTAAAGGGAAATAATTATAATAATTAAATAAAGACTACCATGAACTAAACAATTTAACTAAGGGGAAATAAAAGGGAAAGGGGAAAAGGGAGGAGAAAAGGAAAAATAAAAAGAAGGGAGGAAAACAAACAAACAAAATAAATGAAGGCTATATGGAAGTGCAGAGGAAAGAAATTACTCTCTACTTCCCACAAATGAGCGATGATTGACCACGTCCTTGAAGCAAGGCCTCAACGCACACAGCTGGTGTTCGAGAGGAGGTCCGCCATTTTCTCAACAAGAGCCCACCCCTCCCCTCTTCTTCCTGTTTCCACCTTTTATTGCTGAGTGTGACATCACATGGTATGGAATATCCCTTTGATTGGTTTAGGTCAGCTGCCCTAGTGATGTTTTTCTCCTCACTTTTTGCCCACCCCCCTAGGAGGGTTAGAGAAAGGCCCAATGCTGTGCAACTGCTGCTCAGCAGTAGACACAACGCTGGTGTGATAACACTGCTGTTCCAGCTACAAGTACAGAGTACGGCACTGTATGGGCTGCTGCCGGGAAAGTTAACATTCCAGCCAGACCCAGTACAACAATGAAGCAGTTTATAAACAAACTGAGTTGTCTCTGTTTTGATCATCAAACACAGAAAAATATAATAAAATTAGAGGCCAAGTCATTATCTAGACAGCAGAAAGAGACTCTTGTTTGGGATCAGCTTGAAATTTACATAGCTATTAGAAGAGAAATATTACTTATATGTATATATATATACAAACCTGACAAATTTGTTATTAAAAACAAATTGCTACTTAATTCCACAAAACTATTACTAATATCACTGTTTGTGAAGACTTTTTTTTTTTTTTTATGTTTGTTCAGTCTTGCAGAATGAAGCTTATTTCCCTCAATGAACAAAACATTTTGATCTTTACTTTGTGTTGATTCCAGAGTAATGTAGCTACAAATGGGAGGAAGCATGGTTTCTTTAATCTTTCTACAAAATGAGATGAAAGTATTCAATAAGATTATTACTATTCTCACATCAACCAGCATTTCACATTAAGATGTTTTTTTTGTTTGTTTGTTTTGTGTGTGTGTTTTGTTTTTTTTTTTTTCCCCCCTCTTAATCAAGTATAGAAACTCTCCAAATCTATCTTTCTGGTTATTTATTTATTAGCCTAATGTAACCAGACAGTTAATTCACACTTAACAACATCATGTACAGTCTATTCTTTACAAGTCTGGTAAGGAAAATCCAGCTTACCAAATTTCACATATATTGACAGCTAACATAAGTAGAAATACTGAATCAGAAATCTAGTTGCATTACAGAGGTGGTCTTTCAAATTTCAAGTTTATTTTCATGGTCCATATATAAACTAAAACTTGAAAATAACCAAGGCTTTGAGAAAAATTGTTTATCCCACATATATCAACTGGAAGCTTTTCTGATAGACTCCTTGAATATTTTGTTTAGTTCTTCATATACTTTACAATTTAGTATTTATCCCTACTATTTCCACAGAGACTCTTGAAAATAATGAAATGAAATCCTCCAGAAGACAGTAAACAACATTAATAACAAACATTTTCTGATGTGAGTCAATGCTAATACTATAAGTATTTTTTTTAACCACTGCTGATGTTGCGTTGACAGAAAACTGTTACTAGTCACCCCTCTCCCCCCTCCCCTTTTCTTTTTTGTGGCCAATAGAATAAATGTCACTAATTTTCTCTCTATTAGAACTTTTGATGATTTCATCAAAATGTATGTGCTAAAAGATAAAGAAAACAGTTCAGAGAACACTCTTACACCTGCTGACATTAAAATCCAAAGAGCTTGTTCTTTGTGGTTTCTGATCTTCAGTAGTTACCATGAGTTTGAAATCGTAAGTTTTCTTCTTCACAAAGCACATCACTCTCTGTCCCCTCCCCACTTGCACTCTGCTATTGACAAAATATTTTTAATATCTACACAATTGTAATAAAGCTATAATGCTTTGGTCTCATTTGCCACTAAAAGGAGATCATAACTCCCTTGTGGGCACTGAAATTTTGGGAATTGCTTATATTACTGATAATGACTTAATTTTATTATTTGATATTCTCCTGGTACTGCTCTTTTTATAAACTACACAGATCAGGAGTGTACCCCAACCTTATCAGCACATTCTATTTTCAGAAAAAGAATATATATATACATAATAAAAAGGTATAAAATTGGAAGTTCAATTTTACCAGAAATTAGATCATTATTTGAAGTTAGAACTCTGAGTAAGGAAGAATTGGGATAGAAAGAGGAAAAAACAATTTTCATTTAGTAGTTCCCTTACATGTATATGCTCATGCTTTGCCCTTTTGTTCTTGCTTACTTTGAAAGAAGTTTCCTTTCAGAACATTGGGTATACATTTCAATGTATTTGTGAAGGAAAGTTTGGGTGGCCTCTGTGAGAAGAGGACAGGGTTGCCCCATGCAAGACATGGTTCTATCTGGCTTCATAGCAGAACTAGAGCAGGACATAGTTGAGCCAATTCACAAAGTTTTGATGCCTTTGTGAAAACACACTTAAGAAAGAACAGAAAGTACTTAAGAGGAGTAGGTGCTTGCACAGCTTTTAGTGCAGAACCTCTTTGCTCTTGTTATATTACCAATTGCAAAATTATGCAAGTATATCTCAAACATTAAACTCTTCATTATTTGCATTAGAAATAAGGTTTACAGCAGTACCTAACATATAAACCCTCATTTCCCAGAAACATGAGGCTCATTTCCAGCTACTGTGAAGAAAGAAAAACCAGAAACTAGTACCAGAAAACAAAAAGTCAGCTGAATATACCAAGGTCCAGTGGACTACACAAGCCTCTGAAGGAGACAGAGTGAGATCTGATTACGAAGAACTCCCACTGCACAGTCCAGAAGCCATCTGCACTTGGTGAGTGGTGTGTTGTGACTTGGCTGATAATGCAGGTGGGAGCTGTTGCAAGAACTATGGAATTCAACTTATTAATAAGATATACGGATGAATTTAGGTTTATCCTATAGTTAATAAAGTGTAGCTGTGTATTAGGGCTATGATAACTTAGTGCAGTTAGGTCATTAATTTCACAGGTGACCCAGCAACTTCCTTGCTAGTATCTGTGAGAATTAGACAATGGTCTTCTACTGGTAGAAGACAATAAAACAACTTTTGATGAGGTGATTGATTCGACCCTGAGTGCATTCAAAAATATTTGATTAACTGTTACAAAAGCTCTCTTAGTGGGAATTTCCACAATATCTGGGATTACCCTAGGCAGTTCCTGCTTCCTAGAGAATTGATAAGAACTACATGTATGTTTTTGTGTTACTTAGCATGCTGGAGAATTTGACCATCTCAGAGACAAGGACTACTGAGGTAGTCCTTGCTGCAGATTCAGCAAACAGTATAAATACTTGTAAATAGTCAGTATAAAATGTTCCTGCAGATCAATAAATGATCACATATGATAAGTCTTTTGCATTTAGTAAAAATAGCTAGAGGATATTTTTATAGTTCGCTTCATATAATTAATAGTGATGAATCTCACATTAATGAAGTCATCAGGTAAGACTGTGAGACAGCTAGAATTGAAAATAACAGTGCTTTTGATCTGGGTAAAGATTCAGTTTCAAAGAGCTTTGCAACATAGGTACCCATCATCATCTAGAGAATGGCTGAGCATCATGCTTGGGAGACTTGATTGCCTGGGTGAACATTAAATCCTAAAAGATCTAAGGAAGTGTTTGTTTGCTTGTTTTTGTTGGTGGAGTAGGAGTATTTTATTTATTTTATTAGCATGCTATCTGTACTTCTCCTTGACAGTGTATTAAATAGCTATGTAAGGTCTCAAATTACTTAAAATTTACTATGCTTGCTACTTTTGTGCCATATATAGATAGTGATGAATTACGATGTTTTTACCTTTTCACTGTGGTTTTCCTTCAGTTCAGAAGTATAAATTCAATTGTACTTCAAGACAAAATAATTCTAGTTAGATGGATCCAGTTATTTAGTAACTGGAAAAAAAAATATATATATTAAGTTTAATGTCTATTTTAAAACCATTATTTTTATATATTTTACTTTCTGCTGTTTATGAATTAAGCTTTGCTCCACAAGACTGGCAAAAATTTCTCAGAATCTTTCTGACATATTGAGAATAAAATCAACAGTGTGGAGGAAAAAACAAAAATCTCCATCATGCACCAGTCTGCTGTTTCTGTCTGACTTTGAGTTGTACTTTGAAATCTGGTCTTTCCTTTTTCAAGTGAATGTTTATTTGAGCATAAAGAAATATTTCCTTCTCGGTATACTTTGTGGAAAAGGTGAAGCAATTCTAATCAGAATAGATCCATAGTTAAATCTCCAAGTGTTTCCCAGCAGTTTAACAGTAACAATATTTGAGAAGGAAATATTGAGAAGGAAATATCTCATCTCCACAAGATCCTTGATAGCTAAGGAGCAGCTATGAACCCACCCTGCTTATATATGTAAATATCATTTTCATTATTCAGTGCTTCCTCTCCATGTATTCTAAAGGTGTGGTTGTTTTCTATAGGTGTTTTAGTGGGAAAAAAATTAAAACTTAAAGCTCTGAGTCTCATGAATCCAATCTTTCATTTTAGAAAACAGAAGAGAAACACACTTTCTCATATTATTTCCCATACCTCTGGGCAACTAGGCTTTCAGTACCTCAATTTTAGTCTAAATACTGATGAGGGAGTAAGGACTTTGTAATAGGTTTCACGATGAGACTACAGCTCAAAGACCCATCTTTAAAATATCATCTTCATGCTTCATTCACCACTGAAAAATAATGTTATGACAACAATTTTCCATTTACATGTGTCAGCAGGTGGCACTCAGGAAGATGGGCAAGCAGTTCTTTACAATATTTGTTTAGTACCTAACAAAGTATAATACACTGAGATCATACAGAAGATTAATTTCCTTGCGAAGACTCCTGTCCTATAAACTTTCTCTATCCCCCTGGACATAATTAAAGAGCACAATGCTTTTAACTTCTTTACATATAAAAGTCTATAACATTTCCTCAAATTCCTTTAAGGCGCCTGTCATGGGTACAAGTTTCAAAGGATCTTGAGTTGCATGTAGACCTTTACTAAAACAAGACTACACAACAGCACAGAGTGCTCCTCACCCTACTGCCCAACAAAACCCCTTTTTGTTTGAAACCTGGTAATGGATTCTCAATCTAATGCTTATTTAATAGCAGAAAAAATCCTTTATAATGAGGGAATTCTCTGATTTCCTTTGCTCTACTTGGAGGTTCAAAGGTCTGTACAATTGTCTGAAGATCCTTGCTTTCAATATTTGAAAAGATTTCTTGGTGTTAACATCTGGAGACAAATGCATTACAGAATTGCCAGCTCTCATTCGTGAGTTAGATCTCACTACATATAGCAGACTTCTTAACTTCTTAATCGTAAGAATTTAATTAAGTACAAGTAGAGTAAATGTAAATGTTCACATTGCTATTTTGTCCAACAGTTACTTCAGCTGGAACACTGAGCTTGTTACATAACACCAGATAACATGGATATATAAAACAAAGACTTGCCATGGATTGTGGAACAGGGTGTCAGCCTTACACTTTTCTGTAGACAATTAAAAAAAGTTATTCTCTTTTTAGTTGTTGAACCAAAATGGATTTGTAGTTTCAGTCCAGCAAGACTGAAAACTATTTCATAACAGTGATCACTTAAACAATATTATCAGTGATCCATAGTAGGATTCTCAATTGGAAAAGCAGTGAAGAGTATGGTACACTCTAATTGCCTCTTGACTGCAGGTAGGTTATTGAATAGGTAATATCAGTTTTACTATATTGTGAGCAAACATAGACTTAAGGCAGTCTTATTGAAGAGCTGGTCAAAAGTCATTTCCAATTGAAGAGTTTTGCATCAGAAAGTACTAATTTACCTATCACACTTTAGTGCTATCCTGATAGCCTACCCAAAAAGGAAACAGAAGTTGCTGAGCCAAGCTAACGTTATGTAAAGGGCTAGGGAGAATTTAAACTTTCATTATTTCAGTGTATGCACTATTTTGTTATCTTTTTGTTGATAAAAAGTGTGGAGGAGGATTTAGCATGTACCAATGGGTCTTTGCCAACAGTATTTTCCTCCGTACTATGTTTTTATTGCAAAGAAGCATACCATATGATGGTTTTGATGTACATCGTCAGAATCTCAGTTCTGGAAAACCTGTTCTAAAGTTACAGGTTTTATTTTATATGACTTCTGAGAATTACAGACACTCTTTGGTGTCTGTAACAGTAGTCTTTTTTTCTTCACCCAATTCATAATGAAGTAGGTATAAACTCATCTAAAAATACAAAAATAAGTCTTAAATCCTAGATGAAGTAGTTTCGTGGTGAAGTTCCAAGGTGAAGTAGTGAAGTAGAAACTACTTAATCTTGGATAATGCTGTTGTTGCATATTATGGGAGTACAAAACATGATTTTCTTATTTTCACAAAGGCTTGATAAAATTCAAAAATCTAAAGCACAAAAATAAAGAGAAAATCATTCTCATTCCAAATTTTGTGACAAGAAAAGGCAACATATTTTTAATAAAGAAATTGATTTTGTGGTATAGATATAATTACTACAAAAGAAATACTAATACCTCAGTGAGTTCTACTGATATGAAATGTATTAGAAAATCTTAATATTTATCAAGAGTATCATTTTTTAATGTTATTTCTTATGAATCAAGAAAATAATAAACAACAACAAAACACCACAAATATTCTGAAACAAATCTTTGAAATGCATTCACAGGACAGATATTTTCAAGGCTATTTGTCAAGCCATAAAACTATTGTTGCAGAAAATACATTACATTAAGGTCTATGATGAACTGTAAATATTTTCTTCCTCTTTCCTTTCATATTTGCTAACATAATAGATCATAATGGTTTGTTCCAGAACTAGTATCATGCAATTAACCTATCAAAGTCCCCAAGTAGTAATTCATGTGATGGACTACCATTATAGAAACTAATTAATTATTTGTGGGTAGCGCAGTGGAGAGTCTCTGCAATAGCTCTAAATGAATCATTACTGTCTACTGGAAATAAATGTGTTTTAAGAAACTTCTTAATATGTTTGTCTAAGGAGATGGGTATTCCAGAGAGAAGTCCTCCCCATTTTCTCACAGCCACATTCAAAATGACTAGTACTTTTATTCTTCCATTATTCTTCCACTATAGTGGGGTTACTACAAGAGCAGTGTTATAATTAAGAATAAAACAGGAAGATGCAGCTGTAAACTATCCAAGTATATATTTAGGTGTGTTTATGCTTTCTACAAGTACATTATGCAAAACAAAATTTGAAATGTACCAATACCAGCACTGTTTCAAATATCATTTCCTACTACTTTTCTTCTTGCTGTGAAGACATAATAAATCTTAATATGGATCACGATGAGGATTAAGTATGATTAAGTGAAAGATTCTAGTGAAATATGATATTGGTTGCTCTTCACAGGAATTATGAATGTACTTAAAAATAAGCAATGACATCTCTATCAAGTTTGGTTTATTCATCTTCACTGTCCAGAGCATCTGAAGCCAATCTGCTGGGTTTGGGGGTAAACAGTTTTGCCCATATAATGGTTATTTATTTGAATATGAGCTTTAAGAAACACACTGTCTGAAGTGTCCTCATATCAACAGACTGACTTCACGTGTGTCATTGCTTTCACTAGACACCACAGAATAGAAATTTATTCAAAAATATATAAATCTCTAGAAAGCTGGTTTAAGTTACACTCAGTGTAACTTCGGTATTTTCCTACCTTTTGCTACTCAGATCCATTCAGGTTGTGACACTGGAAGTGATAAAACCAATTAATTCAGATGTTCAAAATAATTCTTTCTTTCCATACATTGAAATCAAGTTAGATTATGATTTTTTTGTAAAGATTAATTATGTGTATTATTGATAAGGTAGAAAAATATGGAAAATCTAAAATGTACATCACAGTGACAAACATTATAATTATTGGCTCTTGTGATGACACTTTGCATTTTCTTTATCCACTTAATTCATCCTAAGATTTCTCTTTATGTGGGGAAATAGATTTCTCAAATTAAAGATTTACCTATGGACAAATAATTATGTCAGCATATCACAGAATTAGTGATTAATTGAAATAAAGTCCAGTATAGAGACCTTGTTACATGATAACCTCAGTAAGGAATTGCTGCTCCTAGAAGACTTGCTCCTAGAAGACTTGCAGGTACAGAGCAGCAAACAGAGAAGTAACCAACGAATTCAACCACTGATTTATTAGTTTAGATGGAAAAAACAAGCCTTTTAAATTATCTACTAAATGAAATTTTCTTGGGGAATGGAGTAATATGGAGCCATATGCTAATGGATGACAGTCAGTAACAAGCCACTTCCTAACCAGCCTTTCAGCTGTAACTAATCCTGTGATTATGCTGAGTGTGTTCTAGTGCAAATAAAACATAGACCTCCTTAAATCACCTATATTGTCTGCACAGAAGCATATCTGGAGTGCTGAGATGAGTATCATAGCTCAGTTGAGAGAGACAAAAGAAAATTCATGGAGTAATCCGAATCACTGTAGCATGTGTTGTAGCAAAGATGAAATTACTAGAAAAATTACGTGTCTTCATGATCATACCGTTCAAAACCTTTGTTCCATAGCAAGTTACACATGAATAGTCACAGCTATATAATAATGGGCTGGAGGTGGCTATTCCCTAGGATGTGTGCATGTCCACATAGCATGCAGCTCATATTAACAGAATAATCAGATCAGGTCAAGTTGTTTTCAAAGCCAAGGCACTGAATACAGGCTTAGACTATACATCTAGTACGGACATATATTAATAAACTAGGGAGCAGCTGGGACATGCTACTCAGAGCCAGAAGCCAGGGCAAGACAGAGACAGTAATATCATGTACAATGACAGAGTACTGTGGTACCTGAGAAAGAAGATTAGTGATGGTAACCAGGAACAGCCAAAAGCCTAATGATCACCATCTAAGTCCAAACTGACAAGGACAATCTGAGTTCAAGTCAGGAAACCAGCTCTACCAGGCAGGGTCATTGTCCAGACTAATAGCATCAATGACCAGGCAGAGGCATAACTGCAATGCTGCTTCAGGCAGCAGTTCAGGCAATGATTAAATGTAAGAGTCTCAGCTTAAAAGCAACAAGCAAGCAAAAGAAGGGGGAGACCCTGCAGAGGCTCTTTAGCAGAATTGTTAGGGGAAAGGCTCTTCTGAGCCTTCTTTCAGCTTTTTCTTAAGGACCCCCAAGAATTCTACAGATCTGTCAGCAAGCTGAACTTTTCAGAAGAACTAAAATCCTAAGAGGGGAGTCTTCTGTACCCTGACAGTTTCCAGCCCATGAACGCTTTCAACTGGAAGAAATATAACACTGTGCTAGACTTCTGTCTTCTAATTGTCCTAGAAGCAGAACTGAAAACAGTGAGATAAATCAGATTGTCTGCAAAGATTAACAATTTGTATCACTTCTGAAACTCTTCCCTGCAGATTGAACATGAAGTAGTTAAAGAGATATGTTCTATTCTGGAATGAAATTAAAGCAATACAGTGCACTGTAAACCCTTGCCAACTGAGGAGGTGGTCAAAACATGGAGTGTCAATTGAAAGACCATCCATTTTATTGACATAAAAGAAAATCTGTTCTGGAAAACTGGTTTTCACTTTCTTTCCACAAAGAGGTAATGAAAATCATTAATCAGACATATTTTTGTAAATAAATATTACCTGACCCAATGATCTCAAGTTAAGTGATTATGGGATGCTATCTTAAAAGAATGAGGTGCTAAAATTTAATTGTAATTTGTTTCCTCACATACTCTATGGTGTTTTGGTTGTTCTTGTTGTTATTTTATTTTATTATTGTTATTTTTTAAATCTATTTATAATGCAGCTACATTCAAAAGCGATTGGAAATGAAGAAATATTACCTTGATTATGCTCAACATACTAGTACCACCTTCCCGAATTGAATCGGCAACTGTGTAGATCTGGAAGTAGGAGATCACAGAATCACAGAATTTCTAGGTTGGAAGAGACCTCAAGACCATTGAGTCCAACCTCTGACCTAACACTAACAGTCCCTACTAAACCATATCCTTAAGCTCTACATCTAAACGTCTTTTAAAGACTTCCAGGGATGGTGACTCCACTACTTCCCTGGGCAGCCTGTTTCAAAGTCTAACAACCCTTTCAGTAAAGAAGTTCTTCCTAACATCCAACCTAAAACTCCCCTGGCGCAATTTAAGCCCATTCCCCTTCATCCTGTCACCAGGCACATGGGAGAATAGACCAACCCCCACCTCGCTACAGCCTCCTTTAAGGTATCTGTAAAGAGCAATAAGGTCACCCCTGAGCCTCCTTTTCTCCAGGCTGAACAAGCCCAGCTCCCTCAGCTGCTCCTCGCAGGACTTGTTCTCCAGGCCCATCACCAGCTTCGTCGCCCTTCTCTGGACCCACTCAAGCACCTCGATGTCCTTCTTGTAGCGAGGGGCCCAAAACTGAACACAGTACTCGAGGTGCGGCCTCACCAGAGCCGAGTACAGGGGGACGATCACCTCCCTAGCCCTGCTGGCCACACTGTTTCTGATGCAAGCCAGGATGCTGTTGGCCTTCTTGGCCACCTGAGCACACTGCTGGCTCATATTCAGCCGACTATCAACCAATACTCCAAGGTCCTTCTCTGCCTGGCAGCTCTCCAACCACTCATCTCCCAGCCTGTAGCTCTGCTTGGGGTTATTGCACCCCAGGTGGAGGACCCGACACTTGGCCTTGTTGTACTTCATGCAGTTGACCTCAGCCCATCGGTGCAGCCTATCCAGATCCTCCTGCAGAGCCTTCCTACCCTCAAGCAGATCGACACACGCACCTAGCTTGGTGTCATCTGCAATCTTACTGAGGGTGCACTCAATGCCCTCGTCCAGATCATCGATGAAGATATTAAAGAGGACCGGCCCCAGCACCAAGCCCTGGGGGACGCCACTAGTGACTGGCCTCCAACTGGACTTGACTCCATTTACCACGACTCTTTGGGCCCGGCTATCCAGCCAGTTTCTAACCCAACGAAGCATGTGCCAGTCCAAGTCAAGAGCAGCCAGTTTCTTGAGGAGAATGCTGTGGGAGACGGTGTCAAAAGCCTTGCTGAAGTCAAGGTAGACCACATCCACAACCCTTCCCTCATCCACCCAGCGCATCACTTTGTCATAAAAGGAGATCAGGTTCGTCAAGCAGGACCTGCCTTTCATAAACCCATGCTGACTAGGCCTGATCGCCTGCTTGCCCTGCAAGTGCTGCGTGATGACTCTCAAGAGGATCTGCTCCATGAGCTTCCCTGGTACTGAGGTCAAACTGACAGGCCTGTAGTTTCCCGGGTCTGCCCTCCGGCCCTTCTTGTAGATGGGCGTCACGTTTGCTAGCCGCCAGTCAACTGGGACCTCCCCCGATAGCCAGGACTGTTGATAAATGATGGATAGTGGCTTGGCCAGCTCCTCTGCCAGTTCTCTCGGTACCCTTGGGTGGATCCCATCTGGCCCCATCGACTTGTGCACATCCAAGTGCCATACCAGGTCACCAACCAGTTCTTCATGGATAGTGAGGGCCACATCCTGCTCCCCATCCCCTTCCGCCAGCTCAGGGTACTGGGTATCCAGAGAACATCCGGTATTGCCGCTAAAGACTGAGGTGAAGAAGGCATTAAGCACCTTCACCTTTTCCTCATCTCTTGTAACTAAGTTTCCCTCCGCATCCAGTAAAGGATGGAGATTCTCCTTAGTCCTCCTTTTTGTGTTGATGTATTTATAGAAACGTTTTTTGTTATCTTTAACGGCAGTAGCCAGATTGAGCTCCAGATGAGCTTTGGCCTTTCTAATTTTGTCCCTGCACAGCCTCGCAACATCCTTATAGTCCTCCCTAGTGGCCTGCCCACTTTTCCAAAGATTATAAACCCTCTTTTTTCTCCTAAGCTCAAGCCACAATTCTCTGTTGAGCCAGGCTGGTCTTCTTCCCCGCCAGCACGTCTTTGGGCACGTGGGGACAGACCGTTCCTGCGCCATTAAGATTTCCCTCTTGAAGAACACCCAGCCTTCCTGGACCCCTCTGCCCTTCAGAACTGCCTCCCAAGGGACTCTAAATATATATATATATTTAGAGACTCTAAATATATATATATAAGATACTACAGGCTAAATGGAATTATAAAATATTACATATTTGCATTAGTTCGCCAATCATTTTTCAGGTCGGTATATATAGATTACTTCTGTTTTAGATGTTGTTGCTGATAAAAATAACTTTATTTAATACCACTAAAATATTTCAATTTAGATTTTTTTTTTTTAGTAGAATAAAAAAAATTGATATGTTCAATTATTTTTCTATATTATACTCATCAACACCAAAACCAGGAGAACATAGGTTTTGTTCATTTTCTTGATTCACCAGCTTGACGGTCTGTCAGAAAATGAAGCATCATTTGACCTTGTTTACATATAACACCTTGTTTATAGTATAGACTTGTCTGTTATTTGCAGAAATTACTGCTTCACTGGAGTGCAGTAACCCACAAGCTTGAAATCACTTTCTGCTAAAAATATTAAGCACTTTTTGTGTAAGATTCAATATTTGTGGATGTTATCATGAGAATGATAATTTGATTTTTGGAAAATACACATAAGAGTTTAAAGGAGTTACATAACTCTTTAAAATGCTACCAGAGAAATAATCAAGACAGCTGTTAGAAAAACAGGTTTTAAAAACAGATTATTATATATATATATATATATATAGAGAGAGAGAGAGAGAGAGAGAGAGAAAGAAAGAGAGATTTTGCTGAGATTCAAAGCCTTGACACCTCCTAGCCATCTTTCAGAAAAATAAGGGATATTATAGCACATAACAAATAATAGAACTGGAGGAATAGCAACTCCTTTAGCAACCTCATGTATACACAAACATGTCTCTGGAATTCCAGCAGAAGAAGTATATTAGGAAAGGCTACTGCCTTTGAAAGTACTTGCTAATTATTTAAAATAGTCCAACATCATGAAATACCAGACACTTTTTTATTTTATTTTATTTTATTTTATTTTATTTTATTTTATTTTATTTTATTTTATTTTATTTTATTTTATTTTATTTTTATTTTATTTTATTTTATTTTATTTTATTTTATTTTATTTTATTTTATTTTATTTTATTTTATTTTATTTATTTTATTTTATTTTATATTTTTTTTCCCCCAGTATTTTTATAAGCAGATATCCTTATGGCAACAGATATTCATCCTTATCTGGATGGTTCCTCCAGCAGTTTGAATTTCCCCTGACAGAAAATTCACTATAGAGTCTGTAGTATCTGAAGGAGACTTGAACAGTCAAAGAATAAGTGCCAAAAGTGGCACATAAGAATAAAATAGAGCAATCTTGCTTCTTCAGAAGTAATAGCTGAGGAAGTTATTTATGACTTTGCCATCCATAAGATCACTGTTACCTCCTTGTATTATAGTTGTACTCATGCTACCTCAGTAAAATATCTCCCAGAACATAACATACTTTAAAATTTGAGTTAAAACATATTAGCTTTTGTTAAGGTTGGTTAGAACTGAAATACGTGTAGCAAGAGCCCCAAAGAACTTTTGTGTTATTTTGCCTGAGGTATAAGTGAGAAAATCTGGCAGAGTTCTTACATTTTTCAGCATGGGCAGGACTTCACTTTCAGCTACAAATTGCAGACTGGGAAATCCTATGAATTCTTACCACTGGAAAGGCTGTGCTAGGGCCTGTTAAGGTGAAAAATATGATAAAATTGCCCACTAGTCTAATACATAAGATGCTGTTCTCAGGGAAAGAGATACATAGTCTGTGCAGCTGTTGAGCAGATGGCACACACATAAATGGCACAGAGATTTGCTTTGTGTTCTCCAGTGGAGTTTCCTTTAGGGAATAGGCAAGGGAAGAAAGTGTGTGGCACTAGACTTATTGCCTAGATTATTTGTAGAAGAAAAGGTCTGCTAACTTGAAGTTGCAGTACAGGCAAAGTAAATTAAAGTCTTGAAACTGAACCTGCCAGCCTTATTGTGCAATGAGAATAGCCCAGCACTCCAGTGTATTTATATGATCAGTGAAACTAAACCCATTTTATTAAAAGTGGTAAAAGACAATTAATTGTTCACAATGTCAACATGTTAGCTCATGCCTGTGTTCCATTTTGAAGTGAGACAGGTAGCTCTTTTGACAGGGAGAAGAGAACAGTTTTTATCAGAGTTTAGATCTCACATGGATATTATATGAGGCAACCACTTGTACCACAAAGTAATGGAGGATCACTGCTTTGTTAATAAAAGCTGTAGAGGTGTAAGTGGTGTTTTGAACTGTCATATAAGGAGTAATTATGTGAAATTGTTAACTACTTGAATGACACTTCCAAGGATGGAAGATTACTTTGAAAAAGGGAGAAATTAGCTTAAAAAAACGTAATCTCAAAATGGTCTCAAAAAACATGGTCTTTGATTGTCCAAAAATATTTTTTTGCCACTCTTAGACATAAGATCAGCCCTTTGCTCTGTTTATTTCTAAGCTAGGCACCAAAAATGGAGACATAAAAATGGTTGGTTGCTCCTAAACATTTTGATTAGTTTATTTCCCTCAGCTACAATCATTGAAATAATCCAAAGAATTTTCAATAGATTAAGTTATGTTATAGATAAAGGATATGTTCTTACCTATTAAGAAAGCAATGAAAACTTGTAAATAACACAAATTAAATTCTATGCAGAGCAGTATATATATGGGAAATCTATCAATTCTTGAGCTGTTGCAGTTCAGCATTGAGTATATTATTCTAAATCCCCATCTGTTTCATTTTGAGTTGGTATACTGGACTATGAAGTATAGCATATCTGAGCTCTGATGCACAGTTCTTGTCAGAATTAACTTTAGTGACTGAAGAGGTCACTGTTTGCCCAGCTGGAAGTGATAACCTGCTCTGACACCATGCTGAAAGCTGACAGAAATCACACATCACAGTTCCCACATGCTGACCCTTTTCTGATTTTGCTCTGAAATGGCCTGGAGTCAGTCTCACAATGCAGCCTAGCAAAGACACCACCTCCTAGACAAAATCCAGTAATTGACTTTGAGTCCAGTGAACCTGTTAAGGCAAAGTCAAGCTCCTAACTTGTATCACTGGTGAAGGTGATCTCAGCTGAACAATTTTGTCTTGAAATGCTCTGTTAAAATGTACTTACTATCAGGGACAACAAAGTTACAACTTGATAATTTATCCTATTGTTATGTGATGACAGTTGCAGTTCTCATTTGAGACTTGGTAGCTTTTCCTCTGCTTTGTGGAAGTATGTGCCAAAATGGAACAAAGAAGGAATGTGTTCTTCGACTATCTTCTTCAACTATTAATCTTCAACTATCTTCTTGATATTTAACAGTAATTCAGGTGCAGCCAAAAATCAGGGAGTTAGAATAACTGGATTCTTCAAAATACTGTTCTTAACCAACTCCACAAATGAAAGCCAATCCAAAATTTTGTATCTGCTCCTACTAGTCTGTGCAATGCCCTTCCTTATAAAGTCAAAATTCTCACTAGCTGAGAGAACTTATATTTCAAACGTTAAGTTAACCAAGGTGCAAGTCATTCATTAATTTTTTTTTGTCTTCATTCAATATATTTCATATTGATAAATTGATAGAATTGTGAAGTAAATGATGTAATGTGTAAATATGGAAGAGAAAAATCCAATAATTTTGCTTTTAACTGTATAGCTTTCTTCTTTTGTTTCTCCCTTCCCCTTTCTCTCATTGTCTATGAAGCAGGAAACAATTTAGCAGTAAAAGTTACCAAAAAAAAAAAAAAGTCACAAAAAAAAAAAACACAACTAAACAAGTAACCAACCAACCAACCACCACCAACAACAAAGGCAGCAATTTCAGTTTTGCACTTTCAGTTTTCTAGAGAAAGCTGGTCTTTGTCATTTGATGATACAGCGTGTTGATTGATAACTTACAATTTTATCCCCCAGAATAAAAATTTTGGAAATTATTTTATACTAGCATCTCAAACAGGGAACAAGGAGGAAAAGAAGGAAGATATACATGTATATCCATTCAGGCACCAGTATACAGTCACTGGAGCTTCATCCTGCAAGGTAATAAGAATTTCCTCTCATGTTCGAAAACATTTCCAGAGGCACAAAAAACTTGTGCCTTCACAAAGAATGCATCAAGGGCCTTGGGAACACCACTGGATTAAGATTCCAGTGTTCTCATTATAGCCTTCTCAAGTTGTTTACATGCAGTCAAATTTCACAATGGTAATTTCTCTGATTATAAGGAGTCACATAACACTGAGTATTGGATGAAACAAGAAGGATAGAGTAAATAGTAACTGGAAATAATAAAATTAAAATAGAATATTTTATGTTCACATTAATAACATTTGAATTAATAGAAGGACTTCTTCAATATCACCAATGACAACCGAATCATGTCAAAAAGATATTACTCAGGAATATGATCCATGTTGTTTACCATGTATTAATCAATACTTTGAAAGAGGGAGAAAATAGAATTGAATAATACACTTATATTGTACATGTTATATTTACTCTATGTTAAACGAAATGCCTTAAACAAAGTCTTTATGCATTTTATTTTCTTGGAAAATTTTCCCAATTTAAATTTGTCAGTTTTAAGACAAGAAACAATACACTTGAAAGACATTTATATTTTTTTTTTCAGTATTTTCTGTTAATATGCATTCAGGAACATTTTAAAGTTGGATGAAGAGTTCACTGAGTGTCCAGAGGAAATTTTTGGTAACCCTATTTCAGACTTCTTGAATTATATTGGTCAAGACTTAAACTTCTATTTTTTGGACCCTTCATTTTTTGTTGACCTAACCATAACACCTCAGGGATGAAGATTTACAATTTCTCTTACCTAAAGACCCTCAGCACTCTTGAATCATAGAGTGAAATCGAACGCTTATTCCCACTAAAAGTTGATTGACATGTTGCACTGTATTCCCTTTGGGTGCTTCTGTGAAGAGTAAGAGCAACAACAGTCACCAGGCTTATGGTAGTAATATTTCCCCACATTTCACTCCTTAAATATCACTATTTATTTCCCTTGAAGCATAGGAACTCAGCAGAATTTAAGAACTGTAAACAAGTCACTGTCTTTTTATTATGGCTCTTTCCTATAAGTCACTAAAAATCCACCTGGATCAGCTTATCTAGAAGGCTAATTTTCATGTCATGGTTTCTGTCTGTCTCCTATCTCTTTAACTGATATAAATTTCCAGGTCTGGCAATGTACATATCAGCTATTTCACATATACTGTTTATGCCTGGTTGTCAACACCCATTCAAGTATTGTCAGCATATGGAATGAGATAAGCACGCAGAGCTAGAAAGGTTGCACAAAATAGTTGTGGTAACATTATATATTACCTTGTTTATTTGTTTCCATTACTTATTGACAAAGAAAACCAGTCTCCACCTTTAGACTGTACATTCAGGAAGCAGACATGTTGTGATACAGAAGTGACCAGGGCCGTTAGGTCTTTCATTTCTCATATTCTGTATGGAGCATTCAGTCATTATAAAGTAAAATTGCCTCAACCCTGAGTTTCCACCAGTATGATCTGAGCTGAAAAAAATGTTAATTTGTGATGTATAATTAAAGTCAACAAATTATCTGAGATTAAAAGGGAAAATGCATTTCTGAATCCATATTCTGTTACAGAGAATACCTTATTTATGGTTCTTATTTCATAAATTAAAAGGGGTCAAGATGATGTACCTCTTATAACAAGTACTTGAGTAATTTAGCAATGGGTTAAAGAACAGCTTCTGAAAAAATGAGTTCCCAATAGGCTTCAACAAAACTGTGCATGAAATGACATGCAAAGGTTAACCGATTTTAAAGATCACAGTATTATACACTAGCACAATTCTGTATCCCAACTGAGTTTTACTTGGTAAGGAAGCTGCAAAATGCATTAAGAGCTTCCTTAAGCTCCTAAAACAGCAACATATTACGTTATTAGAAACTCAGTCTTGGAATAACATATTAATTTACTGAAGTGTTAATGTCTCTTGCATAGCATTTTATCATGCAGTTTCTGATATTTCTGTCTCACTTTTCCTTGTTTTATTTTTTATGTATTTTGAGAATATAAATACTGAAATGAAATTATTCACACAAATCTGTTAGTATTCAGCTAATACTTCAAGCAGCACTATTTTATGGCAGCACTGTTGCCATAACTTTCCCTTTAGAGTTTTTTCCATGTAATATTTCATTAATCAAAAAAGAAAAAAGAAATAAGTAAATTTCTCTATCACAAAACTACCAAAAACCACACATGTTTTGGATAGTCATCTTTTCATGTACTACTTCCTTTATTTCTTCCTTCTGAATCTGTATTATCAGACTCCTGCATCATAGGAATCTATCATGTGGTTTGCCAGTTGGTCATTTGGTATATATCTTAACAGTTTATACTTGTCCTGACTTTATTTTTCGTAACATTCTGTACTTTCCCATAACTCTCATTCATTGTTCTATAGAACTTTTGGAATTCAGATCTCTAGAATGTCCATTTTTCTCATCATATTTTTTCATTGATTGATAACAAGATTGATGTTCTTCATGGCATTTCATGGAATCACAGAATCATCTAAGTTGGAAGAGACCTCGAAGATCACCTAGTCCAACCTCTGACCTAGCACTAACCAGTCCTCCACTAAACCATATCACTAAGCTCTACATCTAAACATCTTTTAAAGACCTCCAGGGATGGTGACTCCACCATTTCCCTGGGCAGCCTGTTCCAATGCCTCACACCCCTTTCGGTAAAGAAGTTTTTCCTAATATCCAACTTAAACCTCCCGTGGTGCAGCATTAGCCCATTCTCCATCGTCCTGTCACCAGGCACATGGGAGAATAGACCAATACCCACCTCGCTACAGCATGATGTTGTATGGTTTATTTATATTACTCTTTCTTTGCACAATATAAACTCTTCTAAACAAGGTAGGTGTGTTGTGAGTCACCAGTGTATTCCAGAACACGCATCGATCTGTCATCTTGAATCTTATCAAAATCAACAAACACAGATAACTCTCTTTCTAAATTACTTAATCAGCAGAGATATTATCAGAGGAATTTTATATACAGCTGGGAAGGCATATGAGGCTCAGGCACTTATAGACTACTTTACTTGTAAATTATACTTTAGATCACCAGTGTGGAAAATTTCATTTCACACTTGATTAGCTACTTTGGGGAAAAGAACATTAAGATTCACATTTCCTTCCCTACCTTCATCTTTGTGGTTTCATCCTACATGTTATCATAAGTGTAGTATGTTGCAATATTACTTCACAGTTATGTTAAAACGCTCCATTTCCTTATTCATCTGTCTGTCTATCTGGTCCACTTTTTTATTTTTTTTTTTATTTTTTTTTCCTTTGAGAACCAGGTTGTCGACAGTATATACTTCCTTATTCCTTTAATGCTTTAATATATCTCCATCTCATTTTTTGAACATTGGTTATAAAATCAGCTTACCATGAAGCTAAAATATGGGTGGCAGGCAGGGTAAGGACAAGTTTTACTTTGATGTGATGAACTTCTTGTGGAAAAGGCTTCAGAAAGGGGCACCCATATCATTATCATTAGATGAAATCTTTTAAGGAAGACAAGTCCTATGAGGAGTGGCTGAGGGAACTGGGGTGGTTTAGTCTGGAGAGGAAGAGGCTCAGGGGAGACCTTATTGCTCTCTAAAACTACCTGAAAGGAACTTGTGGGGAACTGGGGGTCAGCCTCTTCTCTCAGGTAACTAGTGATAGGACTAGAGGGAATGGTCTCAAGTTTCACCAGGGGAAGTTTAGGTTAGAAATTAGAAGACATTTCTTCTCAGAAAGAGCAGTCAGGCACGGGAATGGGTTTCCCAGGGAGGTGGTGGCATCAGTATCCCTGGGGGTGTTCAAGAAAAAGTTAGACCTGGTGGTTAGGGACATGGTTTAGTGGGTGACATTGGTAGTAGGATGATGGTTGGACCAGGTGATCTGGACAGTCTTTTACAGCCTTAACAATTCTATGATTCTAAGACAAGTCTTTTGTGAGACAAAATCTAATGAGAATTATTCCATTCTCTGAGGTGTGGAATTGCCACTCCCTTGTGAAAAATAAATTAATCTGACAAGACTTCATTGTAGAATACTGTGTTCTCCAGCTGCAAAACTGCATACAACAGATGTGAAACATTTCCATGTCTACTGGGGAAATTTTGACAGCTGTCACAAACTCTCTACTCATTATCAGGTGACACTGCCAATAACACCACTTCTTTACATGCCAGGGGAATGTAACAAGCTTTAAGGAAAAAAAAAAAAAAAAAGATAAAATTTGAAGATGTATCACGGCACCATTGGAATATTGGCTTCATAGAGTTCATATCCAAAACATACTTGTAGAATTAAATGCAATCCATACAAATACAGCACATTCATCAAAACAGTCAGGACTCGTGTAGGTAAGTTGTAAATGATGCTACACAGTCCTGGTAACCAATCTGTTTGTTGCCGTTTTGGGTTAAGACAGTTAACTTAGCTGCCCAGTTGGCATTCAAGTCCAGAGAAGGGCGACAAAGCTGGTGAGGGGTCTGGAGAACAAGTCCTACGAGGAGCGGCTGAGGGAGCTGGGTTTGTTCAGCCTAGAGAAGAGGAGGCTCAGGGGCGACCTTATTGCTCTCTACACGTACCTTAAAGGAGGCTGTAGCAAGGTGGGGGTTGGTCTATTCTCCCACGTGCCTGGTGACAGGACAAGGGGGAATCACACACAGAATCACACAGAATTTCTAGGTTGGAAGAGACCTCAAGATCATCGAGTCCAACCTCTGACCTAACACTAACAGTCCCCACTAAACCATATCCCTAAGCTCTACATCTAAACGTCTTTTGAAGACTTCCAGGGATGGTGACTCCACCACTTCCCTGGGCAGCCTGTTCCAGTGCCTCACAACCCTTTCAGTGAAGAAGTTCTTCCTAACATCTAACCTAAAACTCCCCTGGCTCAACTTAAGCCCATTCCCCCTCGTCCTGTCACCAGGCACGTGGGAGAACAGGCCAACCCCCACCTCGCTACAGCCTCCTTTAAGGTATCTATAGCCTCCTTTAAGGTATCTGCATGGGTTAAAGTTGCTCCAAGGGAGTTTTAGGTTGGATGTTAGGAAGAAATTCTTTACTGAAAGGGTTGTTAGACATTGGAACAGGCTGCCCAGGGAAGTGGTGGAGTCACCATCCCTGGAGGTCTTTAAAAGATGTTTAGATGTAGAGCTTAGTGATATGGTTTAGTGGAGGACTGGTTAGTGTTAGGTCAGAGGTTGGACTAGGTGATCTTCGAGGTCTCTTCCAACTTAGATGATTCTGTGATTCCATGAAATGCCATGAAGAACATCAATCTTGTTATCAATCAATGAAAAAATATGATGAGAAAAATGGACATTCTAGAGATCTGAATTCCAAAAGTCTATTTAAATTAAATTATGCCTATAGGAAACTCTTGCTTTGAATTCTAAAACGTCACAATGGACATGAAATGGAAATTAAATATTTTCATAGAAATGGAAAACATCCTCATTTATGATTCACTTTGCCATATATTGACATTATGAACCATTCTCATGCTCCTTGCAAACTATGATAGATTTCAAAACAGAAATATGCAAAATGATCATATAACCAAATATAGATTAAAATATAGCATTTTGATGAAGTCTGAACACACACAAACACACATGTAACATCTATAAATAAAGAAAGTATAGGTTACTGAAACTATGTAAACAATTTGGAATACTGAATTAATAAGGAGGTCATACGACATTTTTCTTTTCTGTTTGAGGACAAAAGTAACATTTAGAACTTCACAATACATTCAAGTGTTATGTTATACCATTAACTTTCTCTTGGAAAAAATAGACTGAACTGATAGCATTTAAGAGTGTATACAGAGCTAATGTATTAAATAATTCTTAATTTGAAAAATCAAGAAATTTGAGAAATGATTTTATATTCAGTTTTGAAATATATTTTTGATAAGTATAGTATATTCGGTAAATAAAGGAAATGTGATTATTAAAGAATAAATGATTATTACAGGAAATCCAGTACTAATATTTTTAGAAGATTTTTAATATTATGATCTAGGAAGGGCTTACTTCTTGCCAAAGAAGTTCTGGCATCCCTAAGGGTCCTTCCAACACAAGGTATTCTATGATTCTATGATTCTGTGATAAAAAAAAATAAAAATAATAAAAAAATCTATTTAGGATCTATGATTCTATGACTCTAAGTAGAATCATCTGAAATTTTATTGTATCACAGAATCATAGAATACCTTGGGTTGGAAGAGACCTTAAAGATCGTCTAGTTCCATCTCCCCTGTCACAAATAGGGATGCCGCCCAATAGATCAAGTTGGCCAAGGCTCCATCCAAACTGTCCTTGAACACCACCAGGGATGGGGCATCCACAGCTTCTCTGGGAAACCTGTTCCAGTGCCTCACTATCCTTACAGTGAAGAATTTCCTCCTAATGTCTAATGTCTTTTAGTTTAAGACCATTCCCTGTCCTGTCACTATCTACCCAAGAGTCCCTCTCCATCTTTTTTATAACACCCCTTTAAATATTGAAAGACCATGATGAGGTCTCCCCGGAGCCTTTTCTTCTCCAGGCTGAACATCCCCAGCTCTCTCAGCCTTTCTTCATAGGAGAGGTACTCTAGCCCTTTGAGTTCTAGCACTTTCTTTGTGGCACCTGCTCTAGCAAGTCCACATCTTTCTTGTGCTGGGAGCCCCACATCTGGGACCCAGTACTCCAGGTAATCATAATAACTGTAATCATAATACTGTATCTGGAGGAAGAAAAGGAATCTAAAAGGTTAAATAAAAAATGGTTCATTTGCTTTCCTGTCATGCAAGAGTCAAAGTAGAGTGGATTGGTAAATTAGGTGAAATGCATTAATCCTGAAAGTTTAACAGTGGCTTCAGAATGTTAAAAGATGTCATGCTTGCAAAAATTTCTTTAAAATATACTATATGTTTTTTTCATTCAACTACTTACCAGGAATAAGATAATGGCCATGAAAAACAAAACAAAATAAAACAAAACAAACAAACCAGAAAACAGTTAAAGGAAATTGCCAATTTGGGGCATTACTGTAGGAGAATATATGCAACTACAATTCCACTTATCCTCAGCCCAGTTTTTCCCTTATAAGCTAAAATAAAATAATGTGGTAGATATACTGAATATGAATTTTGAATTCCTTATAAGCTTCCATGTCTATACTTCCTTATTTATAAATGAGCATATGCTCAAGTAATCACAAAATGGCAGAATAGAATGGTATAGGTTGGAAGGGATCTCTGGAAGACATCTGTTATAATCCCCTACTCAAACAAGGACACCTAGAGCCAGTTTTCCAGGACAATGCCCAGACTTTTGTCAGGCTTTTGAATATCTACAAGGAGAGAGACTTCATATCCTCTCTGGACAACCTGTTCCAGTGCTCAGTCACCCACACGGTAAAGAAGTGCATCCTGATGTTCTGATGAAACCTCATGGAGATTCTGGCACCACCTACTTTGCACTGTTGCTTCAGGTATTTATATGCACTGATAAATTCCCCCTGAGCCTTTTCTCTTAAAGGCCAAATATATCCAGCTCTCTCAGCCTTTCATCACAGGAGAGATGCTTCAATTTCTTAATCATTTTTGTGTTTGTTTGTTTTTTGTTTTTTTTAAATGTAGCCCAGATATTTGAATCTGTAAATTCTCTTAGCTGTGGTCTTACATATTTAAATGCAGGAAAAAGTTTTTATAAGCGTTTTACATTGGTAAGTTTTTATTAGTAAAACATAAAAATGGTCAGGGCTTTTATTACTGAACAAGGAATCAATGTGAACATTTCGTAGGATGCATTCTGAAGGGCTGTACTGGGAGTGGTCAGTCATACTGAAGACTCGAGAAAAAGCAGATGTGATGCTGGCTACAGCAGGCTCCTTTGTGCCATAAACTAAAAAGCCTGGCACACTACTACTTACTTGTTTGATGAGCTAATCAAGACAGACCTCAGTCATTTATCCAACAAAGAAAATCTATTAGGACAGGCTACATTTTCTTTCATGACAGAAGTTTAGATGCAAGTCTAGAACTAGAATTTTTCTCTTTTAATATGCTTGGACACTTTTATCAAATTGCATAATGATAGAGCTAATTGAAGCCTTTATCATCATCATAAGTTATCTTACTTCATCATGAGTTACCTTACTCTGCAACTAATGTACTGAATGTCAGTGGGAGTGATTGTTGAAAGAGAATATTCCTGAAGGTAAAGGTATCAGAATTTGCCTCTAATACCCTGTCACCTTAAATGAAAAAATAAATAAATACAAAATAAAATCTGGCCTTTAGTTTTCGACACCATAAAATGTGAAGAATCATACATAGTATGAAGAAACATACATAGTATGTTTCTAACTTTTTTTTCTAGGAGTGAAATACAAGAATAGCATGAAGGTTGTTGTCAGGATGAAATTTTAAATCCTCTCAAAGGATTTTTTAGTGCATAATTTATAAATGGTTTCCTTCTTTATTTATTTGCAAACGTATTAAATTGTTTGGAAACGAAAATTCAATTATTTTATGACTTTTAGAAGGAACTTAATTGATTTTACTTTCTCTAGACTTGTACTGGCCCATTGATAGCCGGTGGTTTATTGAATCTTTAATAAGTAACTTTGTATCTTATCTCTATAAACTTGAATCAATACAATGCTGCCAAGATTCCTGACCTTTATGTTTCACATCATTTTTATTAAACTTAGATACCTCAGTTGCTCTTCATTCAGAATTTGAAAATCAGCCTATAAAATGAACAGTTGCAACTTCGCACTGGAGTAAAAATGATGGTGAACAGTCACAGAAAGCAGAATTGTCAGCCTGCCATCTTGTCTCCTTAGGAGATATCTAAATTGGTCACAGGGAGTCATTAATAAACAATAATTGTAAAACTATTTGTACATATTTGTACAATATTTAAACAATATAAGAATAGATACCAAATATAGTCTTTTTTTTTTTTTTTTTTTTTTTTTTTTTTTACTATTATTTACTTTTAGAAATCTTTGTTACTGTATGAAAATGAAATATTATTCTGGGCCTTCCGCTGAAATAAGAACTTACTGTCACAGAAAGGTTAATAAGTGTTGTTGTTGTTGTTGTTGTTGTTGTCTTTTCTTTTAGGGAGATAAACATCGTCCTGTTTATCAGTCCTGTTTTTATTGCTTAACATTAAATCAATTCTTGTGTGAACTATTTTGGTAAAGTCACAATGATTTGGGGTAATCCTTACTAATGATTAGGTCAGTGTGTTTATTACAGCATAATCATGTGTGGAATTCATCACTGCTTAGCATTGTATAGAACAAAATTCCATATAAATGATTTTACAAAATTGATGTCCCTCTACATCAAAGAAAGTGTCACTTATAGAAAAGAAACAGCAGCCAAAAAACTCACAGTTTGATTCAAAAAGAGTTTAGGTTTTCCCCTTTATCTCAAAGGTGGTGTAGGGTGTTTAAATCCATACCATTTTTTCCTTGGTAATGTAAAGTTCTAGAATACCAAAGGACAGGTCATTGCAGGATTCATCATTTTAAATTTCAAAAAAACTACCAAGCTCCAGTTCATATTGAAATACTTGTATGACAAAACTTTATTGTGCGAAATTCAGGCAAAGGTCCCAAAATGGCTGTTGCTAAAAATTAAGTCTTTCATTTCTTTTCAATTTCATTTCAATTGCTCACTATAAGAAAATCTCATGAAAGTAGAAGTGTTAGTTTGTGTGATGATTTTCACAAGTTATTTGCCTCAAAATATCACTATAAAAATTACATATAAAAGTTTTCCTTAGTCTGCTAAATGAATGTTAAGAGAATACTCTACAAAGTAGCTGTAATGGGACTGTATAAGTGTAAAAATGTAAGAGAAATGGACAGTTCACCTCCAGGGTTGCAGATGGACCATAAAGAGTGCTAAATATGTTTGTTTTATTCTTTAATTAAGAATTATTTTATCGTGGGGGCCATCTATCCATTTTCTATATAGAAGTTTATTAGAACTCTGAACTTACTAAAATGAAGGAAAAAGACAGATTTTACAGACATCTAAGACTATAAAGGAAAACAAAACAAAACAAAACAAACACACACACACACCAAACTTGTTTTTAAAGCTCCTTTTAAGTCCTTTTATGTGTGTTCTATCTTGTATGCAGCATTTAAACAATGTGATGCAGACACAGATGTCATTCAAAAAAAGTCTTAATTTGCCAGTTCTCTAAGCAATCTGTGTTTTTCAAGATGCAATGAAAGGATCTTTCTCCTTTCTGAAGCCTCTTCTGATAATGATTTTGTAATTTTTATCTGCTGGCAAAGAGCTGCAGGTAGCAAAGAGGAGGAAGCTGGACTGAGCAACCATTAGCCATCTAACTGTGCAGTGAGAGGGGCCACTAATAGGGGTAGACCATTTGTCTAAAAATGTTGGACTGAATCTTTTTTTATCTATATGCAGTTCCCATATAGATCAATGCTGAAACTCTTGGATTTCAGGTTCAGGTTCTGAATGATTTTTAGACATAATTTTATATGAAGGTTACTAAACATAAGAATAGCACATCTACAACTTCAATTCTGCAGGCCACATTTGAGATACATAAATGCTATTTTTATTTTATTTTTTCTTAGGTAGAGGTATGAAAAGTTACTACTGAACATATTTCAAGGCTGATTGAATTTTAATACGCTCAAAAGTAGTATTTCTTCAGAGCTTCAATCTTTATATCCTAAATTTTTATTTTACACATATTAGGGGCTTTATAGGCTAGAATATTTCATTTTTCAGTAGGGGCCTGAAGGCAGTTGGCATCTGTGCAATCATTTTAATGAGCTTTGGGTCAACTTCACTATGTTTTGGGAAACCAGAATATTCCTGGGTGATACACAACACTGATTCAGATTTTCAGTAAAACTAACCATTCAAAGAAGTTATGGCCAAAAAATAATAGCATCATAATTTCATTTTACATCCTGTATAACAGAGGTTATACTATCACACACAAACTTTATCAAGCCATGTGGGAAATACTTAACCGAACTGGTGAAAAAGATTACCAAATGTTTTGTGATGGTGTGATGGTGTACTCTTCCTCACCTACCCTAACCTGACCCTTCACTTGTAACCTTGCTTGGGCAATAGTCATCAGTAGTGACTGTGCATCTGGTTGAACCAGGCTCAAGGTGGACTTGTATGACATAAATCCTAATGCTAATGGAGCATGCACCAACCAAATATGGCTGGTATGGAAATATGACTCATAATCAATCATCCTACCCCATAAATAGGGGACAAGCCAGAGTCCATTGAGCTTTTCCATTGAACTGTAGTGGTCCTGTACTGCATGTTCCAGGATCTTCCCCTTGAGCAGGGATGCCTCTCAAGGTCACTCCTTGAGTTCAAGAGATCATTTACCTGTGACAGATACTCTGTAAGTAATAACCAATAGTTATTTTGCTGAAATTTTGCGTTTAATTTTCTAAGCATGCTGAAACTTTGTAACCTTAGCTAAGTGATATATAAAGGATTGATTTTGCATAATCCTTTAGGTATAAATTGTTAAATCTGGAATTGGGATAGGGTCTGATTGTATCTTGTATTTTGGACAGCGAAATGGACTTTTTTTGACTAAATATGCAGGTCTCCCCAACACTTTTAGTCTCACTCTGTCCTCTCTGCAGTAAATAACCAAATGACCTTGCCATCACAAACCTTGATAATGTTGCATTTACCATTAGAATTTTGTTAAATCACTCTCCGATTCACAATTAAGTCCTGATAAATCACTGTTTATATCAATAAATATATTGCTGCTTCTGTCTTATGCACTGACTTATGCACTTATGCTTCTGACTTATGCACTGATTGAAGTGCATAATTCTTTTTGTGACAAATGAACAGACAGTGAGATAGAGAAATGAAATTGTTATGAGGTGGTAGTTGAGCTCCTCAGGTGGTCTTCCCCAAAGACAGACTTTAGGATCCATTCCAGCCAGTATTTTTGTAAGCTACTGTGACAATACTTAGACCTTCCAAGTTCTCCTCTTCCTCATCTCAGTATGGGACTAGAAATCCTCATGAACATCCCAGAAAAAGTTGTGACAATAGTCCAGTTTTGTCACCAAATTGCATAGCCCATAAAATTCATATTTAATGTGATAGAATAACATTTATTTTTTTTTTTTATATAGAGATTAAAATTATAAATATATGAAGGGTTCTTGTTATATCAAAGAACATTTTAAACCTGAATAATGAGACTCTAGAGTTCCCTTAAAACAAACAAACAAACAAACAAACAACAAACAACAATAAAAACACAAATCAAACAAACCCAAAGGACTTTACAAGTCCAGAAAAGTACTTGCCTCTGTTTAACATAAGTAAATGAGATTTGCTTATATCCCAGAATTTTTGTGTGTCTGTGCTTTTTTTCTTCTTTTTTTTTCTTAATTTTCAAGAAGAAAAATAACATCCCAAGGGATATTGATTTATTTATTTCTCCTTCGAGTATTAGAGAACTTTTGATATTGGAGAGTTAAGATTTACAAGACAACAAGAGTTTATGAAAGACATTTATTAAAATAATGCAACTTTAAATGATTTTAACAAAATATTTCTAAGATAATCGTGACTCTACTGATGTTTCAAATATAAAAATTAGACAATTATAACTTAAATACTTTTTAATTTGTTGCACAGTGTACACTTCATTGAACATTATGAGTACATAAAACATTATACATACAAGAATTAATTTAAGAAATATATCTTTAAAACCTAACAACTGGTTAGTTTTTTGTTGTTTGTTTTTTTTTTTTTTATTATTTACAAAGCAATAAAGAGTATCAATTCTATAATTAATTCTTATTTTCTGCTTAAGTCAGCCTGTGACTTCCAATCATAATCTTCACATCACTGGTCAAAACTGAACCTAGTAAAATTAATAAAAAATGGCAAACTAAATTCTGCTTAATCTTAATTTGATGGTGAGTGTTTTTAAGGTGTGAGTGCAAGCTGAAAGCTAGACTGGTGAGAATCAGAAGAGAAAAACTTTTATCACTTAGAAATATACTGTCGACGGAGGCGTCTTGTCAACCCATTTTCTGATTTGTTAAATCTTATTATCTTCTGAAGTGGGTTGACAGTTTGGTTCATACTAACTTACATTTTTCTACACCATAAAGATGCATTTTACTCTTTTCTCTTTTTTTTTTCTTCTTCTTTTTTTTTTTTTCAACTATAATATTAGTCTCATGCAGAAAACTGTTTAACTGTTTTCTTCTACATTTAGAACATGTTAATATTTTTCTCAAAATATTTATAAAATGAAAACTCAGCTATGATTGAGTCTAAACATGGATTCAGGGTCAGAGACCCCACAGAAGGGGTAAAAAAGAAGGGACCCACAAGAGATGGTGCCTCAGAAATGGTTACAGGCAAAACAGCACAGGAATTGATGTAGTGACAGGTGGGGGGGAAGCAGGACTCCATAAGTGAGTTTTCAGTTGTGAAGCAGGAAGCTTATAACAGAAAATTGAAACAGAAGAGCATGAAAGGAATTTTGTTTGCTAACATTAGGATTTCTTAATGTTTGAAAATTGAAAGTGTAAATACTGAAAAAAATTGAAAGTGTAAATATTGAAAATTGAAAGTGTGAAAGTGTTTGAAAGTGTTTGAAAATTTTAAAGTGTAATAATTAAAGATAAATTATGAGTTTTTCTTTATATATATATATATATACACTTAATTTTCAACTCTGTAATATTGAAGTGCTTGAGAAGGGGGAAAAACAAAGCAATAAAAACAAACAAACAAACAAGAAACTTCTCCAGACATTCTTATCTTAATTTTCCCTAGAGCAACTTGGAACTTGCTGTGTATCTTTGTAAAAATCCATTTAGACGTTAAATGTTAATCTGTTCTCATGTCACTAAACTAAACTAAATGGAAAATATCAAGTCTGTTTCCATATAGATTTTTGTAATGCATTCACCTTAGATTACAAATTTGCTGAGCTTGTCTTTTTCTTTGGTACATCCACAGAGCAAAAAACCAACCAACCAATGAAACAAATAAATAAATACTTCAATTACCTCTCTGTATTATGACTTTTTGGTTTTACAAATCATTCCTGTAAATGCTTTTACAAAAATAGCAAGTTTAAAAACAAACAAACAAAAGGCTTTGCCATTATAAAGAAAGTTCTAAGGGTTTTCCAGCTAAAGTATCACAGAATCATCTAGATTAGAAGAGACCTCCAAGATCACCTAGTCCAACCTCTGACCTAACACTAACAACTCCTTCACTATACTGTATCACTAAGCTCTACATCTTTTAAAAACCTCCAGGGATGGTGACTCTACCACTTCCCTGGGCAGCCCATTCCAATGCCTCACAACCCTTTTGGTAAAGAAGTTTCTCCTAACATCCAAACTAAACCTTCCCTGGTGCAGCTTTAGCCCATTCTCCATCGTCCTGTAACCTGGCATGTGGGAGAATAGACCAACCCCCACCTTGCTACAGCCTCCTTTAATGTAGCAGTAGAGTGCGATAAGGTTGCCCCGGAGCCTCCTCTTCTCTAGGCTGAACAAACCCAGCTCCCTCAGCTGCTCCTCATAAGACTTGTTCTCCAGACCCCTCACCAGCTTTGTTGCCCTTCTCTGGACCCGCTCAAGCACCTCCATGTCCTTCTTGTAATGAGGGGCCCAAAACTGAACACAGTACTTGAGGTGCAACCTTACCAGAGCCGAGTATGGGGGGACAATTGCTTCTCTAACACTGCTGGCCACACTTTCTGATGCAAGCCAGGATGCTGTTGGACTTCTTGGCCACCTGAGCACACTGATGGCTCATATTCAGGTGACTATCAACCAATATTCCCAGGTCATTCTCTGCCAGGCAGCTTTCCAACCACGCATCTCCCAGCCTGTAGCTCTGCTCAGGGCTCTTGTGCTGCAGGTGCAGGACCCGGCACTTGGCCTTGTTGAACTTGTTGAACAGCTGGCCTCAGCCCAGCAGTCCAGCATATCCAGATCATGAATATGAAATATTAGTTGGCCAAGATGAATAAAGGCAGCCTAGAAAATTGTAAGATTTTCTGTTTTCTTCAAGGCATCCAATACTGCATTAAATACTGACATCCTTCCTACTGGTCTAGTTGTCTTTTATCTTAAATTCTCTCTAAATTAGATCAGCTTAGACTTACACATGAGTTCAGGTAGGAAATGTAAGTGAATATAAGCTACTTTAGTTTGTACCACCTTATATCCCGCAACATTTGTTGCTATGTTTTCTCTAAGAAATAGTATTTTGAGAAGCGGATCCAATATGTTCTAGATCAGAGTGCTATAACATTCTGAAGCAGACTGTCACCTAATAAACAAGTAACACACCTTCCTGCACCATTTACATTCTTGCTCCCATCACAGCTCTGACCTATAGACATTCTGATGAAAATTCTATTTAACAGCTGCTTATAAGAATCAGTTGCATCCAGTTAGCACAGACTTACATGATAAACTGATCAGATAGAGTTCAAACACCTGATTTAGTAATTCTCACGTTTGAACAACTGTTGGACAACATAACTGTTTATTTCACCTAACAGAACAGTCAATGTGAGAGACAGAGCACTATGTGTGGAGTTGCTTGAGTACTTTTCTTCTGTCTTACAATACAGAATCACTTTCGTGATATTACAAAGAAAAAAAAAAAAAGATATTCACAAACAGTTTTTTTTGTTTTGTTTTGTTTTGTTTTATTTTATTTTATTTTACCTTAATTCCTTTTTTTTTTTTTTTTTGTTATTAACAATGCTAATTAGTCATTCATATATAAGGGATTGTAACATGTTCGTGAAAGTCGATTTGGTCAACTTGGTGCTTGTTTTGGTATCATGTCAGTTTACATCAGGTGCTCATCTTATTGCAGGATGCTGAGGCAACTATGTCCTACAGTCTTCTGGAGATCCCCAAAACCTTCTTTGTCTGACTCCTTTGTACCTCCAGATTGGTCTTTTCTCTATAAAAATTTATACCCAATCATAACTTGCTCTATTGATTAGTTGATTTGTTCTCTTTTAGGTTGATTAGTTCTCTTTTTTCCTCCCACCTTTGTTATTTTAATTTTTGTGTACTTATTTTAAAATCTCTCTGAACATGGAGATTGTTACAGTTCTTCACAGTTAATTTTCACAGTTAAAATGATGCTAATCAGAGATTCCAAGCTGACATTTTAATATCTTTAATTTCACTAGATAATAGGAAGAGTGGCACCCTGTCAGCCATGTCCAAATTAGAGTGCCTTTGTTGTGGCTAAGTCAAGGAGCCACAGACGTGAGTCAGAAGAGAGTCCTGGAGCCAGCCTCTATCTTGAAACTCAAATATTGGTAATACTAGGTCAAATCTACATTTTCTCTAGCCAATGTCTGAAACTTTCAAGGATGGAGATAGAAGGGAGGTATTAAGCTAGTTATTTTTATTTAAGCAAGTCCTTACTAAAACAGAAAGATCCATTAGAGAAAAGACATCAGGTTCAGAGTTTCTCTGTGATGACAGTTTCGTAATATTCATAAATAATATTCATAAATATTTCATATAAACTATATAACTCCTATATTGCCAGTATATTCTGAATTTGAAGGTGGTAACAGGGGAAGAGATATATGTATATTTCTTTATCAAACATGAATGGTTAGATAACACAATTTAATTTACCCTGATGAAAAAACATTTAATGTATGAATTTAGAAAGAATGGATAAGTATACCTAGCTTGTAATAATAATGGTTATTCAAGCTAATACAGATGTCCCACACTGATGAATGTGTAATTATCCCAGGGACTTGGCTGGTGCCTATATCTTTGTATCTACCTGGCCTGTCTGTTTGTTGAATTCTATTTCTTTTTAAAGAAACAGATGGGATGCCAGTAGGAGTTAGAGGTCAAAATCCTAAACCTAACACTTAAATCTTCATTTAGATTAGGTACTGACTGTTTTAGGACTACTAAATGATTAAGGCCCATTGTATGAAAAAAGTAATCCCCTCTAATGTTGATACACATTTCTAGATTATTAAATTTACAAAATTTTAGAGGAAAAAATTTACCAGATGAAATGGCAGATCTAATCTCTTATCTCTGAACTCCATTCATTAGGGTCTGCAGTAGAGCAAACATAACATTTATTATTTTGTGAAGCTCTAAAGACAATTTGTATTCAGTATCCCATAAGAAAATGTTTTTTCTTTACTTTTTTTCTTCTTTCTATTTTTTTTTTTAATAAATTTGGAAACTTTCTACATGCACAGCACATGACATTTCACATGACTTTCACATGACAGCACTGGCATAGGCACAATAGCTTGCTTGCTTTATTTGTATAACCATTTAATCTGTTTTTTGAAATGACACAGAATACAGCTACCAGGAGAAAAAGACACAGAAAAAGAAATCCAAGTAAACTGTAACAACAAATTCTAATATAACTGAAGAAAGACAATCTATCTGGATAAGAGGCTTTATTTTGACATTTCCAGTGAGGAAGCTAGTATCACCATAGACATAGAAGATGCAAGAATTACCCTGATTAAAAGGATAAAGGTTAAAAGGGTCCTTATCCTTAAAAGGATAAGGTTACAACAGATTTGATAAAACAGCATATTTTCATGAAAAAGACATTACTAAACAAAACAATAATAATAATGGCAGAGTAATTTTCACTTGTGTGTATCAATCCTAAAATATTTTTTAAAAGTTTTATTACTTTTGAGACACTTATAATCCACCTAATTGCATACAATGACTATACATTTTTGCAATAAATTTGAAACAATTTTAAAAGAATTTCAGGGCAAGAGCAACATCCAAAATAAAGCTGAGCACAAGTAGTCATTACTTTAAAAGTAGAAAATGCCTGACCTATATTTTATTTTGTTTGAACTGAAAGCACTAATTTCTGATGGAATGACTGCACATGGAAGTCATTGACAGGATGTGCAAATTGTACCTAATGGATTTGATTTGTGGTTCACTAGCTTATCAGCATTGATTAGAAAGTATAACCTGTATAACAAAAAATATATTACACTCACATCATCGACTGTCTTGTCAGAAATATGCATTGAAAAGAAATGTCTCATTTAATATGGTTAGTACAGGGTGTGATTTTATTCCCACACAGTTATGAAGTTGATTTTTTGGCCCAGATTCAGCCAGCTGCATAACCCCACACTTAATTTAATTAGTATCTTAAATTAAATACAAAGAGAACATTTTGGTAAAGCTAGTGTATACTTCCAGAAGCCCCACCCACAGACACCCAGCAGCATTGTTAAAAAAGTCTCTAGGCACCTGTCTGGCACTGCATGAAGATTGAGGATAATAACCTTTATCTGAGGCTTCTTGCATTTGCAACTCTATTATGCTATATATGCCTTCAGAAGCCTAAGGACAATACAAAAATTTCATACACATACAAGCAACACGTAGCTTTTGTCAGCCATGAAACTCCCTCTTTCCTCAGCTTAAACAGAAAATGTAGTTATTATTTTTTTCAATTATAAATTACGTGTAAAGAAAAAAATGTTTTGTCTCTGCTATTCTGTTTTACTTATTTTTTTTCTGTAAATTCCCAAACCCTAAACATTTAGTCAGGGTAGACTTCACACATTTGGATCACCTCTTGGCTTCTTAAATTAAGTTGGTCAGGGAAAATAACTTATCTTTTAGTAAAGGATAAAATGGGATGCATTTATATGTCAGTTAGTGCAGTGACAATACATCCAGTAGTCCTTTTCAGAAGTCCTTTGATCAGATCCAGAGATAGATGACAATTACACTAATAGAGACAGAATCATGTACAAAAACAGAAGGAATAATTTGGGACAGTAGCAGGGAAGAGCCAGACTGATGTTGGTGAGGACAGGGGAGGAAGGAGTTGGAAAAGGAAAAAGGAAGGTAAAGAAAACGAGACATTCTGGGGAAAATATTTTTTTTTCTTCCCTACGACATATTTTTTTTTGGTTGGTTTTGTTTTATTATTTGTTTGCTTTGAAAATCCTCCTTTCTTTTTAAAATAAATTCAGGAACATCTTTGTGTCTCATTCATTGTCCTTTTTTCTTGTCATATTATTCAAGATATTTAATAAAGTTAGTAGACAAATGTCAAATCCAATTTGCTTTATTTTCCAGGATTATATTGAATATGACCAGATCTATTATTAAAAAAAAAAACAAACAAAAACAAAACAAAACAAAACAAAACAAAAAAACATTTTTTATTTTATATAATTATTTGGAATCATACCTTTCAAATTACATGGGTGTTTTTTTTTAATTATTTATTTAAAATTACTTAGTAATTGTAGCCACACCTCAAGATGACAGTCTTGTCAGTTTGTTTTTAAAATTATGGAAACATGTAGAATATGATTATCAGTATTAATGTGAATAATAATGAAAAGAATATCAGTATAATATTTCAGCACAAGCCAAGCTTCATATCTACATAAGTCAAAGGCTGTATGATAAGCGGTATCTGAAGTCATTGTCTTCTAAAAGCAGCTTAGAGGAAGAGAAAATGAATGGGAGACAGTGAACGGAAGGGAAAAATAGAAGAATATTTTTTTCTTTTTAACTTCTTTCTTCACTGGGGAGGAATAGACTAGAAAAACAAGTCAATTCTAGTGGAGAAAGAACTTTTATATTTATTTCTGCAGGGATGAGTTGAGTTAATTTCAACTTCAATGAGCTCTGCTCATTTTTATAGTGAATCCTGTTCTCCAGGAATACAACTGGAAAAACAAAAAAGAAAAAAAAAAAAAAGAGTGGATGGTTCTATTCAATCTTTCCTAGAAATGTATAAAATGAGTAAAGAAAAATTAAAATTAAATAAATATTCCCTAGCCTACCTTGATCTGCTCATAGTTACTGTTATTGTCAGAGAAGCTGGCTGAGTAAACCAGAGTAAAAGGAAAAATATATATTTATATATATTATAACATATAAATATATATAAATATATAAATATATAAAATATATATTTATATATATTTATATAATGACCTATATATATATTTATATAATGACCTGTATATAAAGACCTATCTTTAAAGTGTTTAAACTAAGTTAGTTTAATTTAAATAAGTAGTCTACAGAGCCATTACAGGAAAAGTTCAGACAGACTATTTTAGGTGTTTGGTGATCTTTGGCAAGTGGAAACAAAAACCAACAGATCAAAGTAATTTCTTTTACTGTAATATAACAGGTCCAGAAGAGGATCCCAGTCACTGTCCAAAAGCAAATGAGTTGAGAAAGCTCTGAGGTGGGGAACTTTCAAATGGGTGTCTTCACACCCTGACAGCCATGCTGGTAAGATTAGTAGTGCATATGTTCTGATTTATGGACAGTAGAATCATAGAATCATTTAGGTTGTAAAAGACTTCTTTCATCAAGTACAACCTAACACTCATGTCTCCCACTAAACCATGTTGCTAAGCACCACCTCTACACATCTTTTAAATACCTCCAGAGATGGAGATATTTCAACCATTTCTGTGGGCAAGCTGTTCCAATGCTTTATAACACTTCCAGTGAAGAAATTCTTCCTAATATCCAACCTAAACCTCCCCTGGTGTAACCTGAAGACTTTCTTCTTGTCCTGTAACTTGTTGCTTGGGAGAAGAGACCAACTCCCACTTCACTACAACCTGCTGTGAGCTAGTTATAGTGATAAGGTGAGCACCCTTTTTTCTAGGCTGAATAACCCCAGTTCCCTCAGCTGCTTGAAGAACAGTTCTTATGCTCAAGAAAATATGACTTGTTTGTGAGTCAGTAACAAACAAAGAAACTACAGTAAAACAAACAAATAAATAGGTCTATTTCTCGAAGGATTTACAGTTATGGCACCCAGAGACATTTATTTCACTGCATTTTGGAAAAAAAAAAAAAAAAAAAAAAAAGAAAAAAGATTATGGAAATATGAGTTCTTGTTAAACTAGGTGTTATACTACAAGCAGGAGAAAAAAATGAATGTGAAACTGTGAGACTGTACTTTCTCATGACAGTGTTAGTAACACCTTAGAAAAATAATAAAATATTTATTTTCTTTTAGATTTCTATACTCCTACATTCAAATATTTTTCAATTAATATGATATAAACAAGATGCATAGATACATTTCTTCTTGATTTAATTACAGATTCTGAATGTTTCTATATGAACCCTAGTGCTATAAATAGCTGTACATTCACTCATTTTTTGAACAAAATATGGGCTCACTAAAGGTATTCCCAGTTAATAAACAGAACAGACACTGGGTTAAAATTACCTTCACAGAAATGCAAGACAATATTTCAAGATGTTTAGCTAATTATGGAAACCGCAGTAAAATCACAGACAGTTTTGGGAACACAGATAATAATTTCCTTTGATCAATATCTTTGAAATAAAAATCTCATTTACTTATACATATAAGCGTATCCTTTACTTGTCCTTAAAACTGTCAATGGCATTTTTCCAATGGCAGGAAGTTAGGAAAAATTAAATTATATTTAAATTACATTTTGCAAAGTATAGCAAAGAAAATCAATGACATGCAATCAACAAATAAGAATATAAACAGAAGATTCATAAATCTTTGATTATGAGAACATACTGAATACACAGAAGACATTACGAAGGCTTTATAATAAAGGACCCAGAGGTCCTGGTACTTAAGAGGTGATCACCTCTTAAGTACCAGGACCTCTGGGTCCTTTATTATAAAGCCTTCATGTGCCAGTCTTGTGCCTCACAGCCAAGTCCAAAAAACTTCCTGGGCTGCATTAGCAGGAGTGTTGCCAGCAGGTGACAACCTCTACTCCTCTCCAGTGAGGCCACACCTTGAGCACTGCGTCCACTTCTGGGCCTTCACTTCCACAAGACAAACAGGGCATATGGGAAAGAGCCTGGCAAAGGTCTGCAAAGATGATAAAGGAGAGGCTATGAGAGCTGGGATGGTTCAGCCTGGAGAAGAAATGGCTTGGGGGATCTTAGCAAACTATATAAAGATGTGATGGGAAGATAAAAAGGAGATAGAACCATGCTGTCTTCAGTGGTGTTTAGTGACAGGACAAGAGGCAATGGGAAGAGATTGAAATAGAGGTAATTCCATTTAAACATTAAAAGGATTTTCTGGTCCTGTGAAGGTAGTCAGCCACTGGAACAGGTTGCTGAGAGAGGCTGTGGAGTCACCATCCTTGGAAATATTTAAAACCTAACTGGGCATGGTCCTGGATAGCCTGCTGTACTTGACTCTAAGCAGCAGTATTGGACTAGGTGATCTCCAGAGATATACTCCAGCCTTAGCTATTCTGCAATTCTGTGAACTATCTGTGAGATTTCCACGAGGACAATTTGTGATAATTCGTCATCCATGAGAACAGGCATTGTGCATATAGTTAAAACAGGTTAAGAATAAAGTCTGCTGATCAGCTTTTAATTCCTACTACATAGTATGGCAGGATAATAGCTCTCTTTCAGGTTACACATCATATGCATTGCTTCTAACAAAATACACTATTTGTAATATGAAGAAAGCATCATTACTACTTATCCTGGGCTGAAACAGTGCTCAGCTTTGAGCGTTTTGGTCTAGTCAAATACATGTTAAGTAACTGCTCATTGAAGGATGTTGATTAAATAACAATGTAAATAGTTTCTGGATTATTTTTCCAGATTATATATATTGTTTTATTCAGGATCTAATTTTTGTGGGAAACTGTACTGTGCTCACTGTACTTTTGCTTCCTTTTCTAAGATACAGAAGGATAGGAGCTTCAATTATTTTTCAATTATTTCAAGTAAATGTGACTTTGGATGCAGCACAGCTGAAGTTCAGTATTCAGCTGCAACAGCATATTTTAAAAAGTTATTTTAAGAAATGTGGAAACAAATTGTAACAGTAGAGATTGGTATAGTATTTTTTTCTACTTTTAATTCTATCATATTGAGTTACTGTTCTCCACTTCAAGAAAATCCAAATAATATTTTGATTTTTAAGACATTGTGCTGATGAAATGATATTCACACATCTTTATTACATCAACTAAAAGATAAAGAAATAATAATTTAAAAAAATGTTTTGAATATTACAGTTCTTTAACACAGTCAGCCTAGTATTTATAACAAGTAAATTTGATTAAAATAAATAAATAAATAAACACAACTTTTTTTTTTTTTCAGACATTTTAATAATGCAGGAGACTACAGAACATTCACATATTTTATACTCAGTGCAAACTAAGGCATCAGTATTAATTTGTCTTCTTCTTTAGGAAAAAAGAAATTGCCCATAAGATTTCAAAATTACAGTTTACCCCTTTACAATTGTCCTCTTTCCTAGTCTCCATCAAAGCATCACCTGATCTTTTGGGAGTTGCTGACAGGCAAGCATCAGAACTCAAAGCAACAGGCCTGGAGCTACTAGCTTTATCATGTTTCTGAAAAAAAAGAAAACCCACACAAATATCACTGTCAACTCATATTAATTTCAGTTTTAAAATTCCAATATTTTAACATTTTATTATTTTTAATTTTTATCAATGCCTCATTTACAGATAGATAGATATTCACTTAGATAGATATTCACTTTAAAGTTCAACAACTGAATGTTTATTGTGGAATACATGTAAGCTACTTGATTTACTTTTTAAATTAAAATAAAAATAACTTTTGAGAAGAAAAAAAAAAGTATTCTATATTTGTTAGAATTTATGCAGTGTATTAGTTAGAATTAATATGCTTAAATATTTTTATCTTGCTGGCACCAAATTGGTAACAAGGCTTGTGTAACATTTTAAGGTTATACACATTTGTATATAAATAACAATATGTTTGCGTTAGTATAGAATTATATATGTATTATATATAGAAGTTATATAGAATCTTAATTTGCATATACGACTTATTTACATGTCTTTTCTTCTATTTATGAAGTAGGGAAAACCATCTAATTCAGAATAAAAATTATTTTAATGTAGAATATGACATGAGAACAAGAAATTCCATGAGTGATTATGTGGGAAGGAGAAAGTATACTTCTGACAGTATAAGGTAGCTTCTCTGCTATATAGAAGAAGATATAGCTTAGAAAAAAATAGGTAACATATATAATGCACTGTGGTCTGTAAAGTAGGAAGAAAAGTTTGTCTGCCAAATTGCTGCAGAGTTGTCCTGCACAGTAAAAATCACTTATCTTATTTTCATGCTGCTTCCAAATCTGTGCCAGGAGCAAAGTGGCCTTAATGGACCAAGAAATCCTGGCCCATATTTGCTAAGTTTTATAAGCATCAAGCTATTTCGGCAATAAGAATCTGAAGACAATTAAAAATGCATAATACTCATACCATCATGTTCACAATAGTCTTACTGAAAACAGAGTGGGGTAATAAATAGCTCATGCTTTCTGTCTGTTAACCTAGTTCTAAGGAGAAAGAATGGTTCAGGGAAACAAATGCAATTTACACTTCTAAAGAGAAAGTTTGAATGCTTTTCTTTTACTCAGAGGAAGAAACAAAATACAAAGGAGGGTCGAAAGCTCAGAAAGTAAAACAATATTTCAGTCCTACCTCCATGCTGATTTCAAAGGCAGTTTGCTTGTTCAAGCAATACAGCCACATGCATGAAATCTTCAGTTCACAGCGGTGTGCACAGGTTCACAACTACAAGTTTTCCATGCTTTGTCTTCCAGTTCAGATTATTAGAGGGGCAAAAAAAAAAAAAAAAAAAAAAAAAAAAAAAAAAAGAGCTATTAAAACATTTTATGCTGGGATTCAAGCATACATGTAGGTTTGCTTTCTTTCCCTTACAGTCACAAAACCTGTGCTTACCTTCTGTTTAACAAATAATGTGACCTTGTTTAGAAACTTGTTTTACAGGATGATTCATTACCATGCCTTGAAGAAGCTAAATTGCTAACAGCAAAAGGACTGCCATAGCTTTTCATTATCTTCTAATTAGGAAAGTTGAAGGCTTATAATTAAGTTCAAACATAGTAAGATGATGGCTGTAGGCTTTTACAGTAGGCTTCATATGTTATACCTCACAACTTGGTTAAAGTAAGAATTAGAAATAACGTATATTTGTGTCTAGTATACATTTGAGGGACAAAATGTTCTGCAAGAATCTGTATTTTGCTTCTTCACACTTGACCAGGAAAATTTGGAGCCATAATTTGGTGTTAAAAATCAGGTATGACAACATTCAAATGCATTGCTCACAACATAATCCTCCAGCAGAGTCTAAACCATGCTTTTCCAAAACAAAAGGATGCCCTTTCAGATAGTGGGATATGGTTGAATGTATTTTGCTGTTATTACTGGGGTATTTATGTGAATGAATTCCGTGGTATTTAAAGAAAATCAAATTTAAAAGCCAAATAAATAAGAAAAAAACCTGTTGTTGTTTTGGCCTTAGAGAAAGCCAGGTTACATATTAATTCAACAGACCAAGTAGGTCTCTTCCCTCTTGAACTAGGTTCTTGAATCTCCTTGCTTGACTCATGGGCAGTAAAATATTACAGTTCAAAAGAATGCAATACTGCTACATCATCTTACTAGCCTCCAGCATGTCTCTGCTCCTTTCATTCTTGCATAACAGCTAGGTAATTCGGGGAGTCAAAAATTTAGTCTCAAGATACTGATTTTTTCTCTCTATCTCTCTTTTCATCAGTCCAGAACATTTTGGAGGATTCTGCTAATATGTTGGAGAAGCACAGTTATTTACACAATTATAAAAATGAATAAGGTAAACCTATAAAAAAGGTGGCATTTATAATCTGCAAAATCACCTCTTACTCTAGGACTATGAGACAAGTAGCTGATATTTCTTTGTCACTAGCTAAAATATTTAACAGAACAGCTGCAATTCCATGTGTTAATGTATCAGGGACAGCACAGTCTGACAAGATAAGGAACAGGAGCGGTCCAAGGAGGCACTACAGGAACCTGCGGGAAGTAAGAGGAAATGTGGATGTTTCCTAGTTTCCTAGCGAGTAGCAGGAAGAGAAGGGTCTTGGGTTTGACTAGAACAATGAGACGGTCCTTTAGGAGACATGGGTCAGACAGCAAGAAGTAGAAACAAAATGGGAAGCTCTAGCCAAGAATAGAGTATTAATGGAATGAGAGAAATGAGGAACAAGACATACAGGTGAGAAGGGATATCATGACAGAAGAAGTAAGCGGTAGGAAGACCCCAGTGTCTGGTAATTGGTACTGGTAATTGCTTCTCCCAGGAAACAGCACAACACTAACAAAATGCATGGAAATATTCTTACTGACTTCAGCACACACTGGGATAAAGTGAAGGTCTCTACAATAAAGTATTGTGGATATTATTACTTTCAAATTCAGGGAATGTAGCTAGGATTCAAATCCAGAATGCTAAAGACAAACTTAATCTGGATCAGATTCCCCATGGTGGTACCACAAAATGGGGGCTTAGAAAAAATCCAAAGTCAAAAGACAGGCAAGGAATGGCTGCTTGACAAAGTGTCCTTCTAACAGATGTGAAGATCACTGCAGACAAGAGTGTGTTTGGAAAACTAACACAAGATAGAGATTACCAAAAAGAATATTATGCACAAGAAACTTTGCCTCTTTCAAACTGTCTTAGTCATGAAATTATCTCATTTTCTTGGCAGATGAAATTTTCTGTTGTAGTGTTTCCTTGCTAACTTCTTCATGGTCCAGTAACAATAAGCAAAGCCTTCCACTATACTGTGGCTGCAGAGAATTCTTTGCCTGCCACTGAACTAGTTTAGATGTAGTTAGAAAGAGAGACTGTGCAGATGGTGGCTCAGTAGGTGTGCTCATGCTGCACAGCACGGAAATCCACTTTGTTCCACCTAACTAAATATAATTATGAGGTGGTTTTGTTCTTTCCCACAACCTGGGTAAGGCTTACAAGAGGTGGAGTCATAGGAGAATGCCAGCTTCAGGGCAGCTAGTAAAATTCGTTATTCATAATAAGATTTTGCCTGTACTCCTTGCTGTTATCTTTCATGATTTATTTATGTATTTATTTTTGAGTCTGAGAAAATTCTTTAAGTCACAATACTCAGAATGAAAACAGAGAATTTTTTTTTTGACTTTCACACAAAATATAATTCTGCAAATTTCTGAGGAAAATTTTCCAGACAAAAGATGATAAAAAAGTAAAATATGCTTATATATTATTTTTTTTTTCAGATTGCCTTTTGAACAATCTCCTGCTCCTCTGAAGTTATCTGTGAAGACCAAAACCTGAATTTTTCTGGTTTAAACTCCAATTTTACATATTGATGCCAATCATACATAGTGATGCCATTTTTTTTTAAATATCACTGAGTTAATTTTCTCAATATTATTTATCTGCTGGTTCCTAAAATTGAACAAGGTACTTTTAGAACATACAAAGAAATATTTACTTAGTGGTCTGCAATTATTCTGTCCTCTAAGTTGCTTTTTCAGAATCAAAGCGCAACTCTAATAGGTAATGGGCAAATGATATCTTAGAGTAGGAAATATAAACGTGAGGAGACTATTGTACATTGTCAGAGAAGTTATGAATAGTTTTCTCAATGCAAAAATTGACTTTACATTTTTAAAAGTAAACATTTCAATCAAAATTGTTAAAATATGTTTTTTCCCTTTTAAAATTAACTAGAACTTGTTGCTTCTCTGGTTGTTGCTCTTGTTTTTTTTCTCTTCACCTACAGCTATGAATGATGAAAAGAAATATACACAGCTAGGACACTAACAGCTCATTAACAAGCAGTTGTATGAAGCTAGACTTTCTTCCAACATTTGAATTTAGGCAATATACAGCAGTGTACAGATGTCGAGTATTATTGAATACCTTATATACTTGATATACTATAGCTGTTCCTCTACTGATATCAGCTATAACCAAATAACTCACTTACTAATATAGACAATTTGGGCTTTATTCTTTTTCACCACGAAAAAATAATAATAATGATTAAAAAAAAAAAAAATCAATGCAGTCGTTATTTTATGTTCTCTCTTGAATACAGGGAAAAAAAAAAAGTTAGGAAGTAAATATTAGAAAGTAAATACTAACCATTATTCTTCAGTTTTTGTTCTCATTATTCCTCCAAAAAAAAAAAAATTTGAAATGATGCTATAAAGCCTCATTAACATCTTCAAAAAGTCACCACTAGTTCACTTTTGAATGAGAAATAGGTAATGCTACGATATTTTCTTTACTGCAGATGATGCACTTCCTGACTAAAATCATTTTTCTTCCTTATGATGTACCCCTCATACATTTAACCTAAGAATAAATGGAAGAAAAAAAAATGGATACATGACTCTATGTGTGACAAGTGAAAATATAAAGTCCTGAAAAGTTTAGAATATAATATTTGCAAAAACAAAGTTATATATATATATATATAAAAGGTTGTTACGGTTTTGTTTTATTTATTTGTTTAGTTTATTTTCAGACCTAGCATATGACCTATATATATATATATATATATATATATATATATTTGAAGTTAAAAAAGAGAGAGAGAGATTTTTCATTTGTCATTTATCATTCAGGTCCTTTATTATTCAGGATCTGGTCTCTTGTATGTCTAAATATTTCAGACATTTTTCACTTTTCCCTGAAACAAGAGCTGTGCCACTCTTTAGAACTACAGGAAGATTGTTTTTTTAAGTGGAAATATTTATTGAATATCTTCAAATTTATACAGTATCATCTTTAAATGACACTTCCCTAACATTGTTATGATTATATGAGAGATTCTACATGCTTCCTTAGAGAAAGTTTCTTGTTACAGAGAATTTTTTATACATGATCCCAAAGGGCTCATGCTTGCAAAAGCAAACAGAAAAAAAATAATAAATATATATATATATATATTATTTTAACATCAGTTACATATAAGGTGGTCTCTTAACCCTCCAACACGACTACATCACTTTCTAATGAAGAAGATCCAGGTCCATTCATTGAAAAAAAACTGTAAGAATGTGCTGTGGAAATGATCTTCACATTCTTTAACATGTAATCCAGTAAATTCTCATAGGCTAAAACAGCAGATGAAATTTACTTCTGCCTCTTGCTCATGTTTGTCCTTCTGATAACATCCATGCTTCTCCTTCTTACAAAGCAAGATACAGGAAGATGCCTAGATGTCTTACGAAGTCCAAGACTCACATTGTTTATAATTAAGGCATTAAACTACATTGTTGAATGCTCCTAGCTACAAAGTAACTAAGACTAAGAAGAAGAGGAAGATATCAAGTCATTTGAAATTAAACAGCTGAAAAGTAAAAAGAAGTGCTACTACAACTCCCAGAGGCAAACACTGAACAAAGACATATTTATTTAAAACTGCATAATATACATCAGTGTAAAGTTATCAGCTTACCATGACAGCCACAGATTCAGAGTTTAATTTGGATAAATAGATTGGAAAAGAAATGTTGTTTACAGCTGGAAGGTAACTCTGTTCTCAGTTGAGATAAATTGTTCCACCAAATAACTTATATTGACAGGCTTATGAGGTAAGAAAATATGTTTGTGAGCTGACAGTACAATTGGGAAAGGATTTTATTTATTTAGATATTTTCATATCAGGTGGTTCTGAAGGTTCTGCTGCTAGCAGCAACCTAGATTATAGCATATCTGAGTTGCCTAGGCTGCAGTATATATTTTTTCAAAGGTATGAATAATAGAAAATATTGTGTTTCTTTTAAGCTACTGGACAAATGTATAAAAGGCTGTGGTTCTGCTCACCCAGTCATTTTCCAGCCAAACCAAAATAGTATCATTGCTGATTACACATTTGCTTCTGCTCTCTTTCTCCCTCCATTTATCTATAAATGTTAAATTTATCTACCACTTTTATAAATTGGAAAAGAGCAATAAAATTCTAGGTTGATTAAATTAAAAGAAAGAAAAAAAAAAAAAAAAACAACACAAAACACCAACATAGAATTAATATTGTACAGTTGCGCTTAGTTTGATGTTATCATTTACACATGATTTCTTCACATATTTTTAGTTGGAATTTTGCCTTTGTGAAATAATTCTTTTTATAGAAGAAAGAATTCTTTCATAATGACATCTACCCTTAGTTGCTAGAGGAAATTATTATCCCTTATGTGAATCAGCATGTAAGGAGCTGACATGCATCAGAGGTTGTTTCCAAAGACAGACAACAACAGCTGTAGCTAGATAAAGCTTAAAGGATCATTGCCAGATTATGGTATGGCTTAGAATATTTATCCTCTTTGGAGTATTCTTCCAACATAGTTTTTTTCCTACGACATTTATATTGTGTTCATATTCTCGATATCCTCCACTTTGAGACTAGTTATTTGGGGGCAATAAACATACCCTCAGTGATGTCTCCCTGGTCCTTTGTCCTAAATCTTGATAATTAATTTGAATAGTTCTGTTAACAGAACTGTTAACTGAACTGTCAACAGAACTGTTCTAAGTTTCTACCAATGTCCCGTTATTCATGGAAAAACAAAATTGAAAGGTCCATAAAGTACTCCAGCTACAGTTCAGGAACCTTATCAGATGAAAGGCCACTAAAACTCTTTTTTGTTTGTTTGTTTGTTTTTTGTTTTTTTTTTTTGTTTGTTTGTTTGGTAGTGTGTTTTTGGTGTTGTTTTTGTTTGTTTTTGTTTGTTTTAACACTGAGAAATGTTTTCTCTTCTGTGCTTGGCAGAAAAAGCCAGAGAAATACCACTGAAATTTTCTAAGGGTATTCAATCTGAGATATATAATTAGTAAAGGTGTAAATGTGATGAAAATATTATAATAGGCATGCTTCTAACTCCTGATTTGTTGATTAATCTAAAATGGTTGTTTTGGATTTCCTTCCTTCCTTCCTTCCTTCCTTCCTTCCTTCCTTCCTTCCTTCCTTCCTTCCTTCCTTCCTTCCTTCCTTCCTTCCTTCCTTCCTTCCTTCCTTCCTTCCCTGTTAGTCCTCAGAACCTCAGAAAATAAATAGGTTTTAATGCTTACTTTAAACAGGTAAGTCAAGCCAACACATCTATGTAGAACAGACCAGAATACATAACAGTGATTATACATATATGGTTAGAAAACTGGCCTGAAAGCCAGGAAAGCTAGATGAAGCTGAGACCAGAAAGTCTATCTAATAATTTAAGGTTAGTGGAATATTCTAGAACTCAACAAAAATACATTAAGATAAACACCTTAAAAATGCAGTTAGTCAACATCTCAATAAAAGACACAAGCATACTGATTTCAGCAAAGTTTATAACAGTGAAATGTCAAAACAAATCATTTAGAGATTTTACTTTGATAGTATAAAATGCTTCAATTATGCTCGAACATGAAGACTCAACTAGGATTAGTATCACAATATAAATTGAATAAAATATATAAATATAAATTATTTAATGCACTTTTTCTCATTGTTTAAAGGGAATTCTTTTGTGTTAGCAGTTGGATTTTTTTCAGAAATTTCAGACATACATTTAAAAATTCTAATTATCAATAAAAACAACAATTAGAATATCATTTTTGTAGAAAAATAAATTGCAATCAATTTATGTAGCTGCAGGTTGCAATTACATTAATAAAGTTTTTAAAAAGGTACTATGAATAATTATTATTTTCTGTCATATCTGCGTACCAATGAATAGCATTTCCTGCATGAAATTTTAACATGGAAATATTTTTAGATTTTATAAATCTGATTTTTCTACCTAACCAGTTTTTCACATCACCTTGCACCCCTTAAGAACCAGTTCAGTTTCCTTGGTGGATCCCTGTAGTTCTCTGAGAAGGCAGTAAATACTTGTATATAAACAGACATGGAAATATTTCTGTTACTTGTCACGTATTTCGTGAAAATATTAAAAATAAATTGGAAAACCAAGCAGATTTGAGATATTTCATGGAATAAGATAGAAGTAAGGAAACACATGTCTTGACCATGCAGCAGTGGGTAAGACACCTCATAATTAACCTTTGAAACTGGACCCTAGAACAAGATTTGACAGGAGTATATCATGGCACTTTCCATGTGACAGTAAGTACTTTGAGCAATGTACTGACTGGAAGAAATAATTCAAAAACAATCTCTTGTCCTTATGACTCTGTTATGCATAATACTGTCACTATGACTTCTAGTTGTTCCCTGCTGATTTGCTGATGCAGGTGTTGCATCATCTGAGAGTAAGGCAACAAGAACATGGAGCATTTCTGAATTTACTTTATTTAAAATTTATTTTCTCAGAACCATCATGCAGCCAAGGATTCTTATCATGCTACTAGTGTTGTTCTAGCCATCATGATCTGCAAATGTAAACAAGAAATAATTTTAGGGAGAGACGTAGTACCTTTTGTTTAAGTAATTTCTTCTATAAAACAAACTTCCTCTGATGAGATTTGTTTATCCTTATACTTAAGTTTATTGTGGTTAATATATTGCTTTACCAAACCTCTGTTTTTTCTTTACTGATATTTCATTCCTGGGGGGATTGAACTTGGAAGCAATCTTTTCTTATGTAGAAATAAGAAAGGGTATGTTTAAGAAAATGTCCTGGAATTTCAGGAAAGATGGAACTGATAGAAGCTACTAAAGCATCTGGTGGATATATGAGATCCCAGACAAGGGGATCAGAATTCACAGATATTACCTGACATCCCACAACAATAGCAATGATTAAATTCTTAATAGCATGTAATATGCAAACCTTGTTAATCTACACCACTTTGATGAACAAGCACAGTGAGCTATTAGGTGGTTTTGGAATAATTTTATATACACATACATACATGTATACATCTACACATATGCAAGTATGTGTGATCATATGCATACACACAAATTCTTATTGTGTGTCAGAGACAGAGCCAGTTCGAGCCAGCTTGAAAAGGAATCCACCACTGGCCAAATCTGAGCCAGTGAGCATTACTGGTTGTGTCTCTGTGACAACATATTTAAGAAAGCATAAAAACAACAGCAGCTGGGAGAGAGGAGTGAGAAAATGTGAGTGAAACATCCCTACAGCCACCAAGGTGGCAGAAGGAGAGGGAGGAGGTGCTCAGGGCATTGGAGCAGAAGTTCCCCTGCAGTCCATGGAGAGGCAGGCCCATGGTGGAGGAGGCTGTCAGCCTGCAGCCTATGGTGTGCCATGTCAGATCATATATCTAGGCTACAGCTGGAGGAGGTGGATGTGCCCTGAAGGAAGCTGTAGCCTGTGGAGAGCCAACACAGGAGCAGGTTGTCTGTCAGGAGGTGTGCCCTATGGGTGGCCCACGCTGTAGCAGTCCATTCCTGAGGAATTGCATCCTGTGGTACAGACCCATGCTGGAGCAGTTTTTGAAGAACTGCAGCTAATGGGAATACCACACTGGAGCTGTTCCTGAAGTACTGTGGGAGGGACCGCATGCTGGAGCAGTGGAATGAGGAAGAAAGAGTGGCAAAAATTAATTGTTATGTACTGACCATAGCTCCCATTCTCCCTCCCACTGCATTGCTCAGGGAAAGGAAGTAGAAAAATTTAGATTGAAATTGAGCCTGGAAAGAAGAGGACTAGGAGGAAGCTGTTTATTTGTTTATAGTTCTCACTGCTCTACCCTGTTTTTAATTGGCAATAATTTAAATTAGTCTTCCCCAAACTAAGTTTTGCCCATGATGGTAATAGATGAGTAATCTCCCTGTTCTAATATGAAAATCTACAAGCTTTTCAACTGTATTTTCTTCCCCCATCTTGCTGAGGAGGCAGAATGTGAGAATGGCTTGGCAGGCACCTGTTGGCCAGCCAAGGTCAACCCACTGTGGTGGCAGAAGGTAAAATTTTATCTTTTGTCTAATATCTCTTTCATGAAATCTTACACTTGTAACCTTTTGAAAAAGGTAATGATATCAAAATACTGAATTTTCTACATTAAGGTATTTTGCAGTACACTCAGCCAACTCTCGTCCTTATTTTAATTCTGCTTAGAGATAGAAGTCAGTCCTTTCACCAAGATGTTTAAGGATAATTCAAATAAATGGGAGTTGGACAGCATGAGAGACATTGTTTCAGAGTAAAGAGCTTTCAGAAATAAGTAGAGTAAAGAAAGGGTAATAGCTGCTAAAAGAAAGTTTTGAATTGTCTGTGCTTGCATTTCCCAATAGCAAATAGGAGAAGAAGTACTTTATATCCTTATTTTTTGTAAAACATTTGTGTTCTGATGGTCCATTCAGCTGGCATCTGTGACCCTGGCTTCCAGAGGAGACAGCACAACAAACATTAACAGTAAAAGACATAACTGCTAGTATCCTCAGAACAATTTTTTTTTTTTCCATTTCATTATTGTGATACACTGGAGAAACTTAAAAAGCTTCATTAATCCAAATAAATCTACACTTCACAGTTACTACCTTCCTTTAAATCTGGAATTTGACTAAAATCTATTTAAATATTGGAATAGTTTAAAATTTGTCATCTGATAATTACTCATATTATTATATTCGCAATAAATATACACTGTTCTCTGTATCTGGCTTCCATCAAAGTTATTTTTTTTTTTCTCAGTGTCTTTAGCAAAATGTAGAAGACTATTTCTTCATCATATAATCATAGAATAATAGAATGATTGGATTGGATTGGATTGGATTGGATTGGATTGGATTGGATTGGATTGGAAGAGACCATAAAGGCCATCTAGTTCAAGTGCAAGGGACACCTTCTACTAGATCAGCTTGCTCCTATCCTGATCTATCTCCATTTAATCTGGCCTTGAACACTTCCAGGGATTGGGCATCCACAGCTTCTCTGGGCAACATGTTCCAGTGTCTCACCACACTCAAAATAGATTTTTTTTCCTAATTTCTATGCTATTCTATTCTATTCTATTCTATTCTATTCTATTCTATTCTATTCTATTCTCTCTCTCTATATATATGTATATTATATATATTATATAGATAGAATAGAATAGATATTAAATCTATATAATATATAGATATATATTCTAATCTATCCTCTTTTAAGTTTAAACCCTTGCCTCTTGTCCTATTATTTCACTCCCTAATAAAGGGTCACTCTTCATCTTTCTTGTAGGCACCCTTTAAGTACTACAAGATCATTCTAGAGCCTTCTCTTCTCTAGGCTGAACAATTCCAACTCTCTCAACCTCTCTTCACAGGAGAGGTGTTCCAGTATTCCAATCATCCTTGTGGTCCTCCTCTGCTTTAATTGGTCTCCTTATGAAATTTTTAATGTTTTTCTCATGGTGGGATCCCCTCAGCTGAATTCAGTACTTCAGGTAAGGTCTCATAAGAGTGTAGTAGAGAGGCAGAACCTGACTTGACTTTTTTTTTTTTTTTTTTAATGCAGCTTACAAAACTCTGCTTACTTGGGAAAAAAAAAAAAAAAAAAAAAAATCCCACTTAAACAAAATAAAACAAACAAGAAACAACCACATATCCACATCTACAAATGAACCCCCAGATAGTAGGGCTTTTTTAAAAAATACATATCCCCGCTGCCTTTAAAAACAGTCTTTCAGATTGATAGGCAACGAGGAACGGCATCCTCCATACATGTAGGTTGTCTGAATCATTATATGAGCGATGATTCAACTGATTTATTGTAGATATTTATGATAGGTTTCCATATTTGAATTAGCCACCTTGGAGTCTCTTGTGGTAACAGAGAAATTGCTTGTGACAATAATTGGTCTTATGTGATACTAAGGTATTATATCTTTTTGCTCTGACGGTGAATATACTGAGTACCTGGCTTACAGTCAGAATCACTTGAAATTGAGAATTTTCTATGCTTCTTTCTCTTCATCTATTTTAAACCATCTTGAATTGCATAACCTCATATCATCTGCAAATGAAGTCATTAGCTATGAAAAGGAACATTTTAATGGGACCAAATTACTTAGAGAACTCATTGAATTTCTGCCCTTTTAGCTGTGAGAATGTTTCTTTAAAAAAAAAAAATAATAAAATAAAATAAAAAATAACCTTTTTATTGATGATATTTGCTGCAGTGACTGCATTATTATGGCCATTATCATGTAATTGCATTATATTGTTTTTAACTGGAACATTGAAATAGCCATCAGAATAGCTAGGCACGAAGTGCAGGTCTATAGGCATATGCTAACTTTCTTCTGCACTGGTGGAGATGTAGGTTGTTTAGGGTTATCGTTAGATTAAGACCTGAACCTTTTTCATTATATTGCTGTTCTCTCATGTATTTAAGGCTATTAAAGTCTAATCTTGACTTTCTGATCTTTTAAAGTTTATCATAATGAGTCAGTTTTATTCAGTGGAAGAAACCCTCTGATGTATCTTTTAAACATAAGAGAACCATTTTTCAACATGTTCAATTATGATAGTGGGAAAAGAAAGTCACAGCAATTTCAGAGTCTCTTAATTCCATGCACAGAGCAAAGGTCAACGCTTTCATATTCAAGTGCTTGTCATTAGGACTTTAGAGTGCAAACCATTTATTCTTGTTTTTGCCTCATAAAAAGAAAAGAGCTTGTTCAAATTAGGCTGGAGAATCCAGCTGCAAACACTCCCAGACAAATAAGTAATCATTTTTCTCTCATGTCTCATTCTTCTGCAAATTTCATATTGTTTCCTGTCTTCAGCCCACACTTTTAATTTAAAAAAAAAGAAAAAAGAGAGAGAGAAAGAAAAAAAAAAAAGAAAGAAAAAGAAAAGAACAAAATAAAAGAAAAAAAAAAAGAAAAAAAAAGAAAAAAGAAAACAAAAAAAAAAAGAAAAAAGAGAAAAAGAAAAGGTTGACTAAAGTTCATTAATGTCCTTCAAACTTTCAAATAGAAATACCAATGTCATTGTCTGTTTTTGAAAATATGTTAAAGTTCAGATAAGAAACGTAAAAGATCTGAATATTACGCAATTTGAGTTTAATTCCATTAATCATACCTGCATTTGGCTGAAATAGTGGTCTGATATGTAAATTTTTCATAATAATCAGCCAACTACTTAATATAACTGTTTTATATTAACATAACCAAAACGCTGTGAAATTGGCTCTAAATTGAGTAAGCATCTGTGTTTGTGATTTGTCATAATAAGCTGTCAGGTGTTTCAGTAAGTGCTAAGTGTTTATATTTCTATAATGCTGCCAGTCTTAGCAAAACTGGTGACAACACAAAGTCATAATACAGAGACTGTTCTCAGAGTGAAACATGAGAAAATAAAATAGATTTGTAGAATCAATTCAATCTTCATATTGTAACATCCAGCAGAGTCATAGATAATGGCCAGACTTACACAGAATACACAGAAAAGCAAATGCTGCACAGGCAGTAAGTACAGAAAGTAAGAAAAAAAGACTGTGAGAAATTCATATCTAATAAACTCACACAGACTACTCATATTGGTTTGATTATTTTTTCCCAGTTTTTGTAACTCTTCTTGCAAGACAATACCTCCTCAGCATATCAAGAAAGCTGGGCTGCTCCTTATATTGAATTTCTCAAATTTCTTTCTAAAGAGGTATTTCATCAGTCATACTGGTTGTCTTTTCTGTCTTTTTCTGGTTTTCATTTGTACCAATGGTCAATCTAAGAAGTTGTTTTAAATTTAGAGGCCTTTAATGATACAGTAACATTGAGATCATCTTTTTCCTCTGTGGTGGTTTTACTCAGGTGGGCAGCGGACCTCCACTACAACCGCTCTATTACTCCCCCTCCTCAAAGTAAAAGGGGGAGAAAGTATGATGAAAAGGGACTCAAGGGCTGAAATAAGGATGGGAAGATTGTTCAACAATTAATATGATGGGCAAAACAGACTCAGAGCTGAGAGATTAGTAACATTTCTTGCCTATTACTAACAAGCTAGAGAAGTGAGAAACGAAGTAAATAAACCAAAAATACCTTCCCCCACACACACCCAATCCATCTTCTTCCACCTTCTTTCCCTGAGTGGCACAGGGGAATGGGAGAACAGGGGTTGCAATTAGTCTATAGCACTTCATGTCTGCCCCTCCTTCTCAGTCACTCTCTGCCCCTGCTCCATGTGGGGTCCTCCCATGGGATGCCATTCTTCCCAAACTGATCCTGTGGGGGCTGCCCACAGGCAGCAGCTCTTCAAGAACTGCTCCCACATGGCTCCGTACCACAGGGTCCTGCAGTCGTTTTACTCAGGTGGGCAGCCGAGCTCCACCACAGCTTCTCTCTCACTCCCCCTCCTCAAAGAGGAACAGGGAGAAAATATGATGAAAAGGGCTCAAAGTTTGAGATAAGGACAAGAAGATCACGCAGTAATTATTGTAACGGGCAAAACAGACTCGACATAGGGAGATAGTAAGATGTATTGCTTATTACTAACAAGCTAGAGAAGTGAGAAACAAAGGAAAGAAACCAAAAGCACCTTCCCCCTCCCCCCATCCACCCCCTTCCACCTCCCTCCCCCCGAGTAGCGCAGGGGAACGGGAGAATGGGGGTTATGGTCAGTCAACAGCACTTCTCTGCTGCTCCTTCTTGGTCACTCTCGTCCCCTGTGCTGTGGGGTCCCTCCCAAGGGATGCAGTCCTTGATGAACTGATCCAGTGTGGGCTTCCCACAGGCAGCAGCTCTTCCAGAACTGCTCCAGATATGGGTCCGTACCACAGGGTCCATCCCTCAGGAGAAAACTGCTCCAACCTGGGTCCGCCACAGGCAGCAGCTCCCCCCAGACCCCCTGCTCCTGTGTGGGCTCCTCTCCACTGTCTGCAGCTCCAGCCCAGGGCCTGTTCCTGCGGGGGCTCTCCACAGGCTGCAGCATGGAGATCTGCTCCACCGTGGGACCCATGGACTGCAGGGGGACAGCCTGGTCCACCAGGGGCCTCTCCACAGGCCGCAGGGGAACTGCTGCTGCATGCCTGGAGCACCTTTTGCCCTCCTTTTACACTGACCATGGGTCCACAGAGCTGTTTCTCACTCCTTACTCTCCCAGCTGCTGTTGCGCAGCAGTTTTCTTTTCTTAAGTCTACTTTCACAGAGGCACAACTAATGTCACTCACTGGCCCTTTTCTGGCCAGTGGTGGGTCTCTTTGGAGCCAGCTGAAGCTGGCTCTGATCTCACATGGGGCAGCGGCTACCAAAACCTTGTCGCATAAACCCAATACAAGTTTATAAAATAATTTTTATATTAACTCTCCAGGCTGCAGCAGAACTTGTGCTGCATGCCTGAAGCACCTCCTGCCCTCCTGCTGCACACACTGTGGGGGCTGTGAGGCTGTTTCTCACTCCTCTCTCTCTCCCAGCTGCTGTTTTGCAGCAGTTTTATTTTTTATTTTCCCCCTTTCTTCAGTCTGCTCTCACTGTTTTTCAAACAATGTTGCTTATTGGCTCAGCTCTGGCCAACTGCGGGTCCCTTATCTAACATGGGGAAGCTTCTGGATTCTTACGGGAGAAGGCACCCCTATGTGTCCCACCCCAAACCTTGCCACATCAACCTACTACACCCTCAAGCAGATTCCTGTTTCCTCCAGGATACTACTGCCCGTAATATCTGCCCTGTAGAAACTTCAGTCATTTACACCAGTCTAGTGTGTACTCTGGTAGCTCTGTCTTGGGTCTGCTTACTTTTTGGAGGGTGGCTCCATAAGACTGAGGAGGAAGGATCACCTTTGTGAGTGGTTTTTGCTTTTTTGGCACTTAGATATTCTAATGCAAAGAAAACGAAAAGCTTCACTAAACGAAAATGGTTTTGCACCTATTTTGTAAAAGTAAAAATTTGCTTTTGAGGAAAAGAGTAAATGCTGCTTATTGACAATAAATAAATAAATAAATATTAAAGGAAGGATTGCTTCATAGCTTTTTATAAACTTTGTAACTCTATCCCACAAGTATTCAGGGTCACTATACCTCTGAATTCATTTCAGAGGGTTCAATTGGTTTTGCTTAAATCTTGAAAAGCAGATTACAGAATTGAAAGCTTAATGTGTGACTGAAGGCAATCCTTTAACTTTTCTCTGCCTACTTTTGTAGCTCACAAAGTTTCCTTTACGATTGCTGAAAAAGCTTTACATGACTTTTCTAGATAAGAGGGTCAGGGAAAGAAAAGGCTAATCATTCAAATTCTGAATTCACTATACAGGTTGCAACATTTATCACATAACGTGGTACAGCACCAACAAACCACTTATCAAAAAATTGACATGCTGAAATCAGGAAAACACACAAATATTTTATGATTTTTATTTGCCAACTATGTAAGTGTAGAATTAAGACAAATCCTGGCCATATCTTTTGAAAGTTCCAAATAAATTAATTATGGTATAGTTAGGAATCCTTATTTCCAAGGCAGCCAGAAAAAAAAAAAATGTTCTGGGTTCAAACTAAGACTGTCAGTCTGACTTTGGTGCTTAGTGGACAAGGGAAAGACTGTGGACGGTGTTTACTTAGACTTTGCAAAGTATTTGATACTGTTTCCTACAGCCTTCTTCTAGGGAAAATGGCTACAAATGTACAGTTCAATGGGTGAAAAACTGGCTGCAGGAAGGGGCACAAAAGATCATTGTGAATAGAGTTAAATTTGGTTGGTAGCCAGTCACCGTTGGTATTAGGCAAAGCTCAGTACTGGGGCAAGTTTTGGGTAACATTTTTGTCAGTGAGGGGACTGAGTGCACCCTCAGTAAGTTTGCAGGCAACACCAAGTTTCAGGGGACTGTTGATCTGCTTGAGGCTTTGCAGAGAGGTAGGCTAGATTGATGGGCTGTGTCCAACTGTATGGCACTCAACAATGCTAAATGCTGAGCGCTGCTATTGAGTCATAACAACCCCATGCAGCAGTAATAGACTTGGGAAAGAGTGGCTGGAAAGCTGCTCAGAAGAGAAGGGCCTGGGTTTGAAGCCCAATGAAGATGACCAATGCCATCCTGGCTTGTATCAGAAATAGTGTGGCAAGCAGGACTAGGAAAGTGATTGTCCTGCTGTACTCAGCACAGGCAAGACCACACCTCAAATACTGTGTTAGGTTTTGAGCCCCTTACTACAAGAAAGATCCTGAGTTGCTGAAACACATTCAAAGAAGAGCAATGAAGCTGGTGAATGGACTAGAAAACAAGATTTATGAGGAGTGATTGAAAAACTGTGGTTGTTTAGACTGAAGAAAAGGAAGCTGAGAGGAGGCCTAATTTCTCTCAACCACTACCTGAAAGGAGGATGTAATGAAGTGGGTGTCAGTCTCTTCTCAGGTGACAAATGAGAGGACGTGAGGAAACATACTCAAGTTATGCTGTGGATGTTTCAGTTGGTTATTAGGAAGAATTTCCCAATGGAGAAGGTGATCAAACATTGGAATGAGCTGCCCAGGGAAGTGGTGGAGTTGCCATCTGTGGTGGTTTTACTGTGCTGGGCAGCTAAACACCACAACCGCTCTCTCACTCCCCCTCCTCAGATGAGAAGGAGAAGAAGTAAAGCAAAGAACAACTCATGGGTTGAGATAAGGATAATTTAATTAAAGGGAAATAATAATAATAATAATTAAAGAAATATTATTATGAAATAAACAATTTAACTAAAGAGAAAAAAAAAAGGAAAGGGGAAAAGGGAGGGGGAAAGGAAAGTAAAAAGAAGGAAAACAAACAAATAAAACAAATGAAGGCTATGTGGAAGTGCAGAGGAAAGAAATTACTCTCTACTTCCCACAAACTGCTAGTGTTAGGTCAGAGGTTGGACTCGATGATCTTGAGGTCTCTTCCAACCTAGAAATTCTGTGATTCTGTGATATGATTGACCACGTCCTTGAAGCAGGGCCTCAATGCACGTAGCCGGTGTTTGGGAGGAGGACCGACATTTTCACAATGAGAGCCCACCCCTCCACTCTTCTTCCTGTTTCTACCTTTTATTGCTGAGTGTGACATAACATGGTATGGAATATCCCTTTGGTTGGTTTAGGTCAGCTGCCCTAGTGATGTTTCTCTTCTCACTTTTTGCCCACCTCCCAGGAGGGTTAGAGAGAGGCCTGATGCTGTGTCAGCACTGCTCAGCAGTAGACACAACACTGGTGTGGTACCACTGCTGTTCCAGTTACAAGTGCAGAGCACAGCACTGTATGGGCTGCTGCCGGGAAAGTTAACATTCCAGCCAGACCCAGTACAACCTCCACCCCTTATTCCATAACATTTGTGTCACACTTGGATCCCCATACTTTAGCATACAAGTATTCTCATCATTATTCCTTGTCCTTTAACAGGACAAGGATTTAACAGGACAGGATTAATAGGCAGGTGTATCTTTTCATTCCATAGGTCTTTCTTGGAAAATGTTCATAAGAACTGTTGATGATTAGGTCTTCATCTGCCTAAATGGACACTCAGGGCAGGTGGAGTTGGATGTCTGGACACCAGCACCAGCTTAGCTCAAGTCCTTGTTGCACTGCCCAGCCGCTTGCAAAGTTGACCTGTCGTTGATCCTGCAGCATCTTCCTACAAAACATAACTTAGATTACAGATTAGTTTTCTCTCAAGGTCAAATCTCCTTGAGGCACACACTTGATATCCCCATTGTTTTGAATGACTCACCAGGTATACCCTGGTCCTTGGGCGAAGACAATCCCACAAGTGGGTTTGCCTTTTCCCAAAGCAGGAGCAACCCACACTGCCTTCCCCATCCACCTTCCTACATGCACTATGGGGACTTTATCTCCTTTCACTGTGTGTAGGGGTTTTGTTTCAGCAGGACCAGCATGGCTGTCAGACCCCCTATTGGTAACTAGCCAAGTGGCTTCTGGTAGATTTATGTCCCATTGTTTCCATGTCCCAGCACCCAATGCTCGTAACATAGTCTTTAATAGTCCATTGTATCTCTCAACCTTCCCAGAGGCTTGTGGGTGATAAGGGATGTGGTACATGCACTCAATACCATGCCTCTTGGACCAGGAGGTAGCAAGATTGTTAACATTCCAGCTAGACCCAGTACACCATCCCTGGAGGTATTTAAGAAACCTGTGGATGTGGTGCTACAGAAAAGCATGTTTTAGTGGTACGTAGGTGGATGGTTGGACTTGATGATCTTAAGGGTCTTTTCCAACCTAAGAGATTTTATGATTCTATTCTAAATCTGTTACTGTGTGGTCTCTGGCATCCTAGTGGGAAGCAAGAGGCAGTGCATATTTCTCTGTTGGGTTATGATAATCCTCCCAAGAATGACAATTTCTGTTTTCCTGAATTTACTTAAATGAAGATGACTGAAGTCCCACATCTCCTGTTCTCAGTTCAAATCTACATTTTATCATATTATGACACAGCTGTTTTATGCACACCAGTAGGAATCCTGGAAATTGATTTTTACAGAATATGTCCTTTGTGAATACATGCATAAAAGAGAAAAAGGTGATGCTGGCCACAAAGAAGCACTGCTTGATCTATTTATCTGTTTCAAGTGAAACAAAAATAACTCAAAACAATTTGATGGCAAAAGCAGTGATCTTTCTACATCTCTTCCTTACTATTAACTCAAGATATAAATAAGTCCTAAGAGGCCCTGTAATCACAATTCCTATTCAGCCATTTCCGTTTCCTACAGAGTTTCCACTGTTTCTTCTATACAAAACTTAAGTGAGACCTTTGATAATAAAACATTTATTTTTAATAATGCTAAGCAAGATTCACCCACATCCCCTTGGGAGCTACATCTTCAAATGGTTGAAGCAGAAAAGTCACAATTAAATATATTAAGTTTGACTTTTAAGAATGTGAATAGTTTTACATTCATTTGCAGCTGGGTAATTGATTGTTCTGCTGTTTTAAAAGTGGAAGTATGAGCCTTCTTTTTACATCTGATCTCAAGCTTAACATCAAGCTAGCTCAAAAGCTAAATTCAGAGAATAAAAATAGCTTTCTATTAGATAGATCTTATGATGCATCAAAGTGCATATGTCTCCACAGCAGCTTAATTAATTTCTTTATCTGTCATTAGTGCATGAACCTATCAGATAAATCTGAATCAGATCTGACCAAGAAGTGGGCATATCTAAGACTCAGTTATGTCTATGCCATAAAAGAAGATTTGGGATATTCTTAGCACTGAGTTAACAGAAATGAGATGAAAAAATAGTGGAACAGATCAGAAGATTAGGCATATAGGAAATATTAAGAAAAAAGATCCGTTCTAAACTGGGAAACACAGATAGAAATGAGAGACCGGGAAAAAGATCCAGAAATACTAAATTAAAAATATATTTGTATGATCTATCACATTCAGATGTTGCCAAGAGAGATCAGAAGTATTAATGATGTTGTACAAGACTCTGTGAACTGTTATGGAAATCAACATTCAGAAAAACATATCAATAATACTTACCATCATGAACATGGATATTGTAAGAGAAGAGTTGATTTATTTAGCTTAACAGCACCTACACCAAAAGCAAAATGTGCTTCCTTTCTATAAATATTTTACAAGAGTAAAACACCAGAGAAGACAACTTACCTATAAAAAAGAACAATGCTGACATAAGAACTGAATGTCCATAAATGAATTAATTTAGACTAACAATTAGTATGTTTATAGTAATCAACATAGTAAAGCTGTGGAAAAAAAAAATCTGAAGAAAGCAGCAGGACAAATAAAACAAATATATTTTGTAATAACTCTCAGGATATCAAGAGGTATATGAGCATTTGTGTTAGTAGAGAGCTAAACATAGTGCTCATGTTCATGGCCCCTCTTTTAATTAAATATTTTAAAACATCAGAACAAATTAGTTTACTACTCCTGTGTCTTTGCATCTGTGTGTGTGTGTGTGTGAAAGGTTGTTTATACTTTTAAGAGTCTTATTCCTCCAAAGAATTCTACAGATCCTTCTTCATGAGAGTTCATGTAGTTTTGAGTTTGCAAAGATGCCTGTAATAAACAAGGGATAGAAGTTAATTAAATTCTTAGAATAGTCTACATTGTACCAACAATGTAGCAACAGGAAGACTGAGGTCTATATAAAGCAATTTTGGGGTCCTGGGGAGACAATTCAAAGAGTCAGGAACACAGATAGTGTTTTCCTCAGTCCTCCTAGAAATCAGGAGAGACAAATGAAGTAGGTGAACCCAAGTCATAAATGCCTGCCTCCAAAACTGATGCCTCTGACAGAATTTTGGGTTTTATAATCATGGAAGAGTTTTCTAGATGTGAGGACTTCTGGGGACTGACAGGACCAACATGTCTTGATAGGGGAAAAGTTTCTTGCCCAATAACCTCTTGATATTGAGAGGGCTTCAAATTAGGACTGATGCGGGAGGGAGATAACATTAGGAACACTGAAGTCAAGGCAAGGAACAGTATGGTGCCATTTGAAGGTGCCAAGGTTAATGGTGCTCTACGGAGCACTGCAGTTTCAAGAGCACATCTGAAATGCTTGTATACCAATGGACACTGTATGAGAAATGAACTGGAAGCTTTGTTCCTTTCCCAGAGTTATGAAATCACTGGTATTAATGAGACTTAGTGGGACAAGTCCCACGGCTGGAGTGTAGGGATAAAGGGCTATTGGCTGTTCAGGAGGGATAGGCGGGGCAGATGAGGTGGAGATGTTGTGCTGTGTATAAGAGAGATTAGACTCTACAGACCTTGTTGTTATAGAAGACATGGCAGAGAGCCTCTGGGTGATGATAGCAAAGCAGATATCATCATGTGTGCCTGTGTCTATGTACCACCCACCTAGGACAATTGCATGGATGAGCTATTCAACAGGCAACTAAGGGAAATCTGTGGACTGGTTGCTCTCATCCTTATGGGAGAATTCAACTTCCTATAAACTTGGAATATCATACTACCATGACAAGTAAGTCTGAGAAATTCCTAAAACATGTTGAAGATAACTTCCTGTCACAAGTACTGAATGAGCCAACTAGGAAAGGTGCCCTCCTAGATCTGTTTGTTTGAGAATAGGGAAAGCCTCATGGGTGATGTGATGGTGGGTGACACTCATGGCTACAACAATCTTGAAATACTTGAGTTCAAAATTCTTGGTGTGAAAAGAAAAAAAGGTCAGCAGGGTTATCATCCTTGACTTTAAGAGACAAAACTTTACTTTTTTTCAGGGATCTCATTAGCAGTGTCCCCTGGGAGTAGGCTCTAACAGTTTTAGGGGTCCATGAGAGTTTGTCACTTTACAAACTTTACAACACTTTTTAAAAGCACAAGAGAAAGCAATTCCATTGTAAAATCAGTCAAATAAGAAGGACAGAAGACTGCTGAACAGAGAACTTGTCCTAGGACTAGGGAAGAAAAACAAAATATTACTTTGGAATATCAAGGTCCGGATTCAGAGTACAGAGCTGCAGTCCAAATCTGCAGGGAGAAAACAAGAAAAGCCAGAGCTCAATTTTAGTTGACACTGGACAGTGTGGTATCAAAAAAAGTCTTTTACACATAAATCAATGGCAAAAGAAAATATAAGGAAATAATGGATTGATACTTGAAACAGATGGTCACCTAACAAGTAGGGTTGAGGAAAAAGTGAAAGCATTTAATGCCCTTCTTTGCCTCAGTTTTTAATACTGATGACAAATTTGGGGCTGCCTGGTCCTCAGAGTTGGAGAAGAACAGTGACTTCCATCTGTAGTCACCAAAATTGTAAGGGAACGGTTGTATCAGCTCAACTTTCCTACCTTCATGGGAACAGATGGGATTCAACCCGAACTACTGAAGGAATTAGTGGATATTATAGCTGGGCCACTCTCAACAATTTACTGAAAGTTGTGGGAGTGTAAGGAGGTCCCTGCTAGCAAACATTGTACCCACCTACAAAAAGGGCATGAGAGAAGTCCCAGAGAACAACAGACCTGTTAGTCTAAACTCAGACCCTGGAAAAGTTATGCAGAAGATTATCTTGGGGGTTATTGCAAGACACTTACAGAACACAGCTATTGTTGAGAATAGTCATCACAGGTTCATGAAGGAAAAATCTGATCTCTTTCTATGATAAGATCACCCACTTTGTGGATGAGGGGAAGGTAGTGAATGTAATCTTTCTGGATTTTAGTAAAGCCTTTGGTACGGTCCCTCACAGCATCCTTCTGGACAAATTGTCCAGATAAACAGATTCATGCTATGCCTGGTGATGTAGTGGCTCAAAGATAGAACTCCTGTTTTAGTGAACAGGACTGCATCTGGCTGGTGGATGGTCACTAGTGGTGTTCCACAGGGATCAATTTAGGACCAAGTCTGTTCAACATTTTTATCAGTGATCTGGATGTAGGAGTGGAATGCATCCTCAGCAAGTTTGCTGATAATACTAAACTGGAATGTGTTGTTGACTCTCTGGAGGAATGAGAGGTCTTGCAGATGGATGTAGATAGATTCCAACATTGGACAATCATCAGCTGCATGAAGTTGAATTTCATCAAAGGAAAGTGTTGGGGTCTGCACCTGCTACATAGTAATACTGGATACAGGTACATACTGGGAGATGAGTGGATAAAGAGCAGCTCAGAAGAAAAGGATTTGGGGGTAATTGTTGACAGTAGGCTCAACATGGGCCAGCAGTGTGCCATGGCAGCCAAGGACAAACTAAATTTTTGGATATATTAAACAAAGAATAGCCATCCAGTCGAAAGAGGTGATTCTCTTACTATATGTTGTGTTGGTATGGCCTCACTTTGAATATCACGTGCAGTTATGGATTCCGTAGTATAAAAAGGATTTTATATATCCTGAAAAGCATCCAGAGAAGGGCAACAAAATTTGTGAAAGGTCTGGAAAACATGTCCTGTGAGGAGAGGCTGAGGACACTTGGGTTGTCTAGTCTGGAGAAAGGGAGGTTAAGAGGTGACCTCATTTCTCTTTACAACTTCCAATCTCTTCTCCCCAGTGACCAATGATAGGATGTGAGGGAATAGCACAAAGCTGTGCCAAGGGAGGTTCTGACTGGAGGTTCAGACATTAGGAAAAATTTCTTTACCATGATGGTGGTCAAACACTGGAACGGGCTTCCCATTTGTGTTTGATGTCCCATGCCTGTTCAAGAGACATTTGGACAGTGTCCTCAATAACATTCTTTAACTTTTGGTTAGACTTAATGTGGTCAGGTATTTGGACACAATGATCTTTAAAGGTCCCTTCCAACTGAACTATTCTATTCTGTTCTGTTCTGTTCTGTTCTGTTCTGTTCTGTTCCATTCTGTTCCACTCCATTCTGTTCCACTCTACTCCACTCCACTCCATTCCATTCCATTCCATTCCATTCCATTCCATTCCATTTCATTCCACTCCACTCCATTCCACTCCATTCCGTTCTATTCTGTTCTGTTCTGTTCTGTTCTATTCTATTCTATTCTATTCTTGTGAATGATGTAGGAAAACAATACATATTTCAAGGTTTCCAATTATCCATCATTGTCTGGAACTTCCACATTTCAGAAAGAAAGAAATATGTGATAGATATCTTCTGGAGATATCCAGAAGATTATTAGATGACTTTTTTTTTATGTCTTTTTTTTTTTTTTTTTTTTTTAGTATTATTTAATGTTCACTTGTTTCCTGCCCACTGATATGGACTGATCAGGACTAAAGAAAATGGCAGTTCTACCGTGTAGTGTTTCTCATGTTTCTCACATGTTTTCAGGTCCCTTGAAGACAGATATTTTAGGCAGTAAGAAATATCTTTTGATAGTTTCAGGATGGAATCCCTTGTTTGTTAAGTTCCCTCAAGAGAATGATACAAATGACAATCCATTAGAAGAACACGGTCCAATTGCCACTTATACCACGTAGGATTTGTTTGTATCATGTATATTCTTAGCTCTGGAAATTAGAGATAAAAATTCATTTGCAAAAAAATGTTCCCTATAGTCTGCTTTGCATAATTTGCTTTAACTTAGTCACACAATGCTTCTTGAAACATTTCACTTGGGAGTCAATTCTAGTCTTACACTAATTTAAGTATAAATTTCCCTGATATGCAGCCTACGGTTTCTTTTGCTTAACAGAATCCTTTTACCTTTAATCAAGCCTTGTTGCCAACCTTGCTTCCAACAAGCTAGTTTATACATCTTGTGTGATCTGTTTCAATCAAAAACTTTGCTTTATTACAAGCTTTTATTAAGCAGTCAAAGTGGATGTCAAAACAGCAAACACTATTCAGAATGGTTGTCATCTTGTATATACTATCAAGAAAATACAAACAGCAAATTAGGATGGAAGATGTAAGAGTTAAGAGAAAAGCACAGTGAGATCAAAACATCTAGTAGTCTTTCCAGCTGGCACCGAAGGTGTCAAGCAAGATGAGTTTGATGGGAAACATGCTTCTTGGGACACAGCTATTTTTGTTTATGCAGTCTGCATGTTTTTGCTATGTCTCTAGCAGAAAGTGATAGACATGCTGGTACTATTCCCTAGAATATGCGTTAGACAAAAATAACTTCTTCCTTCCTGCTCAAAGGAAAGATGGAAAAAAAAATAAAAAAAAATATTTTTCCTTTCAGAAGGAAAAAAAAAAAAAAAAAAAAGCAAAATAACTACTTCCCAGATTAATGGCAAAACCTTCTGTATGTCAGAAATGAAAATGGCTCTTTTTGATCACTAAGCTATTTTAACTATGAAACTCAGCAGAGGTAAAGAATATTCTGCAGGGAGGGAATAACAAGGTTTGCTATGATCAAAAGGCTGTTAGAAGTTGATATTCACTGAAATAGTGTATGCCTGCTGATCAAGCACAATTTTATTATGCATACCATTTTCTATTGGATCAGCTCTGGGAAAATTTTCCTGTTACCTTTTCTTGTCTCTTAGTGAATCATTTCCTGATGCCTAGCGGTAATGTTAGAATTGATGCTTGATGATGTTCTTACAGCACAAGTAGATGTTTTTAAACATTGAGTCAAAGTAAAAGGAAGAATTCTTTCTCCTGTCCCCTTCTTATTTCCTTATACAGATTCTACTAAGCAGCAGGAGCAGAAGAAAGAGGGTCTAAGAAGGGAGACAGCAATGACCAAACAGAGGAAAACAGAAACAATACATCCATGATAACAAAGTGTCCTTTGCTAATCCAGTGAGTGAGAATGCCAGGCTTTTCACTCTGTAGAGTGAAAAAGGACATTTTATTTCCTTGAAGTCCTGCTCTTAGAGAAAAGGAATGGAGAAAAGTAAAATGACAACCTTAAGTCTCCTTCTCTTCCATTTTTTCTCACACAAACACTTCCTTGATGATACACTTGCTCTTAAACTGACTCTTAATAGTCGGAGGTCTTACAGAGCATGTATATATTATAATCTTTACTATAACATATTTGTCTCAGCATAAAAATATAAAATAAATTCATAATTAATGACTAATTCAGTCAACATTTAATATATTCATATATTTTTGAAATATAAAATTATTGGTATAAAATAATAATTGAAAGCATGCTGGAACTGAATATTATTTAATGACACTTAAAACTAAATACCAGATGTTATACATTTCAGTAAGTCTCAAGCCCAGAATCAGCCTGAGTGAAAATACAATAGAGTACATGCGTCTAGGTTGCAGCTTCAGATATCATCTAGATGAATTGTTTAAATTGTTAATACAGAGAGCGTCATTCTAACACCAAAACAGAAAATGTAGATTGTAAATATGTCTCCAAGGAAAGTGTGTTTGATATGGTAAGAGACTTAATATTCTTTCTATTTACTCTTTTAGACGCTTGTTATCCCATTCAGTGAAAGAAAAGGCATACACGCTGGGGAAAAAAAAAAAAAGTACTGTATATATTCAGTCAAATGTGCTGATTTTTAATTTTTCTGTGCCACCATTGTCATCAATGACTGCTTGTTTCACTTCGTTTTGGTAGGCATTTATGTTTCTCTAAACTATGACAGGTTACATATATACATAACATGCTACATTACGATTGTTACAGAATCACAGAATCGTCTAAGTTGGAAGAGACCTCCAAGATCACATAGTCCAACCTCTGACCTAACACTAACAAGTCCTTCACTAAACCATATCAGTAAGTTCTACATCTAAACGTCTTTTAAAAACCTCCAGGGATGGTGACTCAACCACTTCCCTGGGCAGCCCATTCCAATGCCTCACAACCCTTTCAGTAAAGAAATTTCTCCTAACATCCAACCTTAACCTCCCCTGGTGCAGCTTTAGCCCATTACCCATTGTCCTATCACCAGGCATGTGGGAGAATAGACCAACCCCCACCTCGCTACAGCGAGTATTTTAATGTACCAGTAGAGTGTGATAAGGTTGTCCCTGAGCCTCCTCTTCTCCAGGCTGAACAAACCCAGCTCCCTCAGCTGCTCCTCGCAGGACTTGTTCTCCAGGCCCATCACCAGCTTCGTCGCCCTTCTCTGGACCCACTCAAGCACCTCGATGTCCTTCTTGTAGCGAGGGGCCCAAAACTGAACACAGTACTCGAGGTGCAGCCTCACCAAAGCCAAGTATAGGGGGACAATCACCTCCCTAGCCCTGCTGGCCACACTGCTTCTTATACAAGCCAAGATGCTGTTGGCCTTCTTGGCCACCTGAGCACACTGCTGGCTCATATTCAGCCGACCATCAACCAATACTCCAAGGTGCTTCTCCGCCTGGCAGCTTTCCAACCACTCATCTCCCAGCCTGTAGCTCTGCTTGGGTTTATTGTGCCCCAGGTGCAGGACCCAGCACTTGGCCTTGTTGTACTTCATGCAGTTGACCTCAGTCCATTGGTGCAGCCTATCCAGATCCTCCTGCAGAGCCTTCCTACCCTCAAGCAGGTCAACACATGCACCTAATTTGGTGTCATCTGCAAACTTACTGAGGGTGCACTCAATGCCCTCATCCAGATCATCGATAAAGATATTAAAGACTAGCCCCAGTACCGAGACCGGGGAGATGCCACTAGTGACCGGCCTCCTACTGGATTTGACTCCATTCACCACGACTCTTTGGGCCCAGCTACCCAGCCAGTTTTTAATCCAATGAAGTGTATGCCAGTCCAAGCCACAAGAAGCCAGTTTCTTGAGGAGAATGCTGTGGGAAACAGTGTCAAAAGCCTTGCTGAAGTCAAGGTAGACCACATCCACAACCCTTCCCTCATCCACCAAGCGCGTCACTTTGTCATAGAAGATCAGGTTCGTCAAGCAGGACCTGCCTTTCATAAACCCATGCTGACTGGGTCTGATCACCTGGTTGCCCTGTAAGTGCTGTGTGATGACATGCAAGATAATTTGCTCCATGAGCTTCCCTGGCACTGAGGTCACACTGACAGACCTATAGTTTCCCAGGTCTACCCTCTGGCCATTCTTGTAGATGGGCGTCACATTTGCTAGTCGCCAGCCAACTGGGACCTCCCCTTATAGCCAGGACTGTTGATAAATGATGGATAGTGGCTTGGCCAGCTCCTCTGCCAGTTCTCTCAGTACCCTTGGGTGGATCCCATCTGGCCTCATCAACTTGCATATATCCAAGTGCTGTAGCAGGTCACCAACCATTTCCTGGTGGATTATGAGGACCGCATTCTGCCCCCCATCCCCTTCATCAGTCCAGGGTGCTGGGTATCCAGAGAGCAACTGGTTTTGCCACTAAAGACTGAGGCAAAGAAGGCATTAAGCACCTCCGCCTTTTCCTCATCTTTTGTAACTAAGTTTCCCCCCGCATCCAGTAAAGGATGGAGATTCTCCTTAGTCCTCCGTTTTGCACTGATGTATTTGTAAAAACATTTTTTGTTTTCTTTGATGGCAGTGGCCAGATTAAGCTCCAGATGAGCTTTGGCCTTTCAAATTTTGTCCATGTACAGCCTCACAACATCCTTATAGTCCTCCCAAGTGGCCTGCCCTCTTTTCCAAAGATTATAAACCCTCTTTTTTCTCCTAAACTCAAGCCACAGTTCTCTGTTCAGCCAGACTGGTCTTCTTTTGCGCCAGCTCGTCTTTGGGCACATGGGGACAGACCACTCCTGTGCCATTAAGATTTCCTTCTTGAAGAGCGCCCAGCCTTCCTGGACCCCTCTGACCTTCAGAACCACCTCCCAAGGGACTCTACCAATCAGTGTCCTGAACAGTTCAAAGTCAGCCCTCTGGAAGTCCAATACAGCAGTTTTACTGGTCCCCTTCCTGACTTTGCCAAGAAAAAAGAACTCTACGATTTTGGGGTCACTCTGCCCAAAACAGGTCCCAACCACCACATCTCCCACTAGTCCTTCTCTGTTTGTGAAGAGAAGGTCTAGCGGGGCACCTCCCCTGGTAGGCTTACTAACCAGCTGCATCAGGAAGCTATCTTCCACGCTCTCCAGAAATCTCCTAGACTGCTTTCTCTGGGATGTGTTGTGCTTCCAGGATATATCTGGGAAGTTGAAGTCCCCCACAAGAACAAGCATTGATGATTTCGCAACTTCTGTCAGCTGCCTGTAGAACTCCTCATCTGTCTCCTCATCCTGGTTTGCCGGTCTATAACAGACCCCCACCAGGATGCTTCCCTTGTTGGCCTTCCTGCTGATCCTAACCCAAAGGGACTCAACCTTATCATTCCTAGCCTCAAGTTCCATGACATCAAAACTCTCTCTGATATAGAGAGCCACACCACTACCCTTTCTGTGCTGCCTGTCCCTTCTGAAGAGCCTATAGCCAGACATTGCAGCACTCCAGTCATGAGAGTGGTCCCACCACGTTTCCATGATGGCAACCAAGTCATAGCCTGCTGTGGTGGTTTTACCGTGCTGGGCAGCTAAACCCCACAACCGCTCTCTCACTCCCCCTCCTTTAGATAAGGAGGGGGAGAAGTAAAGCAAAGAACAACTCACGGGTTGAGATAAGGATAATTTAATTAAAGGGAAATAATTATAATAATTAAATAAAGACTACCATGAACTAAACAATTTAACTAAGGGGAAATAAAAGGGAAAGGGGAAAAAGGGAGGAAAACAAACAAACAAAATAAATGAAAGCGATATGGAAGTGCAGAGGAAAGAAATTACTCTCTACTTCCCACAAATGAGCGATGATTGACCACGTCCTTGAAGCAAGGCCTCAACGCACGCAGCCGGTGTTCGAGAGGAGGACCGACGTCTTCTCAACGAGAGCCCACCCCTCCCCTCTTCTTCCTGTTTCCACCTTTTATTGCTGAGTGTGACACCACATGGTATGGAATATCCCTTTGATTGGTTTAGGTCAGCTGCCCTAGTGATGTTTCTCTCCTCACTTTTTTGCCCACCCCCTAGGAGGGTTAGAGAAAGGCCCAATGCTGTGCCACTGCTGCTCAGCAGTAGACACAACACTGGTGTGATAACACTGCTGTTCCAGCTACAAGTACAGAGTACGGCACTGAATGGGCTGCTGCCGGGAAAGTTAACATTCCAGCCAGACCCAGTACAACCTCCACCCCTTATTCCATAACATTTGTGTCACACTCAGATCCCCATACTTTAGCATACAAGCATTCTCATCATTATCCCTTGTCCTTTAACAGGACAAGGATTTAACAGGACAGGATTAATAGGCAGATGTATCTTTTCATTCCATAGGTCTTTCTTGGAAAATGTTCATAAGAACTGTTGATGATTAGGTCTTCATCTGCCAAAGTGGCCACTCAAGGCAGGCGGAGTTGGATGTCTGGACACCAGCACCAGCTTAGCTCAAGTCCTTGTTGCACTGTCCGGCTCCTTGCAAAGTTGACCTGTCGTTGATCCTACAGCATCTTCCTACAACATATAACTTAGATTATAGATTAGTTTTCTCTCAATGTCAAATCTCCTTGAGGCACACACTTGATATCCCCATTCTTTTGCATGACCCACCAGGTATACCCTGGTCCTTGGGCGAAGACAATCCCACGAGTGGGTTTGCCTTTTCCCGAGGCAGGAGCAACCCACACTGCCTTCCCCATCCACCTTCCTATATGCACTACGGGAACCTTAGCTCCTTTCACAGTGTGTAGGGGTTTTGTTTCGGCAGGACCAGCACGGCTGTCAGACCCCCTATTGTTAACTAGCCAAGTGGCTTCTGGTAGATTTGTGTCCCATTGTTTCCACGTCCCAGCACCTAATGCTCGTAACATAGTCTTTAACAGTCCATTGTACCTCTCAACCTTCCCAGAGGCTTGTGGGTGGTAAGGGATGTGGTACACCCACTCAATACCATGCCTCTTTGCCCAGGAGGTAACAAGATTGTTTCGGAAATGACTCCCATTGTCAGACTCAATTCTCTCTGGTGTACCATGACGCCACAATACTTGTCTTTCCAGGCCCAAGATAGTGTTTCGGGCTGTGGCATGGTTTACAGGGTATGTTTCCAGCCACCCAGTAGTTGCTTCTACCATGGTGAGTATGTACCGTTTGCCTTGGCGAGTTTTTGGGAGTGGTCCGATATAGTCAATTTGCCAGGCCTCACCATATTGAAACCCTAACCATCTCCCCCTGTTCCAGGGAGATTTTACCTTCATGGCTTTCTTGATTGCAGCACAGGTCTCACACTCATGGGTAACCTGTGTGATGGCCTCAATGGTCAAGTCCACCCCTCGATCACGAGCCCATCTGTAAGTGGCATCTCTGCCCAGATGTCCTGATGTTTCATGGGCCCATCGAGCTACAAACAGCTCACCCTTACGTTCCCAGTCTAGGTCCACCTGAGCCACTTCAATTTTCGAAGCTCGATCCACTTCTTTGTTGTTCTTATGTTCTTCAGTAGTGCGACTCTTGGGCATGTGGGCATCTACATGACGTACTTTAACATCCAGGTTTTCTACCCGGGCAGCAATATCTTGCCACAGGGTAGCAGCCCAGATAGGCTTACCTCTGCGCTGCCAGTTGCTCTCTTTCCATTGCTGCAACCACCCCCACAGAGCATTTGCCACCATCCATGAGTCAGTATAAAGATACAATACTGGCCAATTTTCTCTTTCGGCGATATCTAGGGCTAGTTGTATGGCTTTTACTTCTGCATACTGACTCGACTCACCTTCCCCTTCCATGGCTTCCACAACTCGTCGTATGGGATTCCACACAGCAGCTTTCCATTTCCGATGGCTCCCTATCACACGGCAGGATCCGTCAGTAAACAACGCATACTGCTTTCTGTCTTCTGGCAACTCATTGTATGGTGGTGCCTCTTCAGCACGGGTTACCTCTTCTGTTGGCACTCCGAAATCTCTGCCTTCCGGCCAGTCCATAATCTCTTCCAGGATTCCTGGGCGATTGGGTTTTCCCATTCGAGCCCGCTGTGTAATTAACGCTATCCACTTACTCCATGTAGCATCAGTTGCATGGTGTGTAGTGGGAATTTTCTCTTTGAACATCCAATGTAACACAGGTAGCCGCGGTGCCAAGAGGAGCTGTGCCTCTGTACCCACAACTTCTGAAGCAGCTCGAACACCCTCATATGCTGTGAGTATTTCCTTTTCAGTTGGGGTGTAATTGGCTTCTGATCCTCGATAGCCCCGACTCCAGAAGCCCAGAGGTCGACCTCGAGTTTCTTCTGGGGTTTTCTGCCAAAGGCTCCAGGTGAGCCCATGCTCCCCAGCTGCAGTGTACAGTATATTTTGCACAGCTGGTCCAGTACGGACAGGCCCAAGGGCTACTGCACGAGCTATTTCTTGTTTGATTTGTTCAAATGCCTGTTGTTGCTCAGGGCCCCACTCAAAATAGTTTCTCTTTCGAGTCACTCGATATAGAGGACTCACAAGCTGACTATAGCCTGGCACATGCATTCTCCAGAATCCCACGAGGCCTAGGAAAGCTTGCGTTTCCTTTTTGCTAGTTGGCGGAGACATTGCTGTTATTTTATTGATCACATCCATTGGAATATGACGACGTCCATCCTGCCATTTTACCCCCAAGAACTGGATTTCCTGTGTAGGCCCCTTGACCTTGCTCTTTTTAATGGCAAAACCAGCTTTCAGGAGAATTTGGATTATTTTCTTCCCTTTCTCAAAAACTTCTTCTGCTGTGTTGCCCCACACGAGGATGTCGTCAATGTACTGAAGATGCTCAGGAGCTCCCCCTTGCTCCAGTGCAGACTGGATCAGTCCATGGCAAATGGTAGGGCTGTGTTTCCACCCCTGGGGCAGCCGATTCCAGGTGTATTGGATGCCCCTCCAAGTGAAAGCAAACTGCGGCCTGCATGCTGCTGCTAAAGGGATGGAGAAAAATGCATTAGCAATATCAATTGTGGCATACCACTTGGCTGCCTTCGACTCTAGTTCGTACTGAAGTTCTAGCATGTCTGGCACTGCAGCACTCAGTGGTGGCGTGACTTCATTCAGGCCTCGATAGTCCACTGTTAGCCTCCACTCGCCATTAGACTTTCGTACTGGCCATATAGGACTATTAAAGGGTGAGCGAGTCTTGCTGATTACTCCCTGACTCTCCAGTCGGTGAACCAACTCATGGATGGGAATCAGGGAGTCTCGGTTAGTGCGATATTGCCGTCGGTGCACCGTTGTGGTAGCAATTGGTACCTGTTGTTCTTCAACCTTCAGCAATCCTACAACAGAAGGGTCTTCTGAAAGGCCAGGCAGGGTAGACAGCTGCCTAATCTTCTCTGTGCTCAAAGCAGCTATGCCAAAAGCCCACCGGTATCCTTTTGGATCCTTGAAGTACCCTCTCTTGAGATAGTCTATGCCAAGGATGCACGGAGCCTCTGGGCCAGTCACAATGGGATGCTTTTGCCACTCATTCCCAGTTAGACTCACTTCAGCTTCCAGTACAGATAGTTGTTGGGATCCCCCTGTCACTCCAGAGATACAAGTGAGTTCTGTCCCTTGGTAGCCTGATGGCATTATGGTACATTGTGCGCCAGTATCCACTAAAGCTTTGTATTCCTGTGGTTCTGATGTTCCAGGCCATCGGATCCACACAGTCCAATAAATCCGGTTATCCCTCTCCTCTACCTGGCCAGAGGCAGGGCCCCTCTAGTCCTGGCTGGAGCGTCTGCCACTTAATTCTTGCAAATGCACAAATTCTGGCAAATGAGAGGTAGAGGTCCCTTCATCGTGGTCAAGAATAACATCAGCTCTTCTACTGCCTCTGGGGTACTGCCCAATAGAAACTGGAGCAGCATTTCTCTTAGGAGCCCCTCTTCTTGCTGCTGTATTTCCTTTCAGTTCACGTACCCGAGCAGCTAGGGTTGAAGTAGGTACACCATCCCATTTCCTCATATCTTCCCCATGGTCACGCAGATAAAACCACAAGGTGCCACGTGGTGTACGTCTTGGGTACTCTCTCTCTTGAGCAGGCGAATGCTGATTCTTAGTGGCTGAAGTATCACTCTGTCTAGATGAGGGGGAATATACTTTCTCCACAAGCTTGTCAAGTCCTTTAGACAATTTCTCCACAGCTGAGACACAGGACTGTAGTGGAGCAGAGAGATTGTCTTCATATTTTTGAAGTTGGCAGGAGACATCATACATTGTTGGTCCCATCCCCTCATCCCAGTGAATTGCTGCCAGGGTACTGGCATGTGCTGCTGGTGCACTCCGCACAAATTTACGCCACATGGATGTTGTGCACTGGACTTCATCGGGGTCTTGAGGTGTCTGGGCATTGTCCAAATCACTATAAATCATCTCCCGCACAGCTAATTCCCGCAGATGTTGGAGACCTTTATCCACAGTGGTCCACTTGCCTATGTGATATACAATATCTTCCTTATGGGGATATCTTTCTTTGATAGCTGCCAGGAGTCGTCTCCAGAGGCTGAGGGCCTGTGCTCCTCTCCCGATTACTTTGTCGATTACCCTTTCTCTAGAGAGGGATCCCAGCTGCTTGGCTTCATTGCCTTCTAATTGTAGGCTACTGGCCCCAGCATCCCAGCATCGGAGCAGCCAAGTGAGGATGTGTTCACCTGGGCGTCGACCATAATCCTTTCGTATTTCTCGCATCTCACTCAGGGATAAGGATCGAGTGATTTCTGATTCCTTTATGATTTCTGTCTCGTCTTCCTGCTGCTTTTGTGATGGCTCTGCTTTAGAGGTGCCTGCCAATTCCCCTTCTCCCTCCTTCTTAGGAGAGCCTTCTTCCCTTACTAAACGAGCTGACCTCCGTTTCCATTGTTTTGACTTGACTATGGGGGCGACTGATACCATAGTTGGTTGGTCCTCTGGGTCAGCCACAGCATGTGTTACTTGGTCATCAGATTCAGAGACTTCCTCCCTCTCTTCAAGTTGCTGGATGATGTTAAACAGTGTTTGATAGGAATAAACCAGGACCCAGCACAATGCTGCAAGCTGTTGTTCTCCGGCATTATCAGGATCAGGACATACAACTTTCAAACATTCTACCAAGTTTTTAGGATTTAACACTTGCTCAGGGGTGAAGTTCAAAACTATTGGAGGAGACACTCGTGACAGGTATCTGCTAACATCATCCCACACACCGTGCCACTCACCACGAGACTGTTTTGGGACAGATTCCCAAATAAGTTTTCTAAACAATCGACTAATCTTAGAGAGAAAATGAAACCTGTTATTCAGAATTAGAAATAGCAATACATGGGTTACAGATGGATCTTCAAAATACTCCCAAACTGTTGTAATTATCCCACTGTGAAAGAAGGGAAAGGTACCATTCCTGATATTATTAATAAACTGGTGTCCAGATGAGAAAAGGAAGGCAGTGTAGTTCTGAATATTCTCTGAAAGATAGTTTCCATGGGACCCAAATGATAACAGCGCAGAGCCTGAATTCCAGAGTAAAACCAAGGTCAGTGCTTGGCAGCACAACGAATTAAAAAAAAGTGAACACAGATTGTAGCACTTGGTCGGATCGGATATATAGGAGAAAGGAGAATATGACACGAATTGCATGACATATGAACAAAGCCATTATTATTAACAGGGCAAGGAACATGGTTACTAGCAAGCAAGTGTGTTAGTTGTATGCGTTTAATCAATTCTATTGTTATCTCAACCCTTCGAGCCCCACGTTGGGCGCCAAAAAGGACTGTGGTGGTTTTACCGTGCTGGGCAGCTAAACCCCACAACCGCTCTCTCACTCCCCCTCCTTTAGATAAGGAGGGGGAGAAGTAAAGCAAAGAACAACTCACGGGTTGAGATAAGGATAATTTAATTAAAGGGAAATAATTATAATAATTAAATAAAGACTACCATGAACTAAACAATTTAACTAAGGGGAAATAAAAGGGAAAGGGGAAAAAGGGAGGAAAACAAACAAACAAAATAAATGAAAGCGATATGGAAGTGCAGAGGAAAGAAATTACTCTCTACTTCCCACAAATGAGCGATGATTGACCACGTCCTTGAAGCAAGGCCTCAACGCACGCAGCCGGTGTTCGAGAGGAGGACCGACGTCTTCTCAACGAGAGCCCACCCCTCCCCTCTTCTTCCTGTTTCCACCTTTTATTGCTGAGTGTGACACCACATGGTATGGAATATCCCTTTGATTGGTTTAGGTCAGCTGCCCTAGTGATGTTTCTCTCCTCACTTTTTTGCCCACCCCCTAGGAGGGTTAGAGAAAGGCCCAATGCTGTGCCACTGCTGCTCAGCAGTAGACACAACACTGGTGTGATAACACTGCTGTTCCAGCTACAAGTACAGAGTACGGCACTGAATGGGCTGCTGCCGGGAAAGTTAACATTCCAGCCAGACCCAGTACACCTGCCTGCTGCACAATGGCTTCCAGCTCCTCCTGTTTGTTACCCATGCTGCGTGCATTAGTGTAGATGCACTAATTTGGGTTGGGCCATTGCTTTTTCCCCTGGCCTTGCCATTGTTCCCCCTGGCACACCTCCAAGAAGCCTTGTTTCATCCCCATCCCTCTTCTTATCTAGTTTAAAGCCCTCTCAATGAGCCCTGCCAGCTCCTGGGCTAGGATCTGTTTTCCCCTTACAGATAGGTGGGACCTGTCTGCGTCCATCAGGCTGGGAGCCGAGTAAAGTGCCCCATGGTCAAAAAAAAACACAAAATTTCTGTGTTGGCACCAGCTTCTGAGCCACGTATTTTTCAGATGGGCTTTCCATGTCCTCTCTGTACCCCTGCTGTGAAACATTGAAACATACGGAGAACACAACTAGCCACCATCACCACCACTAAACACCAGCAAAAATACAGCCCTCCCATGTCTTTCCTTCTTTTTTTTTTTTTTTTTTTTTTTTTTTTCCTGCTTTGAAACGAGTTGATTCATACCTGTATCTTTAGGTATCCAGTTGAAGAGTAGGAAGCTTAGTACCTTAGCTTTATATCTTTTATAAACAGGATAGAATGACTACATAAAGGTAAAGGTAAAGGACAGCACTGAGCTGACTTTGGCTAAGAGAAATTGGGTTATTCACAACTCTCAACAGGCTTTTCCCAAGAATAATTGTACTGAAGTTCGGATCTTGTTTTGAGTCACAGATTTTGTACCAAATGTACAAATGTACTAATTTACACAAAAATTTTTCTTCAGAGACTGCAGAAGAGCCTATGGAGTTAACTTTTCCAGTCTAAAGTCATTACCTCACTGCAGGCCCCAACAAGAAAACAGGACCAAACCAACCAAACAAACAAAAAAAGCAGAGACGTGAATTACCTCACCAGACAAAATATTCTTTTGCAATGGAGAATTGTGAGATCAAATCCTGTTTTATGTGGGCATTGCTGTCAGATAAAGTAGGGCAAGAAAGGAAAACTGAAATTATTTTAACCCCCCAAAAAAGAATTATAGAATTACTTTCTGAAAGGTCCTAACACACAAGCTGTCTGAGCTATGGAAGAGCTTTCCTGCAAAACCTTGTTGCCCTCTTCTCTTATTCTTCCTTGTCTTGGTAGACACTGTGTTCATCTCCACAGCCTCAAATGGAATACATGAAATGCCATCTTTTTGAAAGCTATGCTTGTTAGCCCTATGGGTTGCTGTCTAGAAGTAGATATGATGGTCTGAAGTTGATCTGATCTGCGATGGTTTCATTTAGGCTTCTGTTCATCAGGTCCATGCCATGGTATCAGGAAAGTCCTTGTAGGTCACTTTTAGATTCATATCTGCAAATGCTGAATATAAAGATTATACAACAAAATGCTATTATATGATATTCTTGAAATGTTATTCCTTATGGGATATCCTGTATTATTCACTGTATTTCTCCATTTAAATCTCACCAACTGCTTACATGGTTGAAAGAAAAGAAAACCTTGTTGGCTGCAAAGAAAACCTTAAGGTTTTTCTGCAGCCAAAAATTGAAGCTATTTCCACATGAACTACAGGGTTCCTTGATCCATCTCTAGGTCTCAACTTCTGTGGAACAAAAAATGCAATTTCTTCTATAATGTGCTCAAATCTCACAGCTTTTACAATAAGAGCATGAGTTCTAAACTCCTCAAAGTGGCAAAATACCAGTTCATTAGTTCCAGTCGTAAATGTCTCAATCTACCTTCCCAAAAGACAGAGGGACATCATACTAGGTAGAAATGAACAGAGGTCAATATCAACATAGAATAATGTTAATGGACAGTTACCAGTTGACAGTGATCACAGTAATCCTATTCAGAGGAATTAACTACATTACCTGAGTGAACAGTGTCAGTAGACTAATCTTGTCCATTAACAATACTGCAATGGTTTGATATCTGGCAATCATAAAACCCCAGTGGGGAAGTGATTTGGCAAAGGAAGATCTGGCAAAGGGTGGCAGGTTAACAGTGACAGATATTAATTACAGCAAAATGAAAGAACTTTAGCAAAATTTAATGTATATAAAGGTATGATAGACTGGGGAAAATGTTCTCTTAAATGCAAGATTTGTCTCTGTAATTCTAATGAATTAGCAACAAATCTGAGGTGTGTGCCAATTCCCCAACCAAAACCATTTAAAATGAGATAAAGGGCACTGTAAAGCTTAATAACCTCATCCATAGTCCTACTTCTGCACCTACAACAGAAATTCTGAAAGAAAAAAAGCTATCATAAAGCTATCATTTAATGCAAGACTAACAGAGAATTTATAATCCCATAAATACATTACACAGCAGGTTTACATGTTCATTTTGTTGGTACTAACATAAAATATCTGTTCTGATATGCTCTGTATGGAAAAATGAATAGATGTCCTGTGAATGTTGTTTTAAAAGGTTTGACATCTTGGGGGGGGGGGGTGAAGGAAAAAAAGAAAAAAAAAAAAAAGCAATTAGTCCTCCTGTTCCACACAGCCTAGATGATCTCTTGATCTGGGACAAATGCCACAAGTTATTTTGTTCATTCCTTTCTATAAAGATTACAGCAGGAGTTTAGAACAGAGGCTGTTCCTACAGTACCTGGCATCAAAATCAAGTAGAGAATGAAACAAGCTTTAAATATACGAATATTTCCACAGTATTTACAAACCTCAAGGAGAAGTGTTTGCTTAAAATGTACTTTGCAACATTCACATATAGCTGTAGAAAATAACTTTTCTAAGCTATATATGTAAAAATGCAGATACACCATTAGAAGCTTTAGCAATCAATGTGTATTTTTTGCAAGACATTCATAGGTTTGTGAGACAACATGGTAATCTTAGCTCATCTGGTCTAATATTTTGCCTGCTTTAGGCTGCGTAATTCTCCATTACAACTAGTAATTCTCCACTTTCTTTGGTAAGGTCTGATTGGCCATGAATATATACATGAAGACAGTAAGAGATTCAACACTATCCTTTTAAAAGGACTACCCTCACTTTTAGAAGTGTTGTGTTTGACTACCAGTTTGAACAAGGAAACAAGGACAGCTTTACTGTCCACGTATAGGTTTGTTCTGCCTTTCTTTGTGCAGTTTGGGAGCCTGTCAGAACTTGTATTTTCTCTCTGTGAAGACAATGACTTACTATAATCAAGTCACCTTCTAGTCTCATTTCCAGTAAGCTAAATAAATACAGTGGTCTATTTTTATATATATATATATTTTTTTTTACTTATCCCTTCCAATATTTCCAATATTTTATTGTCTTTTCACAAAAGTGGTAAGAGAAGTACAGAAAGTGTTTCTGAAGTCCAGTAGCATAATCAAGGAAAAAGAAAAAAAAAAAAAAAAAGAGAGAGAGACCTTTTTTGAGTTCTGTATACAACTTTACTGTTCAGACAGTCAAGAATCATACTATTTTAGCCCTCTTGCATAGTTCTTAAATTCTATTGTGTATGTTTTATTATGGCCCTGCTTTGCAAGTTAGTTTCTTAATCTATAAATATGGTCTACATTGCCTATTCACAAATGTAGGACACAGAATTTGATTAATTCAATTATTTTTGTCTGAACTGTCTCAATTTTCCAAGATTCATGTCTCCCCATCATTTGGTATTCATTTAGTGTTTTCATCTGAACATTTTACTGGCAGTGATTTTGTTTTCTTCTGGTTCACTGATTAAACATTCAACAAAGTTGGAAGTTACCATGCCTATGGGATGTCACTAGAAATTCACATTAGAGTATGCATTTCAATTATCAATAGCTTCCTGAGATGAGTCACCTGGTTTATAATCAATTTAATGTTTACATTACTGATTTCAAATGTTGCTAGTCTGTATTCTAGATAATATACTTTGTCATGAGCTCCTCACAAGAAGCTGTTTCATCAGTGTGCATCTATGGTATGCACACTATATCAATTATATGTATAATTTGAAATTGTATAGCTTATTTAACAAGCCCTTTTTTCTGTAAAACTATGCTGATTAGTAGTGGCTATAATTTAATCATTTAATTCTTTATTAATTAAATTCCCTAGCAGTTTTTTTCCTTATTTTTACCTTTGACTCAAGCCAGGATAGGTCATCTTGAATTACCTGGGTGTCTTGCAAAATTTTCTTTAATATTTAGAAACCATATTTCTTCTTCAAGGCCTGAATTAATTTTGTTTTATCTTTATTTATATATTTATTTATTTTATTTTATTTTATTTTATTTTATTTTATTTTATTTTATTTTATTTTATTTTATTTTATTTTCAGGACTAACACTGGAAAAACAATAATGATAATATTCTCAACCAACTCCTACATGACTCCATGATGTAAATTGTCCAGGTCATACAATTGTAAATATTTATCTCTACTGTATATATATATCTACTGTATGTATATCTATAGTGTTTATATACATGTATATATATATATATAAAATATAACATTTTATTTACCGTCTATTATTTACTCAGTCATGGCCTGCAGTTTGTTTCAGTACTTCTCATGTGATATGAGAATTATAATGTTACTTTGCAAAGCATAACCCCTCCAAAACAGAATAAATTATTAAACATTCTGTTAGTGTTTCTCAGTAATAGACCTAATGTAGTTATTAACTTCATTTTGATTATTCTATGATTATATGAAAAATATCTGTACATTTTTCTAATTTATAGATATAAATATAGATATATATTTTCTAGTTTGTAGATTTAATATAAATAATATTAGATAATATTAAATTTAATATTATATTTAATCTAGATTTAATCTAATATAGATTACATATAGATTACACATATATATGTCTATGAGACATGAAAAAATGTCATGAACCCTTTCCCAAACAGCAGAATTTTCCTTTTAAAAAAAAACAAAAACAAAAACAGTTTTTTATTTTTTCTTGAGACATATCTGAAATTATATATATATCAAATTTTAACTTTTTAATTTGAATATATTGTTTATTTCAAATTGTTCAAGCCTTAGCACTTTAACCTAGGGAGGGTTTAAGAAAAGAGAATCTCTTTTTTTTTTTTTTTTTCTTGTTATTCTATAAAAGTCTTCTAAAGACCTTCCAATTTACCATCAGAAATTTACACTTCTTTACTTTCCTAATAGCCAATATCAATTAAAAAAAAATTCAGATTTCATGAAAATTGCCACTGTGAAACATCACAGCTTCTTTTCTTTCCATAACACATCTGCCCTCTCTTTATTTATTATAATTGCACTCCACTTGTGTATACTGGTTGCTGGTCAACATGTAGTTCAAAATATTATTTAGTATAATTTATTAAACAAACAATTTTATCATTAGGTATAATATGTGTTAGAAAACTTATCAACTGTATGTACTTTGGAAACATCAGTATCTGAACAGGAAATCCAAGATATATCTAATCTCTCAAGCCAAAATTCTTACAACAGCTTAATTCTTCCTTCTAAAAATTAGACAAATGTTTGAATTCTATCTCAGTTTGCAAGATGAGACTGGCTTGTAAGAAACTCATCACTAGTGGTCTTTATAATCAGCATACCTGTGACCTTTACAGATCAACTTGGCTCTGTCAATCTCTTTGCCTGACTAAGTTGGCTAAATTGTCATATCTTTTTTTTATTATTAATATTATTATTTTTTTTCATTTGAGATGGCTTCACATATATTATTTTTCCCTCCAAAATGATACAATTCCATGGTATATTTGTAACTGATACACTAGCAAATTCTGTCAGAAAGTAGGTATTGCTTTTTTACTTCTAAATTATAGTCTTTACTAGTATTATAAAATCTCCTTTCAATGTTGAGTCTCTAGTTCACTTTAGTTTTTGCTCAGAATTGTGCATCTTATCTTTAATACTTAAATATTAATGTGACATCCGCATGAATTTTTTAAAGTCTTAGTTCTGTGAATGGGAAGTGAAGTACTTCCAAGCAGATTATGCAGTTTCCTCTCTTTCAGATCCTTTGTAAGATCACTGCTGCCCTCTCTAAGCTTTAGTTCTGCTTGATTGTGGGACACTTATAACTGCATGAATGCTTTCCAAAAATATTTTAAAGTGCCATTGAGATTTCAGTGTGGAAGTGGTTCTTGAGATGAGACATAAAGAGAATGAGCTGAACCTGAATTGGTTGGTCAAAGGGGTAGCTGTACCGAGCACTGCTCATTGAAGTCAGGACCAAAAAATAAAATTTAGTCCTACCAAAACACTTTTAATTTTATTTTTCCCTAGGAAGCTGATATTTTAAATAGTTGCCATAATGCACTTATAATTTAGTATCAAATGTAAGGGATTTCCACAGCAGAAAATCAGACATAAAATAAATTATTTAAACATCCATAAAATCCTAATTAGTCTTGTAGGTGCCAGAACTTCACCCATCTAAGTTGAGATTTGAAATCGATAGGTTTACTAATCTAGGTTTGTAAAATGCAACACAAACTTTATAAAATTCCTTTTTAGTGTAAATTTAGAAAGAACATTTTAATCCCATGGGCTTTATCTTGCATAGTGAAAATGACTTGAGAGCTTATGAAATAAAATCAGTTTCTCATAAAAACTAGACCTGTCCTCTTTTACTTAAATCTTTCACATATGTCTATACCTTTCAGCTACACTCTTCCCCTGCCCCTCCCCCCCCCATTTCATTCCGTTTTTTATCTTCAGAAACACAAAATAGCAGTTACTAATATACTTAAAAAAAAAAAAATGTACAAGGAAGGCTCCTCTGAAGTTGTTACAGACATTATATCAACTATTTTAAACCAGCTATGTAAGAACCAAGAAGATCTTCCTGTTCCAGTTCACAGAATTAATGAACTTCATTGTTCAGTTCTCACAAAAACTGAGATTTGCATGTATATTTATAATAAAAAGATAGAAGGAAAATCCTGTCTTTTATGAAACAGTATTAGCTATTATTTTAGTGGAACCAGATTTTAGCCTGAGCCCTACCTAAAGCTACAGTTGCACAATAAACAAAACCGGTTAACAATTGTTCCTTGACTCGGTGGCAAACTGGCTTAGTTCAGTTCATGCTCACTGCCTAGGCATGTTACTTCACCATATCAGCTGATACATCCAAAATGCCTCTTGGGGACAGATTCTAACTAGCCCTGTCCCCTGAACTATATGTAGTCTCTGCCTGGGAAAGTCCTGGCAAAAGTTAAAGCAGCAAGAAAAGGCACATTAACCATTCAGCCATATGGACAGTTGTGAGCTAATTTTCTGAACCTAAAGTGTCCATTTCACTTCACTAGCAGGCAAGTCAAATTTCAACATGACTTATGAGTTGAAGTCAAGATTATTGTGTATCAAATATAATGTTTCACAAGTCTTAAAATGAATTAAGAATCTTTATGAATTGTCAACAATAATTCTACACTTTTAGTTTTGACTCCCCAAACCAAGAAAGAATCCAACAGAGCAGATTAATTTTACCTAACTTAAATAACATAGCACCTATATCTGACCTATTTGTCTTTTTAATGGTACAAAGATACAGATACAAAGAAATGGTGCAGTTTTTCTGGACCCATTTTAGATGTCAGGATGAGAATAATTTTAGGCTGTGCCTATTTCTTTCACTTTACTGTAGTGGGAACCCCAGACAACTGTCTAAAATTTGTTCAGATGACTTCTACTCAAAGAGCCTTTATTTTATTTTATTTTATTTTATTTTATTTTATTTTATTTTATTTTATTTTATTTTATTTTATTTTATTTTATTTTAATTTTTTTCTTTCCTGTTGTCTGAGTTACAACTCAGGATAAAGTATTCTGAACATGGTCAAAAAATCTACAGTTGTCTTATGTCACTTGCACAATCAGATCTTTTATCAAGTTCTGAAGAATATGTTGATTCAGTAAGAAAGCATAGTTTAAACAGAAGATTAAGTATCATTTTCTGAGACAGAATCAGTAGCCCAGGGCACCTATCTCAAGGAAACTTGGTTTTCTCTGCAGCACACTGGAGCTATTTTTTCACCTCTGATTTCTAGAATCACATTAGGAAGAAAGAATGTTTCTCAGAAAGCTATTCAACTGTCCAAAAGTTTAATGGAAAATTTTCTTGTGGGCATTATAATAATACAGATTGTTGAAAAAGGTCCTAATGAAGAGTGAGCGGCCATTAAAGGACAACATAAGGACTATATTCGATAAATAAGGAATTACATCAAAGTAAAAAGAAAAAAAATATACATTATTGGATTATAATGGATTATGGGCTAATGTTGTTGATGGACTAGTAACAAAAACGAAGAAAATATTGTGAGAGTTAGAGTTGTGCAGAACCAAGGAGAAAGATGGGACAATTATGGTTTTATGGTTTGATTTTGGGGTAATCTGGTGTGGAACCAGATATTGGTCCCTTCTAACTCAGGTTATTCTATGACTCTTTGAATCTCTGAATAAATTGGCTGCTGAAATAGTAGATGTCTTGAGCAATCAAGATGGATCTCAAGAGGTCCCTTCCAATCTGAATGATTCTCATATCCTCTCTTTTTGTCTATTCCATTTTTTTCTTAAGGGGTCTAAGAGTGAAGACTAAAAATAAAATAAAAATAAAAAAAAATAAAAATAAAATAAAATAAAATAAAATAAAATAAAATAAAATAAAATAAAATAAAATACTGTATAATTATTAAAATATTCTTAAACTAAACTTTTAACCTAATCACATCTGTTCCTTAATTAAATATTGCCAGACACAAAGGCTGCATGCCTGACTGGTGATAGTTCACATGTTCCCTTGGCATCCCGTAAAATTAAGAGGAAGTTCTACTTGGAATAATCTCTTCTGAGCAAGAGTTGATGATAACCTATGTCACTGCAGGTCAGTGCCTACAAGGTTTGAAAAAACCTTTGACATGAACTCTTTCATCAACGATGTGAGTACTTTTGCTCTATTGCAGCACTGTATTTTTGAATCCATCATGTAAAGCACAGAACCGGTGTTATCTCTAGTCTGTATCTACTTGACATTCCAATGGAAAATTTTATTTTAAAGTATATTTCCATCATATCACCCTGTATAACCTCTTACTTAGTGAAGAAAATGCAAATTTAACAAATGGATTTTGGCAGTGCTTGCAGACATATGATTCAAGTATATTAAATTACTTGTGGGTAATATGAGAACATACGGTATTGTAATACAGTGTATAAACATGATTAGTTTAACCTAGAGAACCTCATTAATAATATATGCTAAGTACTTTTCCTGCCTTTATTGACTGCATGGAACATTTGAGGGGTTTTCTAATGTCATAATTGCGGTTTTAAATATGGTTAGACTTTCTCAGCGATCTAAGCTAAACATATATCTAAAATCTAATCCTATGAAATAAACTAATTTTGATATATATATATATATTCTGGTAATTCTATTGTGCATCTGTCAAAGCTTATGAATAAGTCTGTACATTAAGGCCTAACTAAATATTTCATAATATCTACACAGATTATTTTAGATACCTTCAGATTCATTGCACAAAAGTAGTATTCTTCTCTGAAGTATTGTGCAAGGCAGTCATTTACAGACTCTTCTACAAATTAAATTTGAAAAATCCTTCCTTCTGTACCAAATTAATCAAGCTAAAAATGTACTGTTTAAAGAGCATGAAACTTAGTGAGAGAAAATGGGAGTCCTAAATATTTGTGAGTTTCAGCAGGGTCATGAATCAAATATGCTAGCATAAAAAGTGATGTTGACTTATAAAAAGAAGTTCAAGAATTTGCTGTGATAATTTAAGAAAATTCAGTTCTGCTCTTTCAAGAAGAGCTCAATACTTCAGCAGAAGTAATCTTTTTTGCTTTTTGAACTGGATTTAATGGAAGCTTCCACAAAGTCATGTATTTTAAGATGAGAATTAACCACTATAGCAATGTGTTCTGAATTATGTCTGAATTCAGTCTACAGCATTTCAAGAAGAGCTTCCTGCAGTTGTGGAAATTGTTTTTCTCTGTTCCATGTGTGGATACCACCAAGAGAAAAAACTTGCACTTTTGTCTGACCTCATTCTGGGTTTGCAGTGTTGCTGTTTATTTATTTAATTAATTATTTTAACTCTATATCTTCAAGGAGGGATACTCCATAGCCTCTCTGGGCAATGGAAGAGTCTCCCTCCTTGGAAAAAAACAACTGGATGTGATCCTGGGCAACCTGCTCTAGGTATCCCAGCTTGAGAGAGGAGTTTGAACCAGATGAACTCCAGAGGTCCCTTCCAACCTTAACCGTTCCATGATTCTGTGATTCTGTGATACAATCTTCCACAATGAGTTAAATATTACAAACTCAGAGGGGATTGCCAAGCATGTTAAAAAAAAAAAAAAAAAAAAAAACAATATGACACTAAAATGGGGGAAAAGGAGATATTACAGGTCTGAGCAACAGAGAAATAAAATAATTACACCTAATTAAAGTCCTTGGGCAAGAAAGTGAAGAATTCTTCAAGATTATTTTTTTCCATAGTCTAGCCTGGTGTTTGAGTGACCAGTAAGAAGACACTGAGAACAAAAGAAGGACATCAAATGACAGGTTGTCTGTAAAGATATTAATATTTCAAAACTCATAGAATCATATAATGATTTCGATTGGCAGGACCTTAAATATTATTTAATTCCAACACCCCTGCCTGGGGCAGGGATACCATCCACTAGACCATCCACTATACCATCCACTAGGTTGCTTAAAGTCCTACCCAATCTGTCCTGAAACAATTCCAGGGATGGGTGAATCCATAACTTCTCTGGGCAACGTGTTCCAGACCTTCATAATAAAGATTTTCTTCCTTATATCTAAAATAAATCTCCCCTCTTTTAGTTTAAAATCCTTGCTCTCTCACTAAACTTGACCCTCACATGGGTATTTAACAGTGCTTAGGTAACAGAATCACAAAGAAGATGAAGAAAAAAAAAAAACAAAAACAAAAATCTGGATTTGATTGATGGACCATTTGTTGGGTAAGGAACTGGCTGGATGGTCATGCTCAAAGAGTTGAAGGCAACAATCTGATGTCCATGTAGAGACCAGAGACAAATGATGTCCCACAGCTATCTGTTTTGGAACTGGTATTACATTTTGTCAGTGACATAGACAGTGAGACTGAGTGCACCCTCAGCAAGTTTGCAGAAAACACCAACCTGTGTGGTGCAGTTGAAATGAGTAGGGCCATGAAGATGATCAGAGGGCTGGAACACTTCTCTTATGAAGACAAACTGAGAGAGTTAGGGTTATTTAGCGAAGCAAGGAGAAGGAAAGGGAAAGGAAGGGAAGGCAAGGCAAGGCAAGGCAAGGCAAGAATTTGAACTATTGTACTGTTAACTTATTGTTAACTTTTTCTTTCTTTCTTTCTTTCTTTCTTTTTCCTTTCAGAGTTTTTGCCCTGTGTTGTTTACCAGTTCAAACTAAATTGATTAAGCAAGTGTTAAATTGTTCACAATAATACATCATATTAAGAAGTCACAATGCATAAATTTCTAGATGCTTATTTGTATAAATAAATTCTATGATTATGCTAATGTAAGTCCTGTATCTAATTTCCTCTTCTAAAAGTTTACCCCTAAAATCTTAAAATATGAAGTAGCTGTCTAACTGAAGCATACACAAAAATCAGTTGTAAAGCACAATGAAATATTCATTAAAAAGTCCAAGCCAGGAAAAACAAAACAAACAAACAAAAAAAACACACACACACACAAAAAAAAAAAAATACACAAAGAGACACTTAAGTCACTTGTACAAAACACAGTGTGTCGAAGCCAGGATTCGACATTCGACTCAAAATTCCTGACAGTCATCAGAATATTTTTCAAACTTTAAAATTCAATTTGCCAGTCAAGTAAAATACCTTCAAGTCACTGCTGCTGTTTATTTAAAATTTAAAGAAAAAATGAGATGTATAGCTATAGCACATAAGGCCAAAATTCAGTTTTGTTTACAGTGGTGTCCACATCACTCCTAAAAATAAGAATCTGAAACTCAAAACATTGCTTGAAGCTTATCAAATGATATATCTTACAACAAGCTCTAGTGATGCCAGACATGTATATGTATCTAACTATAATATCATAGAATTAGAGAATCATTAAGGTTGGAAAAGACCTCCAAGATCATCTAGTCCACCACCCCCCTACCACCAATATCACCCTCTAAATGATGTCCCTAAGTACCACATCCAAGCATACTCCTTAAATATCCCCAGGGATGGTCACTCCCACCTCCCTTGGCAACCCATTCCAATGCCTGACCACCAATGCTGACCACTCTTTATGAGAAGAAATGTCTCCTAATTTCCAACCTATCCCTCCGCCCCAGCACAACTTGAGGCCATTCCCTCTAGTCCTATCACTAGTTATCTGTGAGAAGAGGCCAAACCCCAGCTCCTCATGCCTTCCTTTCAGGTAGTTGTAGAGAGCAATAAGGTCTCCCCCGAGCCTCCTCCGGACTAAACAACCCCACTTCTCTCAGCTACTCCTCATAGGACTTGTGTTCCTGGCCCTTCACCTCCTTCGTAGCCCTTCTCTGGACATGCTCCAGGGCCTTGATGTCTTTCTTGTAGTGAGGGGCCCAAAGCTGAACACAATACTGAGGTGTGGCCTCACTGGAGCAGAATGCAAGGGGACAGTTACCTCCTTGGTCCTGATGGCTACACTATTCCTGATACAAGCCAGGATGTCACTGGCCTTATTGGCCATCTGGGCACACTGCCGGCTCATGTTCAGGTGAGCATTGACTAACACTCCTAGATCCTTTTCCTCTGAACGCCTTTCCAACCACTCTGTCCCAGGCCTGTAGTGTTGAATGGGGTTGTTGTGACCAAAGTGCAGGACCCATCACTTAGCTATGTTGGACTTCTTCCGATTGGCTTCTGCCCATTGATCCAACCTGTCCAGGTCCCTCTGCAGGGCCTTCCTACCCTCCGGCAGATTGACGCTTCTCCCCAACTTGGTGTCATCTCCATCTTACTTAGGTTGTACTCAGTTACCACATCCAAGTCATCAATAAAGATATTAAGGAAGATGGTACCCCGCACTGACCCCTGGGGAACACCACCTGTGACTGGAATGCTTGCCTTTTTGTTATTTAAGCATATTCCATATAAGAAAGTCAATAAATGACAAAAGTCAAGAAATTAAGTCAATGAAGTCAGTAAAGATGTAAGGAAATACACTTTTCTCAGAAATCAAAGTTTTGCATCAATTTCATGGATTATGATTCATATCCACAGAATCATTAAGGCTGTTGCATTTTTTTGAAATTCGTTGGCATTCTGCCTTGCCACTGCTGGACAGGAGAGGTTCATCATCTGTCCATGACAAAGTTCACTCAAATACAAAGGCAGGAAAAGCATAAAATATTTCTGAAGGATAACTTAAGCCTGTTTTTGGATAACAAGAATTAACTTTGAGGGTAACCTCTTTCTAAACTCAACACCACTTCTAAGGCATACTGTGAAAATTTCACAACACCCCAAAACAAACAGTACTAAACAATGGATATCATTCTGATGAAACAAAACCCATTGTAGTTTATCTTGAATTTTTAATTAACCTGCTTTAAGCTATTTATTAAACATTTTTGGATATATTTTTTCAAATATTTTCATTTACCAGCTCCTTTAATTTTCTAGAGAGAAAACTAATGATTTGTTTCCTAATTAATCTTTTAATTTTTCTTTTTAATCTCTGTTTACATTTTAAAATATTTTCTCTCTATATACATATATTTCTATTTTAGTTTCATCAAAGATTACTTTAGGTAGCTTCTGGTCAATACAATTGAAGTTGAGAATCTTTGTCCAACTGAGGAGGGCTTCAGAATATCTCTGTAGCACTGAACATAACTTGAGCTCTCCTCAAGGTATATGAGGTATTGAGAGTTGAACAATTTCTTCAAGTAGAGAGGGAACAAGAATAGAACAAGATTTTGAGCTTTTATTTTCCATCCCTGAGGTCCTACCAACTTCATTATTAGTTATCCTGTCAAGAACTTAAAAAAAAAAATAATAATAATAATGGCAAATGAAACATTTTTTATTTGGTCAGCTGTTACATTTTGTTTATCTTAAGTAATTTACAGAAGACATGAAGAACATTTTGTGAAAAATAAGAAATGGAAAACAATCCTTATTTTCTAATTTTAGTTTCAGTTTAGAGAAAAGACCACAATTCAGTAAAAGCTTGTCTTTATGTGAAAAATGCTGACTAGTTTTAAACTCAGTCAAACTCGAGTTCTTTTGAGAATATAGCCACTTACATAAGTGAAATGTTAAACAGGGGAAAGATCTGTGTATAAAAACAGTGGATAGTGATGCAGAGGAGGCAGTGGATTTACTGGCACAAATAATTTAACATAATCTTAGACCTGTTGCTCATTTAACCCTTGTTCAAGATCATTTATGAATGGCAGTCCCCTCAGAGAATCCGTCCCCTACTAAAAAAATGGATACTTTATTCACACACTTCTTTTCTGGATCAGTTGTCAAAGCACAAGAGGACCTTCCTTGTTATCCCATAACAATTTTGTCTCTTTAAAAGATTTTAGTGAGCAGCTTTGCTGAATATCTGTTAAGCATCCAAGCAAATTACTGTCTTTGTAACTGTGTTTCTGTAATCTAAATAGTTGAAATTCTCCCACTATATATTTATCCATTGACTCACTTATCCTATTCTTTATTATACTTATTTACATTTACTTGTCACATAAAAAGATTGTTTTTGACCTATTAGTTCCCTGGATCCTACGTTAATCCTGTTTAAAAATTAATGTGGAATAGAAAACAGGCTATGTAATAATGGGTTCATCATCCCCAGTAAATCTGTTGTAAAGCACTGTGGTTGGATTGGCAGTTGTCAATTAGGAGGGGAAGTCTTGGCATTCATTACATTCTTACTTTGACTGATTTTTAAATTGCTGTTTTCCAACTGCCTCTTTCCCCTCCTTATGCTCCTTAATGTTTTTTTTGTGTGTGTTTTTTTTTTGTTTGTTTGTTTGTTTTTGTTTTTTATCTCAAAAATTTTAGCTATCCTGGCTTCAAATTTTAACACTGACCACTGATTCATGATTTCTCATCATGAATCTTTGTGCATCTAACCGAGAGCTAACCACTTAGCTGTTTTCTCAGAAATTTGAACAAAGGTTTCTCAGTGATACTATATCAGAAGTAGGCATTGATTACAGACAGCTAGGAGAATAGTCATGTAAGGGAAGGAATAATACTGAATACAGCAGAGGAGCTGGAAGCTCTGGACTGGAATAGGGATGTTGGAACAGGGAGATCACCAACTGGTATGGCTACTTACAACTCTTTTTTGAGGTTCTAATATCTTTGTTCTTCCTTTGTCTCATATGGGGAATTTCTAGTCTTCAAACCTTTTCATTGCAGATGAGCAGCTTCCCCTCATTTTGACAAACCTCTTCAGAATGCTAACTGCTTGGTCAAAAAGTTATTTCAAAATGAAAACCTCTTCACTGTGCCCATTCTAATGGAAGGGGCTTGTTTGAGGTGTGCCATTAGAGTTGGATGTACAGACATCCCCTGTCACAGAGAGTTTCACAGAGACAGTTTCATAATGTCAGATAAAATGCATGTACTGGAAATGGACACACGGATCACCATATCCTTCATAAACAAGTGGGAGAGAGGATCTTAGTAGTAACTCCTGAAATGTTCGGAGAAAAATGGTGGGAAAGAGGTGTTAACTCAATCCTGAGGGTAAAATAGTAAAATAAATGAATATTTATTATTATCTGGACAATCACACCAATTCTGGATTTTATTCAGCTAATAAAATTGATAGAAATAAAGAGCTTGTTCAATACAGGTAATGTCTGCAAGATATAAATTATAATGACATAGCAGAATGAGTGTGCTTTACAAAACCAATAAAAGTTAACATGACTACGCTAACCGGAACTTTTAAATTATACTAATATATTGGTATAAAGATGGTCTTTGGGTCATAATTCAGAAGACAGATCTTTCTCAGAATCTCAACTACAAGAATATTTGCTAAGGGTCTTTCATTACTGATAAGAGACTTGATAATGTAGTCCTTAAGTACTCACACAATATTTGGGTAACCTGAGGTCATGAAATTGGGCAAAAAATTCTAAATATCAAAATATAAGGAAATAAGTTTGACAATAGCTAAATAGTTTTATGTACATGACCTTGAGCTTCATATTCAACAGTCATGGTGGGAGAGCAGAATTTGAAATATCAGAGCAAGAAAACAGTACGCCTTCTATATTCAACCAAAAAGGACTTCCAGCATGTTCTTCTGTACTCAACATCATACTTCCTAATAGCTCCCAGTGGTGGATGACAACTCCATGATGTCAAGAAACAATATTTGTTCAGTAACACCAAGACACGGTGGTTGGGGTTTACACATCACCTATGTCATTTATTTTATATTTACATTATATCAAAAAATTAGATTCTAACTTTGATTGTGATTCACAACTGTCGTAATTTCTGCAATAATATATTATAATTTGAAAAGGCAGGGCTACTTTGTCTTGATGACCTACCATCACTAAAGCTGTAACCTGATATTGCTGAGTTACAGATGCACCTTTATAATTTGGAAATTTTTGTATTACAGAAAATATCTTTAGCATAATTTACATTTTTATAACATGATATTTTCATGATATTAACATTCTGATAATACAGAAGTATTGATATATTTAGAACTGATTTTTTATTATGATTCAAGAAGGAAACAAAGCAATAAATGAACTAATGTTACAAAGGCTGTTTTCAGATCAAGATATATGTATCTTTCATTAAAACAAAACAACCCATAAAAATATTTTATCTAGCAAATTAAGCTTGGAGTGGTGCCATACTGTAAAACAAAAACACAAAACAAACAAACAAAACAAAAATAAATTTATTTTAGATTTAAAAAGTAACAAAAATAATATTTTAACGTAGATGCTGATATTTTAATGGAAAATGAAGGAAAAATTGTGGTGATTTTTCTTAATGAGGTGAATATGCTACATCACAGTACTGTAGCAATCCAGTGCAGTCAGACAATGGCAGTGAATTAGTTCATTTGAAATAAAAAGCATACAAGTCCTCAAGGATGGCAGAACAATTTAATGCTGTATAGGATTAGCTTTCTAAGAGCATACTGAGGGTCCTGAGGGTCTCATAGCTCATTTATTCCAAACTTTTAATATCCTCATTTAAATTTCCTCAGACTTAATAATAGGCCCTAAAGTCAGAATTTGCTATTTAGGCAAAATATAAATACAACAATTACCAGCTCAGTACTACCCTCAAAGACAATGATCATGCATACAGTCATCCTGCTGGGTCCACTAGGAATTTGCAAGAAGTCTGGAGGAGTTTTCACACATTCTTATAGTGCTGTGTGGATGAATGCAGTTACATATGAGGAAACTATCCAGATTAGTACACTCTTCAGGTAAGGTACTGCACCATTACAAGAATATCTACTACAAACCGAATCTGACTCCTATCCAGACACCTTTAAGTACAGTTATAGGAATGATACCCATTCTAATAAAAACACCTCTAATCTGAAATTATATAATGTGTACTCTGTGTTTAAAACCAGCTCTAGGTTAATATCTGGTTTAATATTACTTTCTCTAAAACATATCCAAAATATCCTGTGTCCATTTTAAATCAATGTAAACACCTACTGAGGCTATAAGATAATGGAGAAAGATTGTAACATTTTGCCTGTTAGTGGCTTAGCATAGCATACCTCATGAGGTCAAATATTTAAAGTAAGATACAAGAACTGGGTCTTGTACATTTAAGAACTGGAATCAAAGCCATGACTAAGCCATGAAGGTATGTTAAATGAAGCAGTAGAAGGGTAGAAAGAGTTATTTTCAGTATCAGACAAATGTGAAAAAAAAAAGATGTGACAGAAAAAAGCTATGGCTTGATAATTAATCCTGGACATATGCACTAGAGACCATCAACTTGTGGAGAGCTGAGATTGTTAATAGCATTTGTACATGAGTGTTGCAAATAAGAACCAACGGACTGGCAAGAAGTTAGAGAAGTTCATTTTGAGAGAATGCACCATGGATGCTGCTTTGCACGTTGCATTCCATTGTATTCAGCTGTTCTTGCTTGCCCTGTGGGCTTTGGTATGACAGACCATTTTGACTGTCTCCTTTGGCTGCTCTGATCCTCAGATCAACCACTAACCCCCATAAAATGAGTGATCTACCCCAAAGTGGGACTAGGCCACAGCTGCACTGCAGCATGGTAATGACAAGATGAGATTTTTATCTTCTGCTTTGGGTAGCCATGTTAGTGACAGCAGCTGCATCCACCTTTGGCATGGCTGGAGGAAGAATCTTACACTATGCTTGTTCAGAGCCAGTGACACACATGCAGATTGATTTACAGTATCCCAAACTGCATAACTCGTATTGTTAAAAAAATAAATAAATAAAAAGTGAAAATGAAATTGAACTACACTCTTTTTATCCAGTGTCTGGCTCATTAAAATAATGGTGCCTCATGGCACAGAGTACTATGCAAAATATGGGGAAACTATAAGGAGAATGAGAACTGAACAAAAAGAAATGTGATGTTTACTCAGACAAGAAAATAGTAAATGACTAGTGAAATAATAACAGTTACCATCAAGAAGAGTACTACATGATGCATTTGGAAGTATGCAAACCTCAATTTCCATTGCATTTGTTGCGTTAAGGGGTATAGCTGATTAACTGTTACGGGCCCGGTCGGATTCAGGGTAATGAACCAGTCGGACATTCACCAACAACGCATTAACTGTCTGGGGGTCTGGTTGGATTCAGAACACTGAACTATCACGGATACCACCCTTACCCTAGTTGCACTTAATGAGAGCTATCACAATGCAACCAAGTATGGTTTATTACAGCAACAGATAATCAGGTTCTTTGGATTGCCAGCGATAGTGACTGTCTGCAAAAGCAAGCTATCATGCATGAAATATTCAGGTGTTACAGGTGTTACAGGTGCGCAGCAATAAACATGCTAAAAGGATCAAAGACTCTATAGAGATTTATAAGCAAGTATTCAGATCTCACCCAAAGGCGTCCCAATGGGGGGCGGAAGAGAGGCTCAGCCCGTCGACTGATCCCAGGATTCAGGAGGTCCTAAGGATGTTGTATTTCCTCGAGATGGTATCTCCCCTGACGGTGGTATCTTCTCTGACATCCCCTCTCTCTTGGGCCAATTTATATTATTTTCTATCTTTTAGGTGGAGCTTGAGTGGCTCTAGTCAAGCATATCTTAGTTATGATTGGTGAAAAGTTCTCCCGTCTCCATTTAAAGTAATAGGCTCTGGGAAATTCAGAGCGCATGCTCAGTGAGGGGTGGTTGCACCTTGGAGGCGGGTAGCTTTTGGGATGGAGGTGTGTTTTGGTATTATAATGATATTATAATGAGCAAAAAGTACACTAGGGTACAGCATTTGTCAAAACATGACAGGTCCTTGGCTCAGGGTGGCAAAAGTGCAGCTTATTGGTCTTGGTGTGCACAAGAACAATTGAGTCCCCACCTGGTTACAGAGCCTAGCCGTGGTGTCTCCACTCCACTCTACGCTTCGTACTGTTCCTTAGGGCTAGCACACCAAGTTTCCCCAGTGCAATAGCATCTAAGGTTGGGAGCCTAGGGAATGCTCAGGTAATGCAGTTATGCCCTACCCTGAAAGCCTCTTCAATGCTGTACCTTTTCATTAAAAATGTGAATGTTAGTTTTAGTTTCCTAGTTACTTCAGGCAATTACACCACAGCACTGTTTACAGTCAGTTCAAGGACTGAAAAATGACTTAGAGAATTAGCAACTCCTGTTCTTAACTCATGTTGTCTTTCAGTAGCGACATGTATATCAGCATAGCAGGCTTTGCTCATGTGAATCTCCCAGCTGTGTTGACAATACTGATGACACACATATCTACATATCCAGACTTCCCAACAGACATGTGCCAGCAACTAAAAGGGATGTTACTCCATTAGAACATTTCTCATCTCTGTGTATGGCTACTACCACTGCCAGATAGCCTAGCAAAATACATGGTGCCCCAGTCCACACCTCCTTTCTAGAATATGACAGACTAACAAATCTATATATTCATGGTGTTAAGCCAGACAAGATTGATGGAACCATTGTGCCATTGGTACTTGGCAGAGTACTTATATTCTTATTACCATGGCCCATAAAGTCCAAAAAGGCAACCTCATCTATCATGAGAACATCTTTAGTTACCACCTAAGGAGATACCAGATGGCCAGGGAATAAGATTTTCATGGAGGAAAGGACTTAAATCACTCTTATTTACATGGAGTCTAATTTTGCTTTGTATTTGCAAAAGCAAAGGGAACATAAAAAAAAAAAAAAAAAAGATGGGATCAGGAGTCCAAGTGAAGCCGTGGTCACTACCTGTGCCAGCTAGAGTTAGTTCACTCATCTGTGGAAACCCGAAATATAAAATCATTAAAACATTCCAGGTAGAATATTTTATGTATTTTTTTACCAGCTATTTGCATATATTGGGATATTTCATAAATAGCGTACTAGCTAATACCTATCTCCTTTCTTCCTTCATTTCTTCCTCCTGAAGTCATTGAAATCTCACCCTGGCAGCCCTTGTCCTGAAGCTTCTGCCTGTAGATAGGAATCAATTTTCAGCAGTATTTTAAAACCCAGCCCTGCTGCCTTTCTAATCCAAAAACTCCATTTGGCAGCTCTGGAGTTTGTTTTTCAAGCTCTGGTCTTTGTGTCATTGATACTACCTTACTTTGAAGGCCCCAAAATTACATTTTTACAGTGAAAAATGAACCATAAATGTCTCTATTAAAAACAATATACACCATGTAAAATGGATATCAAAACAGATTAAATTCATTCAGAACCATTTATGATTTGTAATGTAGAGGGTAGAGAGATGCTAGTTAGCTTCCAGTTAATGTTCTGCATTTGGTAATAGCAGGTCCATTACTGATGAATGGAGAGCGTGACTTTCAGGCTATGGTTATGCCAACCAAAGGGGTTGTTTGGGAGCTACTTGACATGCAGTGAACAGCCTCTCTTGCAGAAGTTACATGTGGGCTGCATAAGCTATGGATAGGGTGGCAAAGGTACTGAAAAAGCAGAAATAGATCTGAATCTGCAATCTATATTTCCATTACTTAGTAGATTTAGTTATTATTATAAAAAAAAAAAAAAAAAAAAAAAAAGTGATTACAAAATTGAGTCCACAATAGTCTTATGAGCTCAACAGAGACAACAAATGTTGCTTGGTTGTGAAGCAAAGTTGCTATGAAATTTCCTATTGGCAATATGAATCCATGTATGTTCAATCTGCTACCTCCTCTCCCCCTTCTACTTATTTCTGGCTAACTATAACTTGTTATCTTCTCAGACAAGCTGAAAAGTTATATTCTCACATTTTATTTTATTTTTTAATAACAAATAAAATAACAAATAAAATTGTCACTATTCTCTATTCACTACTCTCCCATCAGACACTGTAGGAAAAGGGGGTAGCTTAAGACAGCTCAGCAAATGTACATCATGACAGAGTTTAGTTGAAAGTCATCTAGGATAATGGATCCTTTTCAGTTATTCTGAACTAGAAGTCTCTGGAAAAATAAAATAAAATAAAATAAAATAAAATAAAATAAAATAAAATAAAATAAAAGGTGATTGCTATCATATTGTGGGTGGTATTTTTGATGTGGTAATACATGCCTTCAGACTATAAAAAGCATGTACTACAGTAGCATTGATATGACTGGAGAAAGCAGCAGATGCAGCAACAGTAGCAGCCACTGCAAGGAAATAATGGATCAATAAAAGTTAGAGGCAGCAATTAGATCCTCAGGTAAGCTGATGAAGCCTTACTGGTGAAAATGTTATCTACTGAAAAAATAAAATTTTGAGTTAATGAAAGTTATTTGGATTGAAATTCTTTATGATTCCTTTTGGAAATATCTCATTCTGTCTCTTAATCATACTGATTTCTCTGTGCAGAATATTTCTTCTTGAATAATTCTTCCTTTTATAATTCATTGCCACTTTTCACCCTAGACAATCATCAGGAAATGCTATTTAAACAAAAAATGAAAAGATTGAATATGGGACACATTATTTTTTTATTTTTAGTGGTCGTGTCAAGGCTGCAATGTTTGTGGAAGAGTATCTATTGAAAATTTACCAAATTTCAGGTTGTATTTTTAAGTGCTCTGAGTGAAGCCTGATTAAAAATCTGATCCTTTGGACAAACTCTACTTTGAAAAAAAAAAAAAAAAAAGAAAAGAAAAAAAGAAAAAAAATAGAATTGTTTCAGTTTGCTCATTTCTGTATGAAAGGGGGTGAGAGAGAGAGAAATTGGAATCCTCCAAAATGATGTTATTCTCAAATCAATAAAACAAAGTTACATTCAACATAGTCAGTTAGTAAGTCTGAAAAGATTTTCACAAACAGCATTGATTCGTTCTCAAAAAGTTTATCATAATTCGTGTGTAATTACTTCATATTCTTTTAACATTCCTTAGTTTCCTTGACATTGTGACACCCATTTTAGCAAAGCAATGACTGTTCTTAATGGTGTTATTTTAAAAATATCTTTATTTAATCAATTTATTAGAAACAGGTATTTCTGTTCTCATATCATAACATAGTCCTCTATGACTGTAAATGCTAAAGTAAATATTAAGTTTTGAGATTGCCATTCTTTTCCATTTTTTGCCATTTTTTTAATCATAAATTATGATAGATCAGTATTAAAGTTATAATTAAAAGTAATAAATAAATAAATACACGTTTTTTATTGCTATGCATTTAGAGATAAAATTGTGTTTAAATTGTTCTTGAAACTAAGAAGTCAACACGTTTAAATGTTTATAATATAAAATCAATATTTTAAAGTAAATAATAGGTTTCTAAAACAGCTTGATGTCAAACATGAACTATCCTTTTAGTAAGCTCAGTAAGAATACTGTTTTATTTTTTTTCTTGCTTATTCAGATTTACCCTTTGTGTGCATCAGAGACAAATTGTTCCTCTAAAAGGGAACAATTAGCCAACTGGTGGATTGTAGACCATTATAATTAACTTTACAAGCACAAAATATACAAGCACAAAAACTTATTAAACAGAATATATTTTTTTTCTCAAGAGAAAAAAAAAAAAAAAAAAAGTACCTTCAAAGTACATTTCAAGGTTCAAGGTACTGCAGCTAAAATGTGTAGAATATAAGATTTTGGCTTGCAAGATTGCTGTAACTATAGACTGATGAACAGCTGGTGATATTCTGAGGCTGGAAGCTCTCAGTAAATAACAGTGATTGAAAGTTCTTCCTCCCCAGCTCCTATTCCACCATTTGCAGTTAGTTTTCCAAGCAACTCTAATCTCCTGAAACAAAACTCAAACCCTGCAATTTTCCAAACCCTCACTTACCCTAATTCTTTTTTTTCCTCATATGAGTGAAATTATGTGGTCCAGCAAAGATTTTCATCCTGGCCTAAGCATTTCCAGCAGAATAATTCAGCTACATTGCATTTTGTTAATGTACATACATTCTGAGAAGGACAAAGCATCAAAATTTGTAGAAATTTTCTGATTTAAACATGTCTGTCATTTACTATTTACCACACAGAGTAATGGAAAAAAAGGTTCATCTGAAATTTTCTTTTTTTTATTTTTTTTTTTTTCAAATTATATATAAAATCCTAAGGGACGAGCTTAGAAAACAGTAGCATTTTTACCAAATTTCTATATAGGCTGTTGTCTAATCATACAATGTAGAAATACAACTATCTGGACCATAATTAGTTTTGGAGAAGAGTTTTTCTTACTGCTGCCTGATTCACAATATACGACACATGATTCACAAATACTTGACAACAACAAAAAGTTTCTTCTCAGATCAGAAAACATAAATTTTGTTCTCTATTCTCAGACAAGGTTATTGTAATCTATTGGATAAATTTATTCTATTCTGATGGAACATTTTAAATGTAAGCTTCCTTAGTGTGGCAATTTGTTTGGGAGCAGATGGTGAATATGACCAGGTGGTTATAATTGGGCTTTTTCAGTAGAGAAATTCACTATTTCAGTAAATGATAGCTAAACAAATTTTCTTCTGGCATTTCTAACTCTTTAAATAGCATACACCATTTAAGCACAGAAGACTACAATGTCCATGGTAATGATGTACAGTATTCTCACCACCATTTTAAAGAAATACAACATACTTTAATTAAATAAATGTAAAGTAAAATAAATTGTAAATACACATAATATATATATGTAATTTTAAATAAATATATTATAAATAAATAAATTAAATAAATATTTATATATGTATATGTATATGAATATTTAAATATACATAATAGCAAAGGCTTACTACCAACATACTACTTATTACATTGTGCTAGAATTTACATTCAGATATTCACGTAAAATAGTTTTCAAAACATATTTTTTAAAGTTAGCATAAATCTCTATGGAGTACAATGAAAATAGCATCAATTACTTAATTTGAAATACTGTTCAGGGTGGATGAATACATACTCCACATAGATTTGAATGTGATGGTTATCTTCAAGATTAGATAAATAAAAATATTTCTAGATTATTATTATTATTATTTTTAAATTCAGCCAGTGATCTCATTTCTGAGCAAGTATGTAGTTTTAAAAAAAGCAAACATTACTGTAACAAGTAAATGAATGGAATACAGCTGATTCACTTTTATATGTTATAAAAATAAGCAGACTTGATGTTTAATTTTTTTTTTTCTTTTTTAAATAAGGAAAAATTGAAACTTTTAAGAAGAAAAAGTAAGAATGAGAAATCTTCATTCCTGGATTATTTCCTTTTTTTTTTTTTTTTTTTTTTGGTTGGTTTGTTTGTATTTTATTTTTTTGGCTTTGTGTTTTGTTTTGTTAGTTTTTATGCTTATTTTGTTGTGTTGTATTGTGTTTTTTAATCCAATAACTTTCCAACGTAAAAAGCATGAGTAGAAATTAGAACAGAATGAATTTCATTTCCCATCCTTTACAGATAGGACAATTTTTAAGCTACTGCTACCATGATAGCTGGAAACAGATAGATTTATTTATTTATTTTGTTACTTCTGTGATACTGTTCCACTTATTACCATCAACCCTTCTTTGATTTCAGAGGCTCCATAACAAAACAATTACAGATTGTAATTTAAGTACTTCATTATTCTTGATTCATGATTTATAGCATGAAAGACAACATGTTCCCACATGTAGAGTGAAAGGTGTCAGTGTTTGTAGGATTAAGCCTAACTGACACTGACAAAGTATAACTATTAAATTTTTAATTATCCTTGTTTTCTTTAATGTTTCTGTCTGCCCCGCATTTATTTTCTATTTATTTTGCCATTTATTTTCTAGGTTAAATTTCTGGATTTTAAGTAAAGACTTCCTTAGTTGAGTTTTCTTTGATTTCTTTCCAAGCATACTCTGAAGAACCTCTGAAAATTATATTCATCCTATTCTACTTTGTGAATATCCTGGTCTGACTATGAGGCAGCAAGTGCTTTGTGCAAGTTGTCATTGTTCCCTATGGACAAACATAGAATTCAGATTTCCTAAAGCAAGTGTCACTGAAAAGTGATATTACTTCCTATTTTTGGATCAGTTATGCAGTCATTGATGTTTATCAGGATGGAGAATTTTGTAAATTAGCTTGCCAAATAATTTCCTTGGGTCAATACAAGTTGTAATTTTTTATTATTTTTTTTTTTTTTTTCAGGAAGCTGATAGATAGACTGAGTTGTCTATTGAATACAGCTAGACATGTAATTGTATACCTTATATGTGGTTTGTCTAGCAGTTTAGCTACAGGAGAATCCTCTAATCTCCAAACTGGGTCAGGGAATGAAGTCTTTAAATTTAATGTACTCTATACCTGACACTATCTTAATTTAGAAACTAAAGATTATTTTATTCATCAATACAAAACTCCACAGAGGTAAATAATTTAATCTGAGTTTATTTTTCTCATATCTCTGTTTATAGAATCATCAACATTTTTTCTCGCACAGGCAATGATATTAAAAGGTAGAATCTTTGTATTCTAAAGTATATATCTTATTTTAAATGTATTATTTCTAGGTTCAAATGAAACGATACTTTCACCATTAAGTATATAAAATTTTGATTCTAATTTCAGTGAAAGCAGGCTGAACACTAGCATCAATTAAGGATGACTAGTCACAGTTTAATTGTGGTGTGACACATTTTCCTGATAAAGGTAAACACAATTGCCAAGCTTAAAGAATGAAAAGAAAAAAAAGGGGGGGGGGGGGAGGAAGTGGAGGGAAAAAGAGGAGTTCCATCATCTCCTTCTGATTCTTTAAATATAATTTTTCTGCACAGTCACAACTTGTGAGCACAATCCATCAATAAATTAATATTACAGTTCTTCAGCTGTTAAATTATGATCCATTTTAGATAGTTTAAAAGCCTCTGGGATTCTTTATATATAGTTTTCTCTAGTGTTTATTTTTTAATTTCCAACATGTACTAAAGTAATGCGTTATAGCAATGAATTTCTGTTTTGTGATTATTAGTTTTTTAGATTAAGCATTTTATCTTGCTGGCTACAGACAAACAAATGTAATTTACACACAGAGCAGATTATTATATTCATTTTGTTCATGGGGTTTCATTTTTTTTCAATCTAAATGCAATCCCAGTGGCTAGCCAACAATACAGTGTAGTGATCAGAATCTGTAGATCAATTATAAGCACATATCACGTGACCATGTAGGGAGAGATCAGTGCTGGACCATAAAGGAAGGACTGTTCTGATATTTAATTGTTTACTTTGCTCTATTTTTCTCATATTAATCATCTAATATTTAGGCTTTTATTATACAATTATTTCAAATATATGCAATTATTATGGCTTAATATATTCAATACCTGTTATTCATTTGAAATTATTTGTGTAATCTGATGATAGTGATGGGACACAACCACATAAATGCTGGCAAGGAACAGATTCGTTAATATCTGACTCTTCTTTTCTATCTACTTTTATTACCACCACTTCCTGTGTTAATCTGACAAGCTCAGGACAAAATTTAGATTTTATTTATTTATCTTTATTTATTTTCCCCAAATGTTTATAGAACATTCATCTGTACCTTAACCACTTATTTTACTCCCTCCCCACCCAGGAAACTTTCAAGTTCACTTCATTCTGAGAGTGTATTCCCCAGTGGTGACCATATCACAGACAAAAAAAAACAATAGTTTAGTCAGCCTTTTTTTTTGTCTGTGTTGGATTTACCTGGCAAGGCTTTGGTGTCAGGTGAAAGGCAGGGCTGGCTTCTGTGAGAAGAGACCATGAGCTGCCCCATGCCAGATAGAGCCAGAGGCAGCTGGCTCCAAAATTAACCTACCACTGGCCAAATCTGAGTGATGCTGGTTGTACAAGTGATGCTAGTTGCACCTCTTTGAGAACATACTAAAGAAAGGATAAAAATGCCTTTTGGAGCTGAGGGAAAGGACCCACACTGGAGTAGTTCTTTAAAAACTGAAGTCTGTGGGAAGACCATGCTGGATCAGTTAGTGAAGGACTAAATCACACAGGAGGAACCCCACATTAGAACTGGGGAAGAGAGCAAAGATGAAGGGCTAGCCCTTATGATGCCCTATGAACTGACCACAACCTCCATTTCCCATTCTTCTCCGCCACTTGTGGGGAGGAAGTAGCAGAATCAGGACTAGGACTGAACTGGGGGGAGGGGTGCGGGGGAAGTGGTAGTGAGGAGAAAGCATTTTTAATTGAATTTCTTTATATGAGAACTAAGAAATTATTCATAAATTCACAAATTAATCATAGAATCATTCAGGTTTGAAAAGACTTCTAAGATCATCTTGTACAACCTTTATTGTAGTAGTAATCTTCCCTAAACTGTCTTGTTTGTCATGGTAACTTGCAAATAATCATTCTGTCCTTATGTGAATCAATGAGTTTTTTCATCCCATTTTCTTCCCTTGGTTGTCAACTGGCAGCCAGCTAAATTCAACCCATCACACTTAAATAGTTTTTACAGCTTCATGTATGTTAGCAATTAGACAAAATAGCCAAGATTACACTGAATATCCAGTCAGTGGATTCCTGGTGGAGGTAGCTGCTGATAACAGCCTTATCATAATGGTAAAACTGTGAATATTCTGGAGGAAAGGATATGAGATTCCCCCATAGTAGACATGAAACATTGCCAAAATATATGGTTTAGATGTGACCGTTACCCAGATGGAGTATAGGAATGCCTAAAGAAATCTACAAGGGCCCAGATGTGTCTGAGATTTCTCTCCTAGAAGTGTTACTTGGCTTGTTCTCAAGATGTTATGGGAGGAACATTAAGGAACAGCAATGTGGACAGCCAGGGAATTTTACCTCAAGGGCTTTGCCAAGGTGGACAAGGTTTTGAGAGTGTTCAAGGTATAAGTTCTGTCATCATTAATTTTACTCTTTAAAAAAGTGTTATTCTCAATTAGCATTTGATTTCTGTCAAGCTGTATCAGTTTAATCAGTTACTTTAATCAGTTACCTTTAAATTTCTAAAGTGACATGAACATGGAGAAAGGCAAATATACCTGGAATTGCCTATTCTTCCTTTACATTCACAATAATAAAATTAAATTGTTCATACAGCTTTTCAGACATTGGGTGCTATGAAGTGTTTTACAAAGTAATGAATTAAATGTTGATAGTGCTGTGCCCTGTAGGCAAACAGAACTGCTATTATGCTGCAACAATAGTTCACATGCAGACATAGAATTGCAACTTGATTTTATATGGGGAACATGAATGAAGAGGACGTTGAGGTTATTCTGTACTCATTTTGTATAGTTCTACAAGCTCTTAAAATTTCCACCTGAATAGGTAAAGGCATACAAGGCAAAAAGAACAGTCATAGATGAAAAGACTGTGCGCAGATACATTTTACTAATTTAAGCCACCAGAAGTAGCTAGCCAAAAGCTCCTGTTGCTATTGTGATTTGTTGATATGCATAAATGGTATAGTCATGTAGAAAAAAATATACAACAGTATTCACATTCTGTTTGCAGAGCACCGTATCCAACTTTATCAACAATATAAAGAATATTATTGAATAAAGCCTGTGAATTAAGTCTAAAGAGATCAGAATAAGTAATTTGTAAATAAGTAATTGCTCCCTTGGGCCAAACTTCTCAGACTAATTCCTTCTGATTGCTTCCCAACTATGTCCCATTAAGATTTTTGTTTCTTCTTTAATGAATGTGACTCTTTCTCTTTTTATGTATCCTGGAAAAGAGATTTACATTACAAATATGTGTGTATGTATATAAAACAGGAAATCAAGTTCTAATTTCAAGGAAAAGCACTGCAGAATTGGTGGTTATTTGAAGTTCTCTTTCTCATCTAGTTTAGTAAGGAAAAACTTGTGTTATGTTTCTCTGTCTGATCCTTTCTTCTTACCGTTATAATGACTTGGAACCAGTTATCCAGTCACAGGCTAACTTTACAATTTTAGCAGGTTACAGTGTTGACAATATCATTTTTTGCAGAAACTGGTGACTACTAAGTCGTGAGAGATAATGATGAACACCTGACATGTCTATATTTCCTGTCTTGTCCCCAGCTTCCTTCTCTCAAGGAGGTTTGAACTTACCACAGCATATGATGATCCTTATGAGAGCATGTAAAATATTTTAGGAAGATATCACAAAAATAGTCACATATGAAGTCAGAAGAGACTTCTGAAGATTAGTCCAATACCCCTTCACAAAGCAGGGTTAACTAGAGCCGGTTGCTCAGCACTGTTTACTGCCAGGGTTTAAATGTCTCCATAAGTGGAGACTCCAGAAGCTCACTGGATAGCTCATTCATGTGTTCAGTCACCAACACAATAAAAATGTTTTTCTTCATTTGGGGTAATGGAGGACACTGAAAGGGACAAATGGCCTTTGCAGCAAAATTAATATAAGGGAGAATTAAATGTTGAAATTGAGATGGGTGTGCATAGGAAAAAAAAAAAAAAAAAAAAAAAAAAAACAAAACAAACAAACAAACAAACAAAAAAAAACATCACATATAGGTGATATTCAAGTAACAGAAAATTGTAGACAAAGGACAAGATAAGCAGAAGAAACTGCAAATAGAAAGGACATCCACCTGCGTACATGTCCTGGTTTCAGTTAGAACAGAGTTAATTTTCTTCCTAGTAGCTGGTAGAATGCTATGTTTTGGCTTAGGATGAGAAGAGTGCTGATAACACCCCGATGTTTTAATTGTTGCAGAGCAGGGCTTATACTAAGCCAAGGACATCTCAGCTTCTTGCTCTGTCCTGCCAACGGGCAGGCTGGGGGTGCAGTAAGAGCTGGGAGGGGACAGACCCAGCACAGCTGACCCAAACTAGCCAAAGGGGTATTCCATACCACCTGACGTCATGCTAAATATAGGGGTGGCTAGCCAGGGGAGGGGGCCGGACTGCTCGGGGTTAGGCTGGGCATCGGTCAGCGGGTGGTGAGCAATTGTATTGTGCATCACTTGTTTGTACATATTATTAGTAGTAGTACTATTATCATCATTGTATTATTATTATTATTGTTGTTGTTGTTATTATTATTATTATTATTATTATTGTTGTTATTATTATTATTATTATTATTATTATTGTTATTATTATTTTCCTGTCTTATTAAACTGTCTTTATCTCAACTCACGGGCTTCACTTTCCATTTCTCTTGCCCGTCCCAGAGAGGGAGGGGGGAGGGTGAGTGAACAGCTGCGTGGTGTTTAGCTGCCAGCCGGGTTAAACCATGACAGTACATAAGGATGAATGACAATTGAAAACATGACAGGCAGTACTGGGAGCAAATAAGATCCCTTTATTATTTTTGAGAGGGATTTTAGAGCAAAATATCACAAAAACATCATGCAAGGATCGTCAGAAAAGAGAGACAAAAGCACTCTTCACCTTCATTGAAAGCAAAGATCACCTTGACCATAGCCATCAATAAGTGTGTGGCATCAGTTTCATGGTATTGCACACCCACCGTAGGTTGTAAATGTTAAACACACAATTTTGAACAGTAAGTGATATTAATTAACAATGCATAAAAATTAACTATTGGCATAAAACATGTTAGTGAAATTAATTCAGTGAAGTTGAGTTTTAAAGCTTAGTTTTAAAGGTTAGTACTGACCTGATTTGTCAGTCTTCTAAACAAATCTCAAAAAATCCATTCCATAACCAGCACATGTATATTTGTATGCTTCGGTTGCTAATTCAGCCCAGAATGTGCTTGTCCTTTTTTTGCTGCAAAGGTACACTGCTGAGTCAAGTTCAACTTGTTCAACTTCAACTTCAGCTTCAACTTCAACTTCACCACGATCCACAGGGCCTTCTCTGATCCAGCCAGTACTGGTTCATCGCTTTATCCCATCCATTTCTATTTCCATCTTGTGTGTATTACTTTTTTCAACTGATCTTCAATTTGTGCTTTGTGGCCTTTCACAAACCCTTTCTGAGCCCCATGTGCATAAAAAATCTGTACCTGTTTTCACCTCTTGAAGGTCGGACAGATTTCAATCCCTTTTGCTCACCCCCAGGGCAGTCTTCCATGACAAATTGCTGCCATGGAAGATCCCTGAACTAAACAGTCTACTTAAATGAAATTGCAATTCCACTATTCACTTGTTAATTTATCCCAGAATCTTAAATGCCATGCTCTCACACCTGTTGAAGCTACAGAAGGAAACCCAAAACTAAATATCTATCTGACGTCTGTTTCTTACTCTATAAGGAGTAAGAAAACAAACAAACAAACAAAACTGTAAAAAAGGCATGAAAATCATTATTCTTATTCAGATCAAAGTTCTAAAAAACTACACACACATTTGATCATTATAATAACAAGACACTTGAGTTAAAAACCTTTCTAGTTTTCATAAAGATTAATATTTAATTTACAAGAAAAATGCAAACAGAACACACACACTTTCACATAGACTTCCAAGAAGAAAACAAGCCTTTGCAATCAAATAATTATTTATGCAAAATATCAAAATGATGAAGCTCACTTTTATTTTAATCCTCAGAATAAATGTACTGGATTCAGCTATACTAAGTAAGTGTGAAGCCACAGACCTCTTTGCTAATAGTCACAAGAGTAACTTCCAGAATGTGTACTGAAATTTTCACTGGCCTACATTAAATCTCAAACCATTCACAGAAACTGTTTAGGAGAAAAAGAGCTGAGTAGGTCAAAACGATGCCAAAGACTTTCTGACATCTTAGCTGTACAGATAAATTGAGGTCCAGTGTCTGATAATGTTTCCTATTATAATGTTCTTTGTTACAGATTAAAAATCAGATTGATAATATTTGTGTTGCTTGGGGTTTATGTTAAATTTCTGCAAAAAGACATATAGATTCTTTGCTGCTGTGTAATCATTCTTTCAAAAATTCCTAGATTTCAATAATGAAGAAAACTCTGATTTTTCATCTTTTTTTTTTTTTTCCCTCTGAAATAAAATTTCCCACATTGAAATTACAGAAATATTTAGTTGTTTCAGATCAGTATTATGAAAATGATTCGTTTTGTTAAGGTTAAAATATTTTTCTTTGACATAGTAGTGGGGTTTATTTTATTTTTAATTATACATGTATATTCTTATATGGAAGAAAAATATTTTTGATTCTCTCTTGATGTTGTATTTCTTGTCTCTTGTCTACTCTAGAGTAGACTCTCTACTACTTGCCTGCCTAGCCCATCATTAGACCATTTTTATTTATTTATTTGTTTGTTTGTTTAAATATGATGATGATAAATACCCCTCAACCCCCCTGCTTATAAATAAAATATCTTCACTATGTTTTTGTTTGGATCTTCTAGCTGTTCTTATGATAGCAACACAAATACAAAGATGCATGTAAAAGTTGGCTTTTTTAAACACTTTTGCTCTTGCATAAGCAGCTTGACTGTACTTTGATACTTGAAGACTATTTTCAGCAAGAACAACAAAAAGATAGAAAAGCATCCCACTAAAATAATTTTTTTAACCAAATCCTTGTCCTGTACTTTAAAGCGTATACAACCATGGATGTGAACACTCAAACACAGCTACTTGAAATGTATTTTAGAATTTTTAAGGCATTCATGAGATTGCATTTCCACTCATTTTCCATCTGTATTATCATCCATTTTCAGATAAAGCTTTATTCGAATATCTGAGTGCCAGGCTGAGCCCAGTAATGAGACAGTCTTATATCGTATGATTGCATATTTAAGATTCATCTTAAAGAACAAAAGGGAACAGTCTAGGGAAAACAGTAAAGCACAGATAAGTAGACACATCTGTTTCCCCAGAATTAGATCAAGTAAATCTATCTTAGTATTTTGCTGTAACACTATACAATTCTGTATTTACATTTTCATAGATATTTTTCTTGTATTTTTCCTTTACAACCTACAAAACTGTATGATAATGTATATTTCATAGCACTACCACTATGGTTATGCTGCATGAAAATGTGTTAGGGAACCCTGTTTTGCTTAAACTGCTTGATTGTGCATGTTTCAGATTTAAAAAAATATGTAACATTTTATATTTAAACATTATTTTTCTTCTAAATGAGCTTAGATTTTAGTGGAAAACTATATTTGTTATTTTCTTTCATACAAGAGAGTTCACTTACAGATCTAGGGCTATTAAAAATGCTCTGCTGGCCTATAACATCCCTGAGAATTATCTCCTTTCTCATCCAATCTCTTTCCTGAAATAATTTATGATGTATCTAGTCCTTTTGCTCTTTGATCCTCATCATTATTGGTTATTAATTGCCAGGTCACTTATAAATTGAATTATAGTGCTCATATACTCCCCTTAGGGTACTGATTATCCACACTTCTTCTCTCAGATAGCAATAAAAGGCTCTCATGAAACTGACTTCTAGGACTGTGTTGTTACTACAGTTGAACAAAATATTTTTTTCAGGATATCACAATAAAAAAATAAATAGAACGCCTTTCATTAACATAGTTCATGGCATGACTGTATATGAAATAGAGATGAAAGCCTGCTGGTTTTGTTGTTGTTGTTTTTACCTTCAAAGAAACAAGCAATTATATATAGAATTTTATTAAAAGCAAAATTGCTGAAGAAATAGATAAGCACAAATCTGAATGCAGTCTAAAATTGTGTCTTTTACTGAACAGGAATACCAGGCATCCTCTAGATCTGTGTCCCTGTTACAAGAAACAGGATAAGCAAACCATTTAAGAAACAAATGGCTTTTAAAAGAACTTGAGTTTATACACTGCCAAAACTTAGTGTACTAAAGTTGTCATAGAACCTTACTGTTGGATAGAAATATTTTCATTTATAGCCTGAACTCCTCATGATCAGGTAGAACCTGCAAGTTCTGGAATTACGATTCATAGAACCATTCTCTGTGCAGATTCCCCTTTTCCCTATATACCCTTCCAGATGGCTCTTATGTCTTTTCACTAAGTATTTTTGATAAACAAATTGTATATGCATCTTTTTTTTCTTCTTTCCCAAGATAGTAGCAGCACAAGATGTATTATATCTAATGAGAGACTATTAAGTGTACTTGGATGCTGACAGACAAAATATTGGCCTTGCATAACTTTTGACTGTTGGATTAAGTTTGTTCAAAAAACAAGTGACATTTAAATTAGTTTTTCAAATACTTACATGCATCCTCCTACAGCACATTGTAGCTTTGGTGGACCTAACTGAAGACTCATAGCATTTTGTTAGTGTTTTTTGGTCCCCTTTTCGAAGAACATTTTTCTTCCATCCTTCCACTTTTGTTTTTATGCAAGCTGGGATTCTACATTTATTTTGATATCAAGATGAAATATCTCTTGACTCAGATTTCTGTATAAGACCTATATCTCAAAACTTAATATTGTCTCAACATTCAACATTTGGAGCCGCACATCCAAAATTAGATTTTTGAAACTAGTTCTAAACTGAATTAGCTCTGTCCAATCAGCAGACTGTGCCCTCTGTGTAATGTGTAATGTGCTAATATGGAATTAATAATATGAAAATGCAAATTTACGATTACATTAAGTATTCTATATACAGCTCCCATGAGGAGGACATTAATGCTACTACTGAAGTAGTATTAATGATATCTTTACTGAAAATATTTTCACAGTACCATCTATTTTTTCCTTTTCACTACTCATTAACACTGACGTGACACAGTGGTCCTGAATCTAACTATCATACACAGGCCTTTCTTCCCACAGTCACTTCTAGAAACAACTTCTCACAACCGCAAAACAGGGTTTTGTGCAAGAGGTAGTCTTCTTAAATCTGACTCATCTCCTTGTAGCTGTGTAGCAAATGTTTTATAGAAATCAAAGTAATTTTTATGGCTTATACCAACATTACAAAATATGGATTACTTGTCCATCTCTCATGATCTGTCTTAATTAACTCCCTGTTGAATTTTATCCTTTTTTTTTTTTTTTTTTTTTTCCTGGAGTCATGTACATAATGATCCTAATGTTTTAAGATATTGACTGTTGTTTACTCAGATTAAACTCATTATACTCATGTTATTTATTTTTATTTTTTAAATAAAATTTCCTACTGTTAAGGCAGACTCATTAGAGCCAAAAGTTGGAATAGCTGAGTATAGTCATATATGTTTAGCAATATTTCAGTGTTTACTTCATTAAGCTCATTATGAGCTATTCAGAGGTATTCAGAGGTGTTGACTTTAATATTAATTCTACAAATAACGAAGCGCTCTTGGCACCGTGGCCCTCAAGATTCTGTTCTGCTGCCAAAACAGGGCCTTCCCACCAACACAAGACTCCCTCCTTTGGTATCCTCTCATACCAAGTCTCAAGAACTCCATCCACAAAGTTGGTATAAGAGATATGCAGGAGCAAGCTCTTTAACTCCCCTTTGCCCAAGACTGGTGATTATCAATGGCACTAACAAGTCTGACTGTTCTCCACAGCTATTCATAATCTATGTCTTGAGTCAGCCTATAGGCAGTACCTGTCTATAAACTTGTACCTTTTTCCAGAGAGCATAAGGATTGGCTATTGCTACAGCAAATATTTTCTATACAAAAAGTGCCAAGCCTATCACAACTCAGTAGAGAAAGTTACAATAATCTACAGTTCAGAGAAGAAACAGCTTTAAGGGAAGAGTGAACCCCATTTCAAAACCTACTGCCACCTTTTAGCCTTTAGACGTAAACTCAACCAAGAGGCAGCTTCCAGTTTGATAAGTAAACTAGAAATTTTGTATATTATATTTCAGTTATTAGTTGATTTACTAACTAACCCGAATATTCTTGCAAAATTAAAGTTTTTTCTCTGTTTCCTATTACTTCTTTCTGTATCCTAGCCCATCTGACTTTTTTTTAATTTATTTATTATTATTATTATTTTTTCAGTGCTGATATATACCATAGATTACTAGACTGCAAAGCAGAATAGCTATTTAAGGGTAGATCTTATCTTTTCAACTTTGTATAAGAATTAGCATGAAAAATAAATTGTGCTCTGAAAATAATCATAGAAGGGCCTTAAGGGCTTTAACAAGAGATTTATGTGAATTATAAACAGGATTCCTCTATACTTGTTCAATAGCCCATATCCTCACCAGAGGGCACAGAAAACTAAAGAATGTTTTTTGTTTGGTTAGTTTGGTTTTATTATTTTCATTTTAATATTTTTATCTTTTTACTATTCCATTCCAACTGTATAACTATACTTAGTTATAAAATTTATGCAGACCATGTAAATTTCTTCTGATAATAGGGGTTTCAGGGTACTGGTACTCAAGAATGATTTCTTTTCTTTTCTCAGCAAGGTTTCTACATTTCCTATCTAATTTGTATATCATTAGACTTTTATTTCAATACCTGGTTAGTGACAAATGAATATAATAGGATTTATCAGAAGTAGCAATGAACCACCACTGTGTATAAATCCCATTAATCACAATGTCAAGCTGGATAACCGTGGGGTCAGATGATAACTCTGACCTGTAATTATCTTTTTCTCTGGATACATGACTATCTAATAAATATTCATAGTTGAGCAATTCCATTATAAATGTATGAAAATTCCATCAATGTATAAAATGTTAAGTAAACATCAGAAAAATCAAAACATGTGTTGTTACTACATTCAAGTATTAGAAACTTATACACAATTTTTTTTTTCAATAGAGCAAAAAATGTTGAAAGTTCTTCAGAAATACTTTTTTCTTTTTTTTTTTTTTCCTCTCAGAAATATTAATTGCACAGTTGGGTCCAGGACTGGAAAGGCAGAAAATGTTTCACCTCTACTGAGTTATTGACATTTAAGATTCAACACCTTCCACTATGGATCTATTGTTTATTTACATATTCAAAATAATCACCTTTTAATGATTTCATGACATTTAATGAAAGCTTTTTATCTGATATAATAGGTTACATTGTCTTTTAGTTTATCACTACATATGTTCCTTTTGGAGCATGTATTAGACTGAAGAGGCAGTGTGGCAGAGCCCCTAAGGCAGAGTCAATGAAATCATTTTCTGAGGTCAACCTAGTGAACAAAAAGAAGCTAAATGGAGCAGATGTCTGATAATAAAGATCAGAATCCCAGTCCCCCGCTTTCTCAGAAGGAGCACAAGGGAACCATTTGTGCTTCCTGCTTCTAGAATCAAGATGTCTGTAGCTACCTTCAGAGGAATTTAGGAAATTTTTTTTTGTTATAGTTTTAATTTACATTATTTATTTATTTTAATTATTCCTTAAAAGTCTCTAAATATGCTTGTCTTCTATACCAATGAATTAACCATTGTTATTCCCAGGAGTATCATGAAGCTGTTGTGTATCTATTAGAAGAAAAAAAAAAATATATATATATAAAAAAAAAATATATATATATATCCGCAAACCTAAAAGAACAGTTTTGAACAGAATTCACTCATGAACATATATTTTTTTTAATGTTCATAATACAACTGTTTTCATAAGAAATATGAATTTAAAAATCCCTTATCCTAGAAGGCACATTAAACAGATCATATATAACAATTCATTGATAAATGCATGCCACAACATATTTATTTGTCCAGACAAGATTTTACAATGAAATATGTAAAATATATTTAGAACATGTAAAAAACATTTAGAATTACTGTTCTTTTCACTTAAGGATTTCATAGAACCATGGAATCATTAGGGTTGGAAAAGATCTCCAAGATCATCTGGTCCAACCATCCCCCCCTATCATCCACTATGTCCATGTCCAACTAAGCACCGTGTCCAACCTTTCCTTAAACACCCCCAGGGATGTTTAAACACTCCACCACCTCCCTGAGCAACCCATCCCAATGCCTGACTACTCTTTCTGAGAAAAAATGTCTCCTAATTTCCAACCTAAACCTCCCCTGGCACAACTTGGGACCATTCCCTTTAGTCCTATCACTATTTATCTGTGAGAACAGGACAACCTCCAGCTCCCAGTTCATTTCATTATGATGTAAGATATATTCCTGGTGGCTAATATGTTTTTAACAAATAAAAGAACCACAGAGTTGAAAACGTGGCTATGATGTATATAGTTTATTCTTCTGAGTATCTTCATACCTAAATAATCAAACTCTTAAGGTCCATTTCTTTGTGACAGCATGCTGCCTAATTAATATCACTGCTCTATGCACTGCATTTAGAGGTAGTAAAAGTCAACCATTACACATCTTGCTTGAAGTAAACAAAATACAGATAGAACAACTGACTCCTTGTTATGCAGGAGATAGTAACAGAGTTAGGAAGGAATACATAAAAGCTGGATATTTCTACTACATAAATTCCCAACTTGAAAGCTTAGAAAACATCTAAGTTTCAGAAACAATTTAGATTTTATATTTCCTATGTCTACCTATTTCCTGGTGGGAGGTGGGTGGCATCAATATTCCATTTAACCAGAAACCTACAAACAGATCATATGACAACTGCCAAACTTCTCCAAGCTTAATTGCATTAATATTACCATACATCTTTTTTCTATCGGATAGAGATTCTATTGGATAGAGATTTTTTTCTGATTAAGGCTTTACCTGACCTATTCCAGATATGAGAATTTCAAATAGTGGTTATTTAGATTATATATGTTATGGGTAAGCCAACTTCTGCTTAAGATGAGTAACTCTTCTAGTTGTGAGAAATTAAGGAAGAAAATCAACATAGGGCAACTTAATTTTAGCCAGATCAGTAAACCTTCTGGGTCCAGACTGCACATTTAGTTCATTTAATCACATAAAATGCAAGAAGACATGGTTAGCAAGACCCATAGATCATCTTATATATCTGTAGATAAAAACAGATATTTCATGTGTACATGAGAGATTGATTATGGCTGAGGCAGGTGCAGTATGGCTTGGCCTGTCCTCTCTGCAAGTCAGTAACTACCTCAGCATGTCCAAAAGTTCCAGGCATCCTTACTGTCATACTGGTCCCATTAATTCTATCCCCAGTTCTGCTTGCTAACTTGAAGAGTCAAAACCAAGAATATTCAGGAAACTTGGCTGGCCAAATGATGAAACATATTGCATAGCTCTGAATTCTACCGTGGTAACTTCAATCTCGTTTGGGTAAGAAAAGGAAAAGCTTTAATCCTATTACACAACCATTATACTTTTTAGGTTGGAAGGGACATTTGTAAGTCATCTAGCAAGGAAATACCTGCTCAAAGCACAGGTCACATCCAAGTTAGCTCACATTGCCCAAAGCTTTGTGCAGTCAAGTTATTAACATTTTAGAGGAAGGAATTACTAAAAAATCTTTGGGCAAACAGGAAGAGCTCCTTTGTCAAAAGCTTACTACTTTTTTTTTTTTTTTTTTTTTTTTTTTTCCAGCCTTAGCATTGTGTTGAATAAAACACAACAATATCTTCCTCACATATAAATTAAACTCAGCTTCAAGCAAGAAAGTCATTTAAACATATTTTCTATTATACATATCTGGAAAATACTTTGAAAAATTCATAGTAGGTATAGTGTTATCACAAATTCAATGTGGAATTCCTCAATCTGAGCTACGGATTCTGTTAATCAAGTTTTTCACCTTATCCTGTCACAGACATGTAAAAGGATATCCCTGAATCATATCATTGGTAACTCTTTTATTTATTTGTTATTTATTAGGAAAATAAAAATAAAATAGAATCACACAAAAGAGATAACAAAAATTACATATTCTGGTACGATGCTAAAACAAAAATGAAATTCCTTCTCTCTTACTGTCAATATGAAAAGATACACAATTTCCATGTCACATTTCAAGTACCACTCAGTTTTCTTTGAAAAACAAACAAACTTGTGTTAAGCCTCTCCATAAACAGGAAATATACAAACATTGTTGTGATTTACTGCTTCATATCATTAAAGAATGTAGAGTCGTACATTACATTCAAGGCCAAAAATGTACTCTTTCCTGTAAGACTTTACAAACAGTGAAACCATCGTGATTCTGCTGTACATTTGTGCTGTGCAGCTTAAGGAGAGCCTATAAACTTGATCCCTTTTGCTGCATTGTGCCACGTACAGCTTACAGCTGGTATAGAATTTTTAAGAGATGAGGAAAGAGTGAAAAAGCCAGTCAGGGACACTCAAAGATTATGATCATAGTAGTAAAATAAAAAGTGCTAGCACAGTGGTCCAAGAAATGCATTACTATTTTCCAAATTGTTAAAATGGTCAGCGTTTCCCAAAATTCTTATGCATGATTTTGGTATTAGCCCAGTCCAGGGACCAGTCAAAAACAATCAGCTTGATCAGAAGAATTCTATCGGTCCAACTAGAAAGGGTAATGATATCAACATAGCCAAACAGTGTGAGTTAACAAAAATGTACCATTATGGGTCCTCAAAGTGCAAATTAGTGCACCAAGAATTTCACTGAAAATCATGTCTGTTATAAATAAAGATTTTGAGCTCTGAGATGTATCCCATATAACTACAAGGTTTCTTTAGGCTTGTGGTGGTTTTACTCAGGTGGGCAGCCGAGCTCCACCACAACCGCTCTCTCACTCCCCCTCTCCTCAAAGAGGAAGGGGGAGAAAATACAACACAGAGAACTCGAGGTTTGAGATGAGAAAGGTTTAATTAAAGGGAAAGGGAATGGGGAGGAAAAAAAAACAGAAACAAAAGAAACAGTCAGTCCACACGGAAGCACAGAGAGAGAAAAAATTATTCTCTACTTCCCATCAGCGAGCGATGTTCGGCCACGTCCTGGGAAGCAGGGCCTCAAACGCGTAGTGGTTGTTCAGGAGGAACAGCCCCCGCCCCCACAAGAGCCCCCCTTTTTATTGCTGAGTGTGACATCAGGTGTTATGGAATATCCCTTTGGTTGGTTTAGGTCAGCTGCCCCGGCAATGTCCCCTCCCCATCACTTGCCCACCCCCAGCCTGCTGGCTCTTGGGGGCTTGGAAGGAGTCCTGATGCTGTGCCAGCACTACGCAGCAATAGACACAACACTTGAGTGATATCAGTGCTGTTCCAGCTACGAGTGCAGAGTACAGCACTGTGCGGGCTGCTGCAGGGAAAAGGTGACTCCAGCTCAGACAGACCCAACACAAGGCTAGGCATAAAGTAACTCTACACTTCTGTCTTTTAATGTAGTTTTGTACATTTCCCCACAAATTCTTAAAAAAAAAAAATCATAACAACATTTTGATAACCACAGTGGACTTGGATACAGATGTTACTCCATGCCATTTCAGTAGCAAAACAGGCCCTAAAACTTGTAAGGTAATAGAAATATTCTCTGTGCAAATTCTTGATGTTAAGATCTAGGAATAAACATGACATGGTAATTACTTTCTAACATGCTTTGAGGTCAGAGAAAACTTCCATGATTTTGTACTCGATACACAGTTGTATCTTTTAAGAAGCTACACTGTCTGAGAAAATATACAATTACAATCTGCTCTTATGTCTCTTCTAAGGATTTTAAAGATCCCACAAGGAAGAACACTAATCATTTTATTTAGGTTCCATTTTTATTGCAGTAAAAGAAAGTAAGCTGAAGGGACAGGCAACTAGCATTCATACTCAAGATGTGATTTGCACTTTAAGCATGGAATACCTTTGTTTTCTGTAAAAACAAACCAGGATCCTTCCTGAGCCAATTTCAACTAGGAAGCAGTATTGCAACTTTAAGGTTGTCCTGAGCATTATTAAGCAACAAATTGTCCAGAAAGAGTCATCAGGCTCTGGCACAGTATTTTGAATATCAAAGATGCAAAGACAACTTCAGTATTTTGGACACTGGTTCCATTGTTCCTGATCTGCATAGGAAAGAGCAGGGAACAAAGCTCAGAACTTGGTAGCACTAAAGTAATCAACTCATTACCCTGGAAGAAGATATCTGGCCTTTCAGACCAGACAAGAAAATATACTCAGGATGTTTATTTCACCATATCTCAATATTTATATTTTAATTTGGACCTTGAAATCATTATATCATTCTCCGCAATTTCCAATTTGTAGTATGTAATATATAGAATTGATTGCTATATGGGGCTCACATAATGAATCAAGGGAGTTTAAATAGAGAGGGGGAAATTGCTTGCACTATGTAACAGGCTTTTAGAAAACAGAAATAAACCTGACCCTATCCTCTTTCACTTCTGAGCAAACTTTGTTCTTAAAATTTTTGCTAGAAAGACCAATCCACCTTGACTTGTCTATCTGTTTGAGGGATATGCTGATTAGGACTGGAAAGGGCAAAAATAAAGATTTACTTGTGCTGTAGTAAGGAAGAAATATTGGACTTCGACCCCCATGGATGTTCAATTTATAGTTTTTTCTGCAAGACTCAGAGGACATAGACTTTATAAAACATTGTTGTGAGAGCTGATGTGCAAGCATGATAGTCACAGCCATGATTCCCTTTTATAACACTATAAATCTTTTTTTTTTTTTTTTTTTTTTTTAAACCTGCACTATGAATGGTTTGCTGACTATATTTAGAAAAAAAAAAGAGAGAGAGAGAAAGAAGGAAAAGTATGGGAGACACTATTTGATGAGGATGATAAATTGTGGAGAACACTATCCTCTAAACAAAAGCAATCAGAGGAATTTAAAAGTTTCTTTTACTAAAGCATTCTTTCATAAAAATTCTCACAGACCATACTCCTTAACAACCATCAGCTTCTCCAGAAGTCCCCTCTTTTTCATTATATATATTTCTCTTCCACCTTACACTTTAATTAGGAATTAATTCCACTAATTAACCATTTCCTTCCCAGGCTCCTCCTTTGGACCTTGTATTGCCAGATCATGCTAATACCTATCACCAGCTTCCTTTTGGCAACTAAAATCTGTTAAAACAAACCTCAGAAAAAGACACAATCCTGTCTCTCATAAATAAATAAATAAAATAAAATGTAGGCACAGTCTTCAGTTTCCAGAGTTTAAAAAGAGAAAAAAAAAGAAAGAAAAAAAAAAAGAAAAGAAAAAGAAAAAAAAAAAAGTATAGTATTACCATCAAAAAACTTGACACGGGTTAGTCTTGTCCATATATCATACAGATGCAGCCACATGAAACAGAGGGAATCTGGAACAAATGGATATCAAGTTTCCATATCTTCATGTCTTCAGGAACAGAGAAAAGACCAAAACAAGTCACAAATTCCTTATTTGATTCTTCTTTTTTTTTTTTATTTTTTTTTTCTGCTAGAATCTTGCTAGAATCTTGCCTCTAGTCCTCCACAGCAACCTGGGTGACCTGGGGAATATGAGGTCCATGCTGTCTATGGTCTGAACCCAATGAAGCAATTCTTATTAGAAGATATACTCCTTGTTCTCCATGCTACCCTTCATACATCGTCTTGGGTGAATAAGTAAAGAACTTATCCAACATCATATTCTGAGTTGGTGTCCTCCACCATCCTGTGCTTTCATACTATGTTCAGCACAAGAAATTAACAGGGAAGACTTAACTCTTTTCTCTAATTTAGTTATCATTGTCAGAAAATAAAATAAAATAAAAATTTAAAAATTGGCATTAGAATAACCCTTTTGAAACCTTTGCTATTGCTAAGTAAACTTAATTTTGAGAGGTTTTCATCACTTGATGATCCTTATTCTCCAACTGCAACTATGATAAGTTATTAAATTATAACTTTGTTCTAAATTGTTAAGCAATCATAAAATAGCTTTTAAAAATATTTAAGAATACTTTGGTACTAAACTCATATTTTCTGATGTTGATACTTTACTTGTACACAATTTCTAGATAAAGACCAGATAAGTCAATCATGAATAACATCTGGGAAGAATAATAGAGGCATATAGGAAAGCAAGCTACAGACCAAAGAGACTTAATTAATTTAGGTAACATATGTTCACAGCAGGTCAAAAGCTTTTGTTTCAGCAGTGGTGTTTTATATTATGATAGGCTATATAAATAAATAATAATAATAATAATAGTAATAATAATAATAATAACAACAACATAATAATAACAACACCACCACAAACATTGTTCTGGCGTCTAGTCTTAAAATTATTAAAGAGATTCATAAGAATGCCAACTTCTAAAATTACAAATTGATAGAAATGCCTAATTATTACTTTTAATACTAATTATAATTATTATAATTATAATAATTTTAATTATTATAATAAAATTAATTATTATAATTATAATTACTATACTATATTATAATTATAATTATAAATACTATATATAATTACTATATTACTAATATAATTACTATATTATAATTATAATTACTATATATAATTACTAAATATAATTACTAATTATAATTAGTAATACTAATACTACTAATTATTTTATGCCTAAAATTACTAATTGATAGAATAAAAAGGTTTATTCCTAACATTATAACAGCTGCACCAAAAATAGATCAATAGCTTATTTATTATCTATGTTTACAGTCTATCATCTTTTTTTTTTTTGCTTTGTCACATAACACTTATTTAGAGTTGTTTTGTTTGCTCGTTTGTTTGTTTGTTTTGTTTTGATTTTAGTACAAGATTAATTAGGCAAGGTTCTGGAAAAAAAAAAACATTTTGCAATGTATGTTTGCTCAGTAATGGTATAGGTTGCTTTTCAACTGTTGAATAATGCATCTGGACATGTAGGATAATAGAAATGAAATGGGTAGTACACAGAAAGCAAAAACTAAGTAAAGTATAAAGGACAGTACAAACTAGTTGTACTATAATGAGAATATGATTAGAATTATCTGATAAAATGAGATAAAAAAAAATATTATTTCAGATAACAATAAGAGTGAAGAAGATTAGGAAGTTGAAGTTGTCTTTATTTATTTATTTCCAGATATGTTAAAAGTAATAAGCTACAGTTTAAATCTCATAAATCTGGGCTATGTGTTGAAGGACATCTCCAAATTTTGGTAAGCACTGAAACTGGTGACAATAATGTGCTTTATACTGTGGTAGAGAATTATTTAAACTTGACATCTGCTCTGTGGTAATCACCAATGTGTCTGATCTATCTCTACCCTTACTACAAGGTTATCGATCCTTTTTCTAAAAAATAGTGGTAAAAGCATGCAGTACCTCTTTCATGGCTAAATTATAGTCACAAGTTTGTCTCAGCTAGACCCTCTTTCATGCCATAATTTAACTACCCATATGGAAGAAGAGAACATTTAGTTTTCAGCTTCAATCATATCATATCAATGTATAAACATCAGAAAAACCTCCTTCATGTAAAAGAAAAAAAAAAAAAAAAAAAGGTGACAAAGTAAGTGTGATCTAAATATCAGCTTTTAGAATGGCAGTGCAGGTAGAATATAGCCCTCAAAACTACTTTCCAAAACAGTTTATTTATGGTACATGCCCACCTTTAAAATTCAGTCTACACATGACATCTCTGAATTATGTGCCACTATCTAATGGTACTCTTTTGTTTAATTTTGTCTAAGAACTTTATCTGACTATTGTGTTTATACTCTTCAGAAATACCCCATTTCCACATTATAGCCCTCTGGCAGCTCTTGGTCCATTTGAATGAATCCACAGTTACAACTCAGTCCTTGAGGCATTCTCATCCTCTGAGAAGGATTTTAGTCCCTCTTTACCTTTCATCATTTGCCTTACTTCTATTATACCTGGAACATATTTTGTCATTGGTACAAACTGATTTTTTCCCTAGTCAGTGATGAAGACTGCCTTGCTGCTCACCTTCAGGGCAGCAACACTCAATTTGGTCTACACTGCTACACTGATTACTCTTATCTGTCCCAAGTTTCCCTTTCTCTACAGAGGGCTCTTCAGCAGACCATTATTATTTAATCTCCTTTTAAGCTTTCTCCATAATACCAGTTTCTCATTTTTAATCACTTTTCAGAGTTCCTTTTCAGTTGCCTTTAAGTAATGAGGACTCTAAAATTAAACTTTCTCTTGAGAATGTTCAGAAACTTCTCTGGATTTTCTGGAGGTAATTATTCTGATTATCCAAAGTCAATCACCTAGACAGCTATATTATAACAAACAAAACAAAACAAACAAACAAACAAACAAAAAAGAACCTTCTATTTTTTCTGCATTTTCTCATTACCAGTTTACATTTTTCCCTCTACCTTTTTATAATTCCTTCAGAATTGTTTTACCTGTGCTTAATGTGAAGAATTTTAAGCTAAAATCACATTATTTGCTTTCTGTTTTCTAAGTTTCAACTGATTTTCCTTGTTTATTTCAGTATTTATTACATTAGTGTTTTCATATACAATACCAAAAAAAAATATAGATCTGAAAATTGTAAGACGACATATGGGTCAGACATTTGAGCATCTCAAATTTTTACAAGAAACTAACAAGTAGAATGTCATCTAAGTACATATAAAACACATACATATGCAGGTAATTTTCTATGTTAATGACAAGGGCAGGCATTTAGCAAAATGCTTGTAAAAATGAAGATTAGATCATTCTACAGTCTATTTTGACTAGCTATTTAAACTGTTGGCAAACATAACTTGAAGTTAACCTGTACATTTCGAAGTCCTGGAAAAAGTTCACCTGAGGCAAACTAGTTTACTAGAATTTGGTTCATATGCAGCATGATAAAATTTGGCTAGAATTTGGTTCATATGCAGCATGATAAAAGATTATTCAGAAAATAAAAATAACAGAATATATACACATTTAATTTTTTTAAAAAGAAAAACTGATTTTTTTCTTTATAGTCCTCTATATAGTGGACTTATTAATTGCTACATAATTTAAACCTTCTCAGAACTGAATGAATAATGACATTTAACCAATTAGACCATATTATTGTTGTTTTATAAATCTGTGACAGATAGATTGTTTTCCAGAAACTGCTGATATTTTACATTAAGTAAGTGGTCCAGAAGGTTCATTAATCTGGTAATCAGGTCCTGTTTTCTCGGGAGCCCTTAGTATCTTATCAGAAAATATAGTTGACTGTTGACTGCAATTCTGGACTACAGAAAATAAAATAAAATAAAATAAAATAAAATAAAATAAAATAAAATAAAATAAAATAAAATAAAATAAAATAAAATAAAATAAAATAAAATAAAATAAAATAAAATAAAATCCTGCCTTGGTCAATATCATTAGGTACATTATTACTGGAGGAAAGAAAAAAAAAAAGTTCAGATTCCAAGTTGAAATCTCTTTGCTTTTCACAGCAGGAAAATATTTAGCAATAAAATATTGGCTACACTGCTGGATCAGTTAGCAAAGCAAAGAACAGGGAACAAACAACAGAAGTGACATTCAATAAGAAACAAGTTCCCCATTTCTTTGCTTCTAAAACTTCTCTTTGTTACTCAGGCAGCTCAAATGACATTCAGTTATTCGCCTCCCATATGTCTGTGATTTAATTATAATCAAAACTGTCAGGAAGGTATTTTAAATCATGGGGTTTGTCAGTGTTTGCTGGCACAAGCATGGAAATTTTCTGTGTTAATCTTTTCTCTGACTTCAAATTTATATTAATGGCCATCATTCCTCAGACTGCCTTCCTAAGAAGTGCTGGAGACCATGATTGAAAGAGAAATAAACTATATATTGCCTCCAGCAGTGAGCAGCTGGTGTTTTAACTGTCTGAATACAAACTCAAGATGTACAATTCTGGTTTTATATGACAAGAGCTTTTATGGCGCAGACACTAACAGCACCTAGCCTGTCCAAGTTGACTATAAGGATTGACATGAAAATATTATTGTAAGGCTAACTGCATTAGAAAGAAGCTGTTAAGTGGCAAAGAAATAAAAATAAAATAAAAATAAAAAAAAATAGTTAAGGAGATTCAAAATGCTTCAGTGAAACAATTATTTTCTGAAGGAAAGAAATGTAACAATAGAATGTCATTTGTTTTAATGCCTATACACTTTACACATTTTATGAGTTAAACCAAAAGAATAAGCCTTTTGACACTGTCTCCCTTAACATCCTCACAGGCAAGCTCAGGAAGTGCTGGCTAGATGGAAGTGCAGGACAGTGAGATGGATTGACAATTGGCTGGATGGCAGAGCTCAGAGAGCTGTGATAAGTGGTGCTGAGTCTAGTTGGAGGCCTGTAGCTAGTGGTGTCACCCACGGGTCTGCACTGAGTCCAGTCCTGTTCAACGTATTCATCAATGACCTGGACGATGGAATAGAGTGCATCCTCAGCTAGTTTGTGTATGACACAAAACTGGGGAGAATGTCTGACACACCTGAGGGCTGTGCTGCCATTCCAAGGGGCCTGGACAGGCTGAAGCATTGGTGGTGAGGAATATCATGAAGTTCAACAAAGGCAAATGCAGAATGCTGCATCTAGGGTGGAAAAACCCTAAGCACCAGTACAGGTTGGGAGCTGACCCACTGGAAAGCTGCCCTGCAGAGAAGGAGCTGAGAGTCTTGGTGAACAGAGGGTTAACCAGAGTCAGCATTGTGCCCTTGTGGCCAAGAAGGCCAATGGTATCCTGGGCTGCATTCAGAAGAGCGTTGCTAGAAGTTAAAGAAGGTGATCCTGCCCCTCTACTCAGCCCTGGCGAGGCCACACCTGGACTATTGTGCCCTGTTCTGGGCTCCCCAGTACAAGAAGGATAGGGGAGTCCTGAAGCGAGTCCAGCAGAGGGCTATTACAATGATTAGGGGACTGGAGCACCTGTCATAAGAGGAGAGGCTGAGAGAGCTGGGCCTGTTTAGCTTGGAGAAGACCAAGAGTGGATGTGTACAAATAGCTGAAGGAAGGGTGTCAAGACGATGGGGCCGGCCTTTTTTCAGTTGTGCCTAGTGACAGGACAAGAGGCAATGGGCACAAACTGAAACACCTGAACTTCTGGCTAAATATGAGAGGGCACGTTTTTACTGTGAGGTTGACAAAGCACTGTAACAGTGTGCCCAGAGAGGTTGTAGAGTCTCCTTCTTTGGAGATAATCAAAACCTGCCTGGATGCGATCCTGTGCAACATGTACTAGGTGATCCTGCTTGGCAGGGGGATTGGACTAGATGATCTTCAGAGGTCCTTTCCAACCTCAGCTATTCTGTGATTCTGTGATCTGACAAGTTTATATGATATAAAATATGGATGAATTGGATCCATTGAGTACCATTCAGTTATCATGGATTGTAACAGAGCAAAAGGCAAAATTATTGATAAATCTTAATGGATTGATGATAAATCACAGTTCTTATTTTCAAAATACCAATAGCAAATTCACTGCTGTTAAAATGGAAAACAAACTCTAAGAAGAATAAAAAGAAGAAAGCATGCAATATGTCCTTTTTTTTTTTTTTTTTTTTTTTGTCTGTTCTTTGTCATACCTTAGTTTTTACACCTATCCAGGAAAATATAAAATAATTTTCTCATATAAAATACTTTGACACTCAGATAAAGAATTACACAAATTGCATGGCATTGAACAACAGGGATCAAATCAGTCATATAATTTCTCAAACTAATGAACTAATGAACTGCAAGTTAGTTTCTAAAAATATGTTAAGTAAAGGCTTACAGAAAAAAAAAAGGCTATTTCACTTATTTTAAATTTGTATTTACTGATAAATTCCATCTAAATCAGTATACCGTTAATACTTCTTTTCACGTTTTTCATCTGTTGAGAGTGATATTTGAGAAAGAATATGAGAGATATTTGAAAGAATTTGAAAGTCCGTAGATAAATAATGATCAAATTTTGTAATCGTATGTTATATATTTCTTTCTGTAATATGTAATAGTTTTTATCCTTTAGTACATAACACCCATATAAACACTCACTGTAAGTTGATGGCTTTTTTATTTCTGCGTGGCTATTTCATACAATCATCACATATTAAAAGCAATGTAATGCAGATTTAGTATTTTTCTCTGTGTAGGCGATCTGTCAGTCTGTCATCTGAAATCCCACCTCATATAGTTCATGCCATATAGCAAAAGGAACACTAAAAACTACTAATAAAATAAATAAATAAATAAATAAATAAATATATAAATAGTAGATTTATCTTTATTTACTGGCCAAGACACTTATAATACCTAAAATACCTATTATATAATTTCAATAAGATGAACTAACCTTCAATTTAATAATGGACTTTTGTTTAATGTAAGGAATCTAAACTGACAAAACAAAAATATGTATTATACTGTAGTGCGACAGCATCCTCCTTCCCCTATTAGTCCAGCAAATATGATTTTGTTATAACTCCTGAGAGACTTCATTTTTTTCTTGACTTGTTAGTGCAACTCAAAATTTTTCTGACTTGTTTTGTACTAAACTAATTAAATTTATTTTAGCTGCTACTGCTGCCTGAAGTTATTTTAAATTTAGTTTATAGTGATAACAACTAGTTTTTCCATGTGAACCACTTTTGATACCAGAATAAAATGTGATGTGTAAGGAATGGTATCACAGATTATAGTCGTCAATGGTCAGTACAAGAGCACAATTTTGTACTGATTGTGTAAAATCCAATCTAGAAATAACAAAAGGAAACTGAAAACTGGAAAACTATCCTCAAAACCAAAGGAGAAAAAAGGAAAAACAAAAACAAGTAACTCTTAGGCAAACCATGATAAGAATATGTCTACACCTAAAATCAAACACAACCCAGACTGAAGAGGAAGAAACCATGTGCTTCATGCACTTTCTGGCAAAGAGGAGGAATAAATCTCCTCTAGGCTTCTAGTCAAACCTAGTGAAGCTTTCAGGATGCTCACAATTTGTTATAAACCTCCACTTAATTAATTGCTTGAGTGATCCTTCTCTGGGCCAATTCAGGGGCAGCACAGCTTGTACTCCTGTGGATAGAAAAGCTCAATTGCATACTGTCCTCTAGACAGTGCTCAAGGGAACAATTGCCTGCATATGGAGATGCACCAGTACTCTGTGCACGTTCATGTCCATTGATGCACGTCAGTGTTTTTGTCATGAAAGCAACATCAGGCAGAGAAAGTGCCTAACACTAGTGGCCATAAATGTGTATGCAATTTCCATATGGCCTAAACTCTGGTGGAATTCAAGCAGTCTATCAAGACAAAACAGATGCCAGACTGTGGTCTGTTTGAGCACACGAGGTATTGATGCTCTGTCAGAAAGAGAGGTTAAAGTACGTTAAAAAGGTTTCTTATGAAGGTATGAAGATGCAGTTCAAGCAAGTCTGTCTAATTTCTACACACTTCTGTTAAACTAAAGACTTCATACTTATAAAAATATCAGCATTGCTCCAGCTGTGTTTTGTTCTGACACCAGTCTATCAAGTTGCTCTGAAAATGTTTGTCTCTAGCTTCTCTGTTCAAGAAAAGAACAAATCTTCATAGGGTTGAGGCAAAAACTGAATTTTACATTTCTCCTCACTTCCAACATCTTATAGATTGGAACATGTGAAGAAATGTGTCTCTGAACACTTAGGCAAAAGCTAAACTATAAACTTTTTTGTAGCTTAAGTGTCAGGTTAAATGGGTGTTTTGAGGTACCGTAATTCTTTTTAATAATTTAGCCTGAAGTAGCCTGAGGCACATAAATCTGATTTGCATTTAGTCTTCTTTTCACACAGGATCCATCAAGATGATTATTTTTTGCTAATCCCAGACAATCTCGTTTCTTGCTTCCTTAATATGTAACATAGATTTCATTTTTTTTTAACTTGTCATGTGATACCTGTGTCATATGATACCAGCATATGACAGAGGGACAAAATTCCTTTCAGTGTTAGAGCTTTAAACATAGTCATTTGTATCTCAATGTCTTCTAACTGAAGTCATTCTTTGATTTAGTCCAAAATATTTAGTCATACCTGTAGTTTTGATTTTCAGAGATGATTCACTTCCTTCTTTGGACACCAGTCAATTTCCACATTGTGACAATATTCATAAAGCTCCCAGATACAAGGTCTGGGATTTAGTTACACTAGAGAATCTAACTAATTCTCCATTTAAGGCAAGACTTAATTTAACTGTGTCCCCTGGCTACACACTCAGACTAGAGATAATAATACATTTTATAATATACCTGCCATTCATATGAACTGTGGCCTTTGCTGATGCAATTCAAGATAAATATCATACCATACTGAACAGGTCAACAGAATAGTCATGGCATTACATTGGCCCTCAACAGTGGGTTAAAGTATACATGTTCCAAACAATGAATTGCATATATATGAAGTAATTCTCTTAGGGCCCAATCTGTGGTCAAATACCAACATGAAACGGAACACTTGGAGAAATCACAAAAGCTCAGCTATCAGAAAGATGAGCTATGTTCATTTCTCTTATTCTTCCCTTCCCTTCCCCTCCCTTCCCTTCCCTTCCTTTCCCTTCGTTTACGAAAACAAGACCTGTTCATCATAGTGAAGGAAATCATTCATGCATAAAGTTAAATTTTAGTAAGATAATCTCAGGCTGACAAGAATTATGAGCATCCTCATTCTTATAGTTTTTGAAAGAACTGAAGTAATTTAGAAAGAAAAGATCAAAATAATGTTTTAGAACTAGTTGTGGAGTTAGGTAAAGGAAAATTCCTCAATTCCTCAAGTCACGCCTACAGATGCCATCATATTTTTTATATTATCAGACTTATTTATATACATCTTAGAAAACCATATACCATCTGCACAAAACATCTGGATAGAGTTGCAGTTGGTGCATCACTTTCGAGAAATACAGCTCTTTAAAAACTGAACAACTCACATCATCTAACTGCAGATCTGCTGCTGTAAAATATCCGTGAGTGCAAAATAATCATAGAATCATTAAGGTTAGATAATACATGTAAATGCGTACAAAAGGCAGTGATACCACCCAGTCCCACAATGCAGAATCTGTTTGTAATATCTTGAAAAAGAAAAAAACCTTTAATTCTAAGTAATATTATAAAACAATTGTACTTCTGTTGTAGGTACCAGATTCTAGTAGTACATTTAGGAATATGATTGACACTTATAATTCTTTCACCAGAGCGAAAAACATAGTATATAATACTATAGTGTATTATTTTAACATTTGAAGTAATGTATTCGTTCATTGTAATACAAAAACTATTTCTGTTGTTATATGTCATATATTAGACATGAATTTCACTTTTGAAGAGGAAAAGTGGGAGTAATATGCCTTCTATATTTTGCAGTTTAAGATTAGCATCATACACTTTGAAATTCTCAGATAACACATAAAATAATATATTCCTTGAACACAAAGAAGCAGAAAATTCCAAGATGCCAGAAGAGTTAGGTATGGTCTTTATTTCAAAGACACACATACTTTTAAAAATAACTTTCACCCAAATAAGCAAAATATTTTAAGGATATTGTCTGGGAGTTTGATTCCAAATGTGTCCAGTTTGCTATCCAGGGCATCTGCAGGTTATTTCCAAAGACCCTGGAGAGGAAGGGGGAGCTGTGTAACTCCTGTTGCACAGAACAAGGGACAGCTAGATGACATGCTTAAGTGTGTGGAGAGTGTTATGGGTCTCTCATGGCAATCAAAGCTGTGACTTCTGCCACCTGGAAGGTTATTTCTCTGTCAGTAGGTAACACAGACAAGGTATAGGACCATAGTCACTATGAAAGATGAACTCTTTACTGGAGGCATCTAGGTCAGCTGAGTTAGATTTGTGGGTTGGAACAGTGCCACCAGGAGGAAGTAATAGGTAGCAGTGATCAGAGCCTCCTTTCTTCAGCCAACTGAGGCACTCATCTGCCAAGCTGACTTGGCAACTTTACATGCCGGAAGTCTAGAACTAATATGTTTTGGAGAGACTGCCAAGAAGCATCAAGCCCTCCAACTATTGCCCCTTGCTGCTCACCCCTATGAGATCCAACAGTACTGCCCAGAGAAACCTCTAGTGTACCAGGAGTGACTGCAGGGTTTCGGGGGCCCAGGTGAAGGGCTTGGAAGCCCAACCCATGTATTCTCTGGGCTTTCCAGTGAAATGGAAAAGATCTGGCAGGAGCAGATTCAGCCTGCAGGTCACTATGATTTTGAGTGGCAGATGTTGCACAGAAGGTGTGGGCTTTTATGGTCTCAAAATGTTTTTTGAGAAACAAGGATTGCTGGGAACAGACAGGATGTATTTGACGACAACAACAACAACAAAGTGATAGCAGAATCTTCAATGTTTACTTAACACTTAACAACATTGAAAGATGGGGATCAAAGCCCAAAGTGGAGGTACAGAGGCAAGGAGAATAATGTGGCTGGATACTCCCATACTTCCTCTGAGGGATCAGCATGACTGGGGACCCTTGGCAAGTGCCTGTACATGAAAGAAGGGAGAGTGGGAAAATCATAAATGCATATGAAGCTACAGACCTATAGCCTCATGATGGTCACGGAAAAATGGTGGGGTGGTTTGCACAGCTGTAGCATAGTAGATGGAAGGACATGGACAATTGAGAGAGTAAACCATTCACAGTGGAGGGAGGCTACAATACTAGTTTAGGTTAGACACCTCACCTGAAATGCCTAAACTATGGAGGGAGACATCCTTTACAAATAGCTAAACTTGAAACAAAGCTTTATGATTAATCTGTGAGGTTTGATATCATTTGAGTAGCATTTGAAAAACCAAACTTCTGGAAGATAAGTACATATTTTGCAATTTCATTACAACTTTGACATTCCAAGTTCTGATTATGGTTTCAACTACTAACAAAGCAGGCCATGCAAGTAAGTGCCCTAAATATCATCTATAATATTTCTAGACTAGATATGTCACCTCTATTGTACCTTTTCCTACTGAGCACATATAATCTAATGACTGACTCTGCTACAAAGAAACAATAAACGCTACTCTGTCTAACCAGGGCGTTTAATCATCCCTGGCCATCAAAGGATTTATGAATGTCACTGTACTTTGTCACATCCTTCCAGCTGCCAGTGCAGCCATGATCATTTCACACAAGTGCTAAATTTTCATCTGACCTCCAAACCCAGCATATATGAAGAATAAAGGAAACTGAAAGCTGGCATTATCACTTATAAGATCCTTAATCAATGTTGTTGAATGTGTTTATGTTCAAGAGAGATAGGGCCCCCAATACATTTTAATTAAAGTATTTAACATAGCCCATTTTCTCCACTTCTGCTTCATATGATTCCACCTGAAGAGAATTTTAGGTCTGAGCTTAACATTTTTCTGTGTTTTGTGTGATGAGCTAATGAGCTTTGAAAATTGCAAGCTGTATCATATTTAGGAATGTGCAGAATTGATTTCTGTCAAGACTGTTTACAGGATATAATCCCTATAATGGGAAGAAGGTGACCTACATCACTTGAAAAGACTGGTTACCATTTAATTTGTGTTGTTTTGTTGTTGTTGTTTTGCATCTTTAACAAAACAAAACAGGAAAAAAAAAAAACAACAAACTTTGTACATGCATATTGTGGTCCAGTTTAATCTCTTCCTCACAGTTGGCAGCCTCTGGTTTATACAAGACATTGTACTGTTGTTTGCTTGATTTACAGGAAATAGTGATGTTTTTGCTTAACATGTTGTATCAAAACATTACTTTAGTATTACAAGATTTACAGAAAGCAAAGTAAATGTCATTATTGACTAGGTAGGAAAAAGAAACAACATATTGTTGTAGAAATCTATTGCTTGCTTCTCTCTTGCATGTTTTTGGAATCTTTCTACCTAAAAATAAATAAATAAATAAATAAATAAATAAATAAATAAATAAATAAATAAATAAATAAAGCAGTAGAATCAGAAAGGACAGAGAAGAGTAACAAGAATGATCAAAGTAATAGAGTTGCTTCTGTATGATGAATGAGGAAATAGACTGGGAGCCTACAACCTTGAAAAGATACAACTGAGAGATGCAATAAAAAAGCATAAAATCAAGTGGCACAGAAAAGGTGAATAAATATGATTATTCACTTCCCATGACATAAGAACTAGAGGATTTCACATGAAAATACTGCAGAAAACTTAATAATAAAAATAAATAAATAAATAAATGAATAAAAGTAAATAAAGAAGACATCTAATAGAGATTAGACAAAGGGATTAAACAAATTCATGGAAAAATAAGGAGTAAAAAACCAACACAACATTGCTGTATTCTATAAATAGCAAATTTACTGTTGTCTTTGTTTTAAAGAGGTCATTTGTAAATGAAGATAAACAAGAATTTTGAAGACCTAACCAAATTCTAGATTAAAAAAAAAATAATAATAATAAAAAAAAAAAATGGATATCTAGTTATGTCTATACTGAATGTTTACATTTTTTGATTAAAAGGGAGATTCCAATACGGCCACGTCCCAAAGAGTCATGTGTAAACTAAATTCTGATACCTCAGGAGAGATACTAGTCCTTAGAGGCACTTTTCCAAAACACAAATGAAATGCACCTGTTCTGTGTTTTTACTGACAAATGAGGGGAAGCTTTTCAATTTTCAAGGCTGAAAAAAGACCTAATATACTAAATCACATTAATTATTGCACTGAAGCAACCGTTGACTTTTTTATTATTGCAGAGGCAATACATAATTTATGAGCAAATCAAGTACCTTTATCTTCAAAGAAAACCAGAAATTTTCATTAACATCCCTGAGAAAAGGCTTATTTTTCTTTTCTTTCCCCTCCCCCTTCATTTTTTATGAATTAAGAGCACATCATTTGGAAAATCCTGGTTTTCTTTAGCAGAAATTTTCCAGACAGGGTAGAACCTTGTCTGGTAGAAACAGTGAATGAAACCACTGTGATATTTTCTCCTTTATTAGTAGTAGAAAAGAATTTCAAAGGAACACATATTACTATAGAGCTTTAACACTGCAGAAGTCAGCTTTGCTGTTTCTGTATCAGTATAATTAAACCCCAACCCAGAAAACATTTTATAGATACATAGTAAGCTTTAGATAGTATTAATACACCCTAATTTAGCAGTCAAAAATTAGGAAAAATAAATCAAAAATGCTAATTCAGCTAACACTAATCATTCAGGTTCACTATAGAGATGAAAGAGTGACAGAGGTTTCTCCTAATCTAGGATAAATTGTCATCTGTAGAAATTTGTGTCTCACATTGATGAAAAAGAGAGAAAAGTAATTATCTGAACATCCAGACCAATACAATGCATTCACAAGCTCTAAATCTCACTTAGTCCTGTGGCCTACTTTCATCATTAATGAAGAAAAAATAGGTACTATCAAAAGAGAATTTCTCATTCAGAAATACAAGTCCAAGGTAGTTCAGTGAATTACCATCTGCAGATGCCTATTTTTTCTGTTTGACTGTATAAGGAGTGATTAGTTCAGAATTAGTCATTACATTTTACTGTTAAAATTAATCAGATGAATTATACCCACTCAAATTTTTATAATTAAAATTAGCATGTGTCTTGCATTAAAACATTTTTTAAAAGTCTCAGTGAACCTCTCTTTGCAACTTCAGGTGTCTAAATACAATTAAACACTTCATAAAAATTAGCCTCTCATATAAACTAAACATATTAGCAATTTTCTGTCTCACAAGGACATGGAGATTTAAAATGCACTAATGACTGTGAGATGACCATTTCTGCAGAACAGAACAGTTATCAACATGATAAATCTGTGGAATTAAGGTTTTATCATTATTGTCGACATAATAAATGTGAACAGAGTTTTTCAATATGGATATAGTATAGTCACTGTTGGTTTTTTTTGTTTGTTTGTTTGTTTGTTTTATTGTCTTTCCAAAATTCAGGGTATTCCTTTCAGAAAAGAAATGGGGGTAGGTTGTAATTTTATAAATGGGGGTAGGTTGTAATTTTATACATATACCAAAACTGTGTTTATCTCTCCTCCACATATGAAAAATCATTCCATTGCTACAGAATGATACTGATGTTACAATCTGATACACATAATAAAAATAATACTCCATCTTACTTTGATTGATGTTCTGCTTTTCTAAATTGCATAGTTTTATAGATTTTCTGTCATTGGTTAAAAAAAATAAATATCTTCAAACAAATAAACAAAAAACAACAAGAAAAAAGCTCTTTTATTTGATAGCAGATAGGAATATAGCTTTTCATCAGTCTGTACCAATGTCATATGTCACCATAAGGACTAAATTCTTGGGTTATGGGAATATAATATAAAATAGGGAGATTCCTCAGAAAGCTATATTGAGCAATCGTATCCTTAAAATCACTAAAAAAGGGAATAAAAAAAAATCTAACCAGCTTCATATTTGTTAGACAAGCAAACAGAATTTAACGCAGAAAATAACTATAAGATTCTTAATTTTTTTAATGATTTACTTATTTCAAAGGAAATCCAATTCATTTCACATTTCAAATTCTGCTCCCTGCTAGTTCATAATTCCTGTTTTTGAGTACAGTACTGTGCCTAACAAGTCAAGAAAATTATTGGGAAAACCAAAGGAACAAAGGTAGTGTTTACCAGTATAAAGGGACTTCATTTCAAGGTACACTCTTGAAAAGAATTTTAGGCTCTTCATCTCTGATTAAATTGAACATGAAATTTGAATGAGAAAGGAAAAAAGCTTCTCATACCTTTCCACATACCTTAAAAACAAACAAACACTCAAACAAACAAAACAAGCAACATAATCATGGGTTTAATTCTTATTTATGATGCAAGGATTTATCTTTCACATCCTGTCAGCATTTTTTTTTTTTGGCGGGGGGGAAACAGTCCTTTTTTTTTTTTCCCAGGGGGAAGATTGCAACTGCATTTCTCTTGGCCTGGCATGACAGCCACAAATACATATCAACCTAACATCAACAATATTTTGAAAGATTATCCTCCTTTTTATTCTTAGGATTCATTACAATTGAATCCTTAGAATGCATTGAAATCAAATAAAAATACATTTTAGCTGTTCAGAGCCTATTTCCTTGCCCCGTGGGGTTGCATATAACATTAATCTCCATCACTTTACCATGAGGGTGGTGAGGCACTGGAACAGGTTGCCCAGAGAGGCTGTGAATGTCCCATTCCTGGAAGTGTTTCAGGCTAGGTTGGATGGAGCTTTGAGCACCCTGGTCTAGTGGAAGACACCATGGCAGCGGGGTTGGAACTAAGTGATCTTTGAGGTCCTTTCCAACACAAACCTTTCTATAATTCTATAATTATATGTTACACAGGTTCTTAGGCTTTACATTGGAGAGTAAGTTTTTGGTAATGAAAGCGGTTAATCTCCATGGCTACTCATTCTGTAAATGAGGCATTCTGTAAATGAAGTTCTGTAATGTGGGAACCATCTGATATCTTTCAGGCAGAAAGATGTGATGGATTTCTAGGGGTATTACTTCATAGTCCTGTAAGGTAATGTGATCTCAGGGTCACATTAGACAGACCTTAGAACCAGAATTCTGTACACATATTTTATTTAATCACTTTAAAAATTGTCCATGGGTAGCCATTATCAACTGTTTTGAACTTACCATGCTTCAGTCCTTGCATAAGTACAGACACAACCATAATCACTAATAATATTTTTAAATTCTTATGATTTGCTGATACGAAGTATAGGAAGCATAATTATCTTGACTACTAACAAAAATCAGTACTAATATATAAAAGTTGCTAGCAGTTAAAAGTATCTTAGGTGAAATAATTTAGATGATTTCACAACACAAAGATTAAAGGCAACTATATATTTACAAATGACACCACATTAATATTTGCCAAGCATTTTTCCAGAGAGGCTTTTTGAAATTAATAGGATGACTTGTGTGCTTAAAGTAAGGCATTTAATTCTTACATGTTCTGGAATGTCATGATGCATTTTTCACATCTTAATGTAATTTCCTACAAAATCTAAAAGCCAAACAAAATTTAATGTACTGTGAGGATGTGAACCGGCACGTGAAACTGGTTTTGGTTATTTTTCTGGTGAAAACAAATCATAGAAGTTGGAAGGGACCCACAACAATCATTGAGTCCAAATACTAATAATAAATAAATAAATAAATAAATAAATAAATAAAAACACTAGTCAAGCAAGTTAAACTACTTGCTTTCAAACATAATTTGCAAAGGGACCTGTATGATTTTCTTATTACTGAATTCCGTGAAAATTAGACAGGATAGATATTTCCTATGAAATTGATATTACAGGGAAGAGTATATTGAGCAGGAATTTCAAAGATACATTGTTTTGCTCATAATGACTTGGTAAATGTATGACTTGACTTCAAATGAGACATCAAAAACAATAAACCTGATAAGTTTTGGTGAGAAAGGAGGCATTTGGTAGCAGCAGAGACATTTGACATGAATGTTAGCAAATGATATCTTTTCCTTAATTTCCAGTGAAATTCCATTAAGTTCAACAGCATTTACTTAATATTAAGCTATCAAGTAATAAGTTATTGTGAGGATACCAGAATTAATGAACAACAATTATTCCAATCTATTAGTTTTTAGTTTACCTTTTTGATTTTTGACTTAACAATGAAAAATAAATCTGGCCTAAACCTGCCCTTTGGGTATGGAATCTTATCATCAGCTGACATGGATCTGGCCAATTCTAGCCTCTTCTTGGTATTCAAATGCTTATGGTAGGTATACTTTTCACTGTAGACATATTTATGTCCCACAGCTGCAAAAAGATGTGGCAATTACTGAAATAGCTTAAAACTGTAGCTTTTTAGCTGGTTATTTAAAAGCCAGGTGGCCTTAGCTGTTTTTGTGTGTGTGTGTGGGGGGGGGGGGGGGGGGGTTGTTTTTTTTTTTTAAGTTTGTATTTATTAGTTTTTCAGAATGGAACTTGCTTACTCACTTTTGAAAGAAATTCTGTTTTATGGGTCAATTATGTATTTCAATCCCTACAGATTTAATCAACTGCTACAGAATCTCCAGGCAGATTATGCTTTTGTGAATGTGCTCCCTACTACTTCTTTCCATTTAATTCAAATTGATGAATGCAATACATCCTTTTCTCAACTGATGTTATTTTGTTCATTTTGGTTTTTTGTTGTGTTTTTTGTTTGTTTGTTTGTTTGTAATTTATTTTTCATTAAGTGACAACCTTGGCTACAATCCTGAAATATTCTCCTATACAAATACTCAGTAATTAGGCATGTCATGTATGTACCTGAATAGCAATCACAATCAACCTTCAGCAACAAAAACTAACTGGATAATGCCAAATCATTATAAGCTTTTCCACACTCCCCAGTCAAAGCCTCTGTTAATCTAACCACATCAGGCTTCTGAGGAATTAGTTTTGAAGGAAACATTTCATAACAGAAATATGTAATCTGACATAATAATCTTATAATTAGGTCCTGAACTATTTGCTGTACATGAGGAGAAATATCTCCTTTTGATTAATGAAGCAACAGTCCCCTAGTTATAGATGATGACACAGTATAAACCTTTTGATAACTTGTGGGAAAAGTATCACAATGTGAATGGAAACAATGAAGGAACAATTTATGTTCTTCTGTGCTCTGAAAAACTGTACAGCCAAAGGAGGAGTTAAAATACCATACTACAATTTTCTACATGTAACACAGCTCCATTCATACTAGGAGATTGTAGGTTTCCACCCCTGGGAATAGAGAGTGAATTCTATACTTGAGCCTTGGTTGAATCAATATGAGATATAGGTTTACTCATAGCTGCTGCCCCCAAAATATTGTTTCTGCCAATTGCAAAGGTCAATAGACTTTCAACATTTTCTTTTATGCAGCACTCATTCCTGTGCAAGCAGCACAGTTTTTTACTTCACAGTTCCTTGAAGTTAACAAAATTGTCTACTGTCACTTAGCATCTTCCTGACAATAGCACAACAGGAGATGAGAAAATTTTCTCCATGAGCTTTTCATGCACTCTCTGCAAAGGACATGGAGAGGGGGAGGGAACCTTTGGCAGCTCTAATTAATCCTGCTTGCAGAGGTAGAACCAATTTCTAGTTTAACCACATAATCTATTTACATACACCTATGGGATTATTCACATATTTTCCTTGCACCAGCCTTTTTTTCCGATCAAATATCACTCCTTACTATTTCCTCAGTCTACCCTACAGTTGATTTCTAATTAAATTTAACCATCCTTCTATGCATTTCTCTTAATTTATGTCAGGACTCTGTTAGACAGCCAAGTAACACTAAATTAACACAAAAATGTTGCTAACCATCACTAAAGACGGTGAAAAAGTATACAGCCTTCTTCCTACTTCTAAGGGGCAGTGAGAGAAAATCTTCAGCCCCATCATCCAAAACTGGAATGCAACAAAAGACTTCCCTGTTTGTTTTTGCAGAGTATTGTACAGCACAGTATTTCTGTGTTTGAGGTTCCCATATATGAGATGGGGACAGGAATATATCTGATCCCTGGCTTATACATTTTCTGAAGTTCCCTAAAAATTTCCCCCCAAAACCTAGTGCCTATCTAGGCTTTTATTCTTCTTTCAGGTTCTGTTTCAAAGTACAGGCATTAACACCACCACACAGTTTGACATTAGTCATACTATTTAACTGTTCTAGTTTGAGAGTATGCCAAAATTTGCATTCCCAGTACAAGAAGCATATATTTTCTGTTGTGTTATGAGTTAAGCCCAAAGCAAATTTCTTCAACGATTTGGGTGAAGCTGTTCTTTTTGTGGAATAGATCTCCACCACATGGATACAAACTGCATTATACTACCTGGTCTCAGGTGTTAGGTAGGAAAGATGCAGACTCATTGTTTCCTTCCTTCCACTCCAGTTCCTGGCATCCCAATGATAGATTTTCTGTCAGAGCTATCCATGAGGATGGGAGCTGGACTTCTCAGCTGCTTAAGCACAGTTGAAGTGTTATGCCCTGTGAATGAATGAAAAAATAAATTCTTCTGATGGCAACATTCAGAATTTGAAACAGTAGTACAATGACTCTTCTTGTGTCATTTCTCTAAGATAATGAGAATACCAAAACAAATTAAACTAAAGGAACCCTGCGCATTAAGTATCTTACCTGCATTTTTCTCCTCCTTTTACAGCACTTCTGGTCCAATGCACCAGATCCTGCTGAAACAAAATAAGCAGAATGCTAAGGCAAAGGAGAATTTAATTCAGAAGCAATGATAGTCTTTCATTTAATCTCCAGTTTGGTTTCTGAACTACCATCTTCCCTACTGATTTTAGTTCTTTGCTTGTGTCATAGCATTGAGTTCATGCAAGTAATGAGGCCATAGCCACTTTCTACTAAAGTTGATGGATCTAATTCAGTCACAAGACTGTAAGGAATCTGCCACTGGCAACTAGTGTTGCGAGCATGTTGAGGGAGATGATCCTTCCCATCTCAGTACTCAGTACTGGTGAGTACCTGGATTACTGGGTGCAGTTCAGGGCCCTCCAGTGCAAGAGAGAACTGGAAACGCTGGAAAGATTTCAACATAGGATGACCTAGATGGTCATGGAGATGAGGAACTTTTCGTACGAGGAGAGACTGAGAGCTGGGACTATTGAGTTTAGAGAAGATGAGGCCCAGGGGCAATCTTATCAATGTCAATAACTGAAGGGAGGGTACAAAGATGATGCAGTCAGACTGCTTTCAGTGGTGCCCAGTGCCAGGACGACTCTTTCATTAAAATTAATTTACAAAAATGTTTTGTAATAATCACTAAGCCCAAATACGCACATGTTGCGAGGACATTTATTGTCGACGGAAGGAAGACACAGACGCTCAATATGAGTGATCAGTGAACTTCGATTTATTGGATAGCTCAGTTGTCTTTTATCTAACTCAATATAATTAGCTTATACATGTTGCAAAAGCTAAGCTCATGATTGGTTAGTGCATTTCTCTATTTTATCAGCTAGTTTCTCACTCCCATCAACCGAAATAACACAGCTAGTACTTTCCCAAACCTCCAACGGATATCATGTCCTTGTGCCTGATTAGCTCCCAGACGTTACGTACTTTCTCAGACTCATATGAGCTGCGTTCGATACTTTCTTAGCTCGCGACCTCCTAGTTGCTCAACATTCACATGACCTACTTCACTTAACCATTCCTCCACACGCACAATTTGAAACTGACCTGTTTTCCAGTAGTATGATCCAGAGTGATTTCAAGGATCCTCATCAATACAGGAAGAGATGACCTCCAGTATCTTAAGTTTGAGACAAGTGTTTAGAGAGATGGGCTTTGGTGTGGTGATTGATGCTATACATGTAGATAGAAGTGCTTCCCAGACTGTTGCTGATGGAATAATACAGCCCAAAAAATTAGTTGTCATCTCGGACACCCCAAACCTTATAGGCATCAGTAGAAAGAACAAGGTTATTTATAGTCAGTTACTCAACAGAAAGTAGTGACCAACAACACGGATGTGCTTATTTGGGACATCCTCTCCATTTCTGTCTATCTGTTCTGGGTAAGAGCACATTTTGTCTCTTCCAAGGCACAACTCTGCAACAGTCTTCAAAACATGTAAAGCATAGCAAGACCAATGAGTGCTTGCAAACTCAAAAATAAACACTGTTCTTGACCACAAAACATTCATGAAAACCAGGAAGCAGTTGGTTACCAGCCCTGGAACTCTTTGCACTTACTGTATCATGAGAATTCCCTTAAAGTGAAATATGGGCATTTCACAATTCTTAAAATATTGTTATATTTTATACTATATACCTTTACCCATCTAAATGTATATGCTCATACTGTATCTATTACATATATGAATTTATTTTGGTATATATATATATGCATATTACATATTATTTATGCATACAAATTTAAAATATATTATTTTAAATATATTTTCTGGATTTTCATGTGTGCATTTTTTTCCCTCATGTTTAGCATATGTATTTAATAATGATAGAATTTTACAAATTGTTTATTTGTATTCTTCCCTTCCCTTCCCTTCCCTTCCCTTCCCTTCCCTTCCCTTCCCTTCCCTTCCCTTCCCTTCCCTTCCCTTCCCTTCCCTTCTCTTCTCCATTTTATTATGATACAATTTTATTTGAATTTCAGTAAAGGATTATTTCACATAAGTTTGAAATCGCTGATATTTTTCTGTCTTCCTCTAGCAAAGTTTTTTTTGTTTAATTTTAGTTAAGCCTCACTAGCTCAGGAAACAAAATGGCAACATGAGAAACAGGACCAAATATCAATGACTCAGTTTCAGCATTTGATAATAATCCTTCTTAGAACAACAAAGTTTATCTTTTTTGAACTACAAATTCTGTAAATTTATAATGATGTCACTGTATAAGAGGCAAAAACTACTAGGCATTACAGGTTTATTAAACAGTGTATAATGTACAAAAAATACAGACCCTATTTTGTCATGTCACATAGGTTAACAAAAGTTGAAGACAGAAAATAAGTAAATAAATAATTATTTCTTCCTTCCTGCCAAAGTAAGATTGTTCCCCACAGTATAATTTTCAAGTGATTTGCCCAGTCTCATTTTAAATTATTCTAACAATGGGGCTTCCACTACTTCCCTTAGGAAGCATAACTATAGATGACAATTTGACATTCGCATTACACTTAAGTCCCTAGATGACACAGTTCAGTGCAATATGACATAAGATTTATTGTGATGGATTCCAACATTTGACAGGCTTCAATACAAGGTAATATGCTGTGAATAGGTGACTTAAAAGGAATCTTAAACAAAATTCATTGAGCTATGAAGTAAAGGTTGTTGGAAATATTTGAAAGATACAGATTAAAAAATAAGTAAAATAAAATAAGTAAAATAAAATAATATTTAAAAAATAAACACAGAAAATCTTTCTGAGCATTAATTCTACATACAATTCTGTGTCATGGATGGGTATTTGCAAGTTCAACTCCTACCATTTGAATTCAGTTCACTAAGCTCTAGATAGGATCAAAACAAGAGCCAAAAGTCAAAGCCTATGTTAAATAAAGCCTATGTTAAAAGCCTTCAATGTTAAAAGACTAAGATCTGGATTATGAAAGATGTTGGAGAGATGAAAATAAAAACCTAACAGCTGTATATTTAGTTACTCACTAATGTTAAAGATCCAACTCTTAGATCTCTTAGATTTTTATTTATTTATTTATTTATTTAACAGATTTTAACATCTGGCTCTACATATCTTTGCACCAGCAGATGGAAAACAAAGCAGAGACAGAGAAGTCACTCACCTTCTGACAGCAGTGCTGGTAGGGTATTAGGACTGTTTGGTGGTTTTAGACATGATCATATTGTAAACAAACACTACAAACAATAAATAAACAAGTAAGAGAAACTGAGCCGTCAGGAAACCAATGGAGATAAAACAGAGGAATGTGGTTTGCACAACTAATCTAATGTCTAGTTAAAATGAACAAGTTTTGAGGAAGTCATCAAGGCCTATAGGGGCCAAATTACGAAGAAGACACTCAGACATGCCCAAGCATATTGCTGATGAGGTATACCTTGGAAGTTGTGGATCGCGGAATATTTCTTTCATGACAGAGCTGATTTTATAAAATATTACAGGTTTTGTAACATCTAATCTAATTTATACAAACACGTTTTCCTCTCCAGCATCCTCTGCAATTTTGTCGCATGCCTTGTTAGCCAATCCTCTACCGTGTCTGAGAGGTTTGCACTGATTACCCAAGTAGCCTTTGGTGTCTCAGAATATAAATAGGCTCCATCTTGTCCTTATGGTCCATGAATTATTTCTTCTACTTGAGCAACCCATTCACATGGAAGAAATCATTCTGACATTTTAGATAAAACGAAACATAGGACATTCTTTACAGGTCAGAGCCACTGTTCAGTAAGGCACAGGTCCCAGTGGTTCAATCACTTATCAGTATATGTTTTCTTACAATGTTAGCTTATTGGAACTGGACCCTCCCATGGTTGTAAGTAAGGTGAAAGTTCTTTCTTGTCTTGGGCTGTCCTTTTAGATTACTGTGGTGGAGGAATGTCAGTTACAACAGCTAATGGCATAAAAGAGAATGAGGCTACAGAACATCACATCCTCATGGCTTTGCTACCTCCACCCATTCTGAGAAATGAGAGACTCATTTAAAACTGTCAAATGGAAGTCAGTTTTTGCAAAAGACAAAGCACAATCCAAATATGAATCAATATTCTCATGAAAATCCATTTTGTTCACTCTGTTTCTGCACCATTATATATATATATTTTTAATATATTTTTATATTACTTATATATTTTATTAATGTATTTATTTATTTATTTTTGTAATTTCAGGAGACTTTTTTTTTATTGTGCTTAAGTTGATGATATATACTTCTTCCTTTTTCACACACACACACACACACACACACACACACACGTATTAACAGTATTCACACTGAAGAGAGTTCTAAGACCTTTTGCTGACTATAAATTGTATAAGTTTGTGATTTTTCAGATTTTAAGCACTCCTTAAGAATTATCTTTGAAAATATGTCTGAAAAGTATGGTAGCCTTTTAATATAAATCAAGGGCTTCAGTAAACTAATCTTAATGCCATTTTTGTTTGGAAAAGAGGGAGATCTCAGGAATGGTAGAAAAAAAGTTAAAACAGTGTTTAGGTACGTACTGATCATTTTTGGCCAGAAAAAAAAAAAAAAAAAAAAAAAAGGCAGTCAGATAGTACATACTTATTAATAAATTGTATGTTAACATGACAAAATATAATTTGAGCACTGCACAAAAAATTTAACCCTCAGTCCAATTTATTGTTTTTATTTCAGGGAGAAAATAATAATAATAATAAAAATAAAATAAAAAAATAAAAAAAGAAAGGGAAAAAATGATAGAGAATTGGTGAACTGACAAAATGAAGAAGTAGTTTTTAAACTTATTGTTTCTTCATTATTAGTAAAATAGATCTTGCAGCTTGAATCATGACAGGTTGGGATATACATTGTGAAAAACATCATTTGATATTTTTCCCCCAAACATACCTAGCCCTTGGTCATAGAATCACAGAATATCTGAGTTGGAAGGGACACACAAGGATCATTGAGTCCAACTCCTGGGTCTCCAAAGGACTCCCCCTCAAAACAAACAAACAAACAAACAAACACCTCCCACTTCCCTTGGGAGCCTGCTCAACCACCCTCTCAGTTAAGAACCTTTTCCTGATATCCAGTCTGAGCACAGCTCAGTCTTTTTTTATGCTCCTATATAGTATATAGAAATACCATATAAACTTGTACTTGATATTAAAAAGATACTGCAACTTGAAAAAATAACTTCTTCCTTCACACTATAAAACAATTGGAAACTTTATCCTTGAAGTGGCAAAGTAAGATATTCTTGATAAACAGGAAAAGCACAATTGAAATTGGATTTAAGATGCTTCACATTAATTTGCCTGTTTCCAATTGGTCTCCCTATCTGCAAAGTAATGCACTTTAAGTTTTCTTATGGTTTGCTCGAGATTACTCACTTCAATGAATTTCTGAACTGGCAATATAAGTTGTACTCACTGTTTCTGAAAATGCAGTCTTTCATCTTTAGTGCTAAGAAATGTCTTGAGGGACAATTTTTAAGATTTACCCTTAAAACATATATCTATGTAGGAAATTTCTCTATTTTCTAATTAAATAATAATAATAACAATCAAAAAAAAAAAGTATATAACTTGACTATTCTCTTTCACAATCGATTCTATTATTTGCAATTAAAACAATGTAGAGCTACATCTGTAAAGCAAAGTTCTTTAATTCCTTCAACAAATTACAATGTTTTTTTACTGAACATCAACATATATACCAAAGAAGTTAAGAATAAAACTTATGAAAAATGGAGCAATGGAAATTTGAGCATTCTAAGTCTAAGCATTTGCATTTTTGAAAATCACTAACGCATATATAATGGATAATTTTATTCAGACTATTTGGAAAGCTAAGAGTATAGACTACAGCTAAATAACTGGAAGATCAAAGAAAATGACCAAAGCTTATTTTTGGTTGGCAAGTTGCTTCTCCAATAACACACAGGTTATACTTCTAGACTTTCTTGAGGTTATTAATACTCCACAAATGTAAAATTACAGTAATGTGTCAGGCTTCTCTTTTTAAAGGTTAAATGAATAGTGGATTAGAATTTAATAAGTAAACTTACATGTATTTTTACAGGGTTGTCAACATGAGACATATTTAACTAATGTCCCAACTGTAGCACTGAACTCTTCTGCACTGTCAGTTATGGCTTTTCAAGGATTTCTCACTTTGAATCTAAGGGTTTTCCAACTCTTCTCCAAATATTTATTTCTTGCAGAGCCTACTTAATGTACTGTCTTAATTCCAGTTCTGTATTTTCTGGGGCAGAAACTGCATGATCTTTGTACTACATATGGCCTAACATAATAATACTGGATAGATGGTTTGTAAAAAAATGCAGCAGTGCACAGGTGACAGTGTAAACTCTGCATTAAAGGCAAACATTTATAAACTGCATTCAAGTTTTGAATGACCAAAAAAAAATATTTTTGAACTTGGGTAGGAGTAAGAGAATATTATACAAATAGCTCATAGTTCTTGGATATCCATTCTGCTCTCTGGTCAGTTTTTATCTTCATTCTGGGTCCTACTACTAGAGAGGTTAATGATTATCTACATTAGGGCAAATGGGGCATCCTAATGCTTTCATTTAATTAGCTACTTTTTCTCAGTACTGCTTACTTTCTGATTTGAAAGGGGACAAGATATTATATTTCAGTCTTTCCTTTCTTCTGCACCCTTTTCGTAAATAAAAATGAGTGCATACAGATTTATTGCCTTTGCTAATCATACTTCTGACTGTTCATGCCTTGCTTAGAACTTTCTTTTTTACCTGAATAATTATGTGAAGGCAGATTCATTGCTTGGAGCTTGCCTAAGGCATTGCATCTCAACATAGAGGATTGGCTGAGTCCTAGTTTTACTGCAGTATGTATTCTCAATGCAGAACAGAGTATGCATTCACTTAAATTCTTCCATTCAGCTACTAGAATGTTCAAAACTACAGAGGTTATTTTCCTTGCTATCACTCTCTTTCCATTGTCTATGAGTTGTTCTTTCATACTTCCTGTCATTTCATTTTGCTTTTGCTTATCAATAATGTCTTAATCAAGCTATCTAAGAGGTCAATAGATAAAGTTTTCTGTTTGTTTGTTTTAATAACACTTTCTATTGTTCTTTAGCTCTGTTTAGAACAATGATCCAGTGAGGCTGTGAGCACTCTCAACCTCTTTTCATGTCAAAACATAACAGCTTTCAGTATTATCAGCTCTCTAAATGCCAAATTGTTTGATTATTAAAATAGAATTTACAGTAAGGCGTCCTTACGCAATTTGGGTTGAAGAAAGAAGAAATCTTGCAGATAGTCTTGCTTGCTAACTGAACAAATTTGAACAGGCTATCAGATTACTGCTTAGATATTTTTATTTTATTTGCTTTATTTCCATTAGATGACCCTTTAATTGACAGACAGTCAAATCAGAATTTCTTATATATTGAGGTAAAGTCAAATACATGTGAAAGTCAAATATGAGTTTTGCTGTGTGACTAATACTGAACACTGATATGTAGTACAAAACCTTTTGACTTTCCAAGATGGCTTTGTTGTTGCTAATCACAATGATATTTTCATAGTAGTTTCCACATGGAAGTAACACAAATATGTCCACAACTGTGCAGTCAATATTGTGGCCTTTTAGTCTATGAAAAATCTCACTAACTTGGATAATTCTTAACTTTGCAGAAGTAATTAATAAGTTCATGAGTCCACTCTAGATGGCAGGAGGAGACAGTAATGTAATCTATGCAGATCAACTTTCAGATAAAAGCTCCTTCAACAACTTCCTAGATGATTTAAACACAGTTAGAAAAAGTACCCAGCACATATTGTAAGATAAGACAGCAAAAAATACTGTGACTTTCTCATGCAATGTGGCTTATGCAATCTGGCAGCCAGCCTGGATGCTGCTTCCCTTTCTTCTTCCCAGGAGCCTCTTCCAAGGTTCTACATGAATAAAATACTATCCCTGCTGATATGCAGTTATTAAGAAAAAATGTAGTTCAAATGTTAATGTAAACCTAGCTGACTCCTTCTGTAACCATTTACTTGCCAACCAGATAAGGTTGGCAAGTAAAGGAAATACTGTATTAGACAAAAATAGATGAGCTTTCTGGCACAGAAAATATTTCAAGTCTGACAAACTTCTGGCCTCAATGACAGAATTGGATATTTTATGGGGTTTCTCAAACAGGAAAAAGTATTTTGCACCTATGAAGAGGGAAGGATGCATTGTAAAGGGGAAAGATGAAGTAGTTATTTTCTATGAAGAAGGGATAAGGACTTTTTTAAAAATACAGCGAAGGACAGGGTGTATGCATTAACAGGTAGAATGAGAAACCATGAGAAAAAGGTTATAATGTCACAAAACCCTATGTTTATAAAACGCATGATTTAGCATCCATTGGAGTGATTAGTTCTCAGACTCACCTACCCAATGCTTTTGTATATCTTACTAAAGAGAATGAGAGATCAGAGGTTGAGTGGTTATTTTTCAAGATGTAATTTTCTAATGAAAAATGAGTGTTCTTTTGATCTGTCTCACTTCTGTGTAGGTCCCTCACTGTGATCCCAGTCACAGCACCCCAGGGGTTGATCTTTTATGCCTCATTCAAGCCTGGTGCTGAGGAATGCCACCATCTAGCCATCCTGGTAAGTAGTAGGATGATCTGTGTGAACCAGAGAGATGAAATGCTGCAAAGGCCATCTCCCCAGCTTTAGGGAGATGCTCATTTCAGCTCTGGCTCTCAGCCCCATTCTTGTCTGTGCCCCTCTCCCACCCACTGCCATTACCTCCCCACTGGGCCTTAGGGATTTCTTCCCTCTCAGGGCTGTGGCTGGCCCTGGTCCCCCAACCTTGGCCTGAACCACTTCCCCGTTGGCAGAACCAGGAGGCTGTGCTGGGAGTGAGGGCACTCTGAGCTCCCCACACCCTGCCCCTGCCCAGCACCCTGCCCTGCTACTCCCTGACAAGAAGGATCAACTAGTCACGGTTGGAAGGTAGTTGTTTCATCTTAAAATTTGTCTTCCCACCCACAGTACAGTAGTTGGCTTAGTAAATAATGTAAAATGGACAGATCTTGCCATGTTTAAATTCCTAGATAATCAGAACTCTAACAGAACTGCCATGCAATGCCATTTCTTGAGATCTTTCTCTTGTAGATGCCTCACACATCTGTGTCAGACAGCCCAAGATTGATCCACTTTTTGTTTCTCTTCAGATCTCTGTCCTTCATCATCCTTGTCTCAGAAACTCAGGTCACTGCTCTTTATTAGTTCCCCAGAGCGATAGGTATCAGGGAAGAGCATGAACACCAACCTGAGAAGCCTCCCTGTGGTTGTCTGTAGATCTCTTCCTCTGAATGTAACAGACTTGCTCAGCCTCTGGACACTTGTCATATTTTTGCCTGATTACTGACCCAACTGCAAATTTCATCTAAACTGACATCACCTAAAGAACAGAGCAAAAACTTGTTAATAGAAATGAGATCTGTCAGAATACTTTGTACCAGATTAATTTCCTGATTTAGCAGTGTTGAATTTGATAGCTGTCTTAGGGCTGAATTTGTCTCTATCATTTAGTGACTAATTAAAAAGGCACCATAAAATGGTGCCTAAAATGGTTCTCTAAAATGTCATGGCAAAGACATCAAAGTGTCTTCCTGAATGCCTCTCCAACATATCAGTGTTACACTTTGGCAGGAATGCTTTTTCAAACAATGCACAGACTACTTGCAATCCAAGATCTTCCCCCTCCTCCTTCTTGCCATTACTAGTCTGTTAGAAATAAAACCAATGCAGCATATTTCACAAGACTTCCAATCTTTGAAAACATACTGAATTAAATAAACCAAACAAACCAGTAATGGCATATATCGAGAAAGAGAATTATGGTCATAGGGAATGGGTCATAAAGTTGAAGATCTGAGACTTGAAATAAATATCCTGAAAATCTACATTGTTCTTAAGTACATGAAAAAGTAGCCTGTGTCAGCAACCATTTTGTTTCAGAAAAAGGCAGAAGGGAGTCATAAAGTTTGCAAAGCGCTACTGAAAGGGAAAACAGCTCCTAATGTCAAGCAGATAGCTGATGCTAAAATGGCTGTTAAATGTTATGTTCTAGACTGTAACCCTAATAGTGAATTTACTAAATAGAGAACATTATAAATAAATACATAAATACTTGTATGTTTATATATATATATATATATTTCTGTTAAGTATCTCTATGTTTGATGTGAATTAAATAATGGAGCTTCAAAATGCATCAGTAATACAGACACATAATTACACTCTCTTCATGTATACTGAAAAAGAAGTTTGACAATGAAATAGTTTCACTATGAAATAGTCAATCTCATGGTTACACAGAAAATCATTAAAAATAAATAAATAAAATAAAATCCTTGGTTTCCTCTGTATTAGAATCATAGAATGGTTTGCACTGGAAGGGACCGTAAATATCACCTCATTCCATTGGCCGGGGAAACTTCAACTATAAGTTTGCTCAGATCCCTATCCAACCTTGCCTTGAACATTTCCAGGGAGGGGGAATCCACAACTTCTCTGTGTGATTTCTTCCAGAATCTCACCTGCACACAGTAAAGAATTTCTTTCTAATATCTAATCTAAATCTACCCTCTTTTAGGTTAAAAACATTGCTTCTTGTCCTAACACTACACACCCTGACAAAGAGTACCTCTCCAGATTTCTTGTAGACCCTCTTTAAGTACTGGAAGGCTACTATAATATCTTCACAGAGCCTTCTCTTCTCTAGGTGAATGAGGCACCTCCTCAGGACAAATACTTATACAAATACTTATGCAAGTATCTATCTCTCAGGCCTAAGTTTCTATCTCATTGTAGAGAAAGTCTAAATACCCAATGTTAAGTAAAATTTTAAACAACCAATGTTAAGTAAAATTTTAGATGGCTATGGAAAGTGAGAATTTATCCAGTCTTAATTTTACTAGAAATAGGTAGTTAGAAATGAGACCTATTCTCACCTGATTCTTGGAGATGCCAAGTAGACCTATTTGACCAAATTTAAAACTATTTGATTTTAACAACTTAAGAAGAAATATTATTTTACCTCTATCTCTCTCAATCTTAGGGTGACACTTTTTCATGCTCAGTGATCCTGTTTGGCAAAGTGAGGATTTTATGTAGACTAAACACACTATCAAGTTTAGCATTTCTAATATTTAGGTTATGTTGCTCTGTTATGGACAGGAAAGACTTTTGCCACTGATGTCAGTGTAAGCAGAAACATACTTAAACAAATTGCAGGAAAACAGAACACTTTCACTTTTCACTGTAAAAATAGATGCCTACTGACTTGAAATCTCCTGTGTTCTGTAGTTTTCTTCTCAGATTTTACCATGCCTATATTGCATATTGTATCTCAGGAAATGTCTGAGTCTATAAAATGTTATTTATTAGACAAAAGACAATTTTGTGTGTAATACAGCATACATCTACAAATCTATATTTATACTAGTGTATCAGCAGGGAACAATGTTTACATAAAATCCACATGAACAGAATATTACAGTAATTTTTTCAAACCTCTTTGAGATTCAGTACAACTTCTTTCTAATTAGATGTGTTCTGTACATGTACATATAAATTTTGTGAATGGCTTGAACATGCCAAACATTCTTGTTTTAATTAGAACAAAGAAGAGTGATGGTTTAAAGAGCAAAATTTAATGTTAAATTCAATTTAATGGTAAAATGAAACCAGCAAGAGACACTGGATATTTTAGTGAAAAGCAAATGAAATATTACGCACTGTAAAAATGCACAAAGTAATAAGAGAATTCTAAAAGCTCCCCAGGATATCAGGAAAAAAAAAAAAAAAAAAAAAAAAAAAGAATTGAAAAAGAATTTAATTATATTGGATTATTTTATTTTTTCTCATTTCTGTGAAAGAAAAAGAAATTAGGAGCTGAAATAGCAGTTCTGAATGTATGCTGCCTTGTGATAGTGAATTTTGTCTTTATATATATATAAATATATAAAAGATAAAAGGGGGCAAGGGAGCACAAACAAACAAACAAAACTGTATCTGTAAATAACAGTAATTCGGTTTTACAAATTAGAGATCACAGAATGGTTGAGGTTGGAAAGGACCTTTGAAGATCATCTAGTCCAATCCCCCTGCCAAGCAGGATCACCTAGTACATGTTGCACAGGATCGCATCCAGGCAGGTTTTGATTATCTCCAAAGAAGGAGACTCTACAACCTCTCTGGGCACACTGTTACAGTGCTTTGTCAACCTCACAGTAAAAACGTGCCCTCTCATATTTAGCCAGAAGTTCAGGTGTTTCAGTTTGTGCCCATTGCCTCTTGTCCTGTCACTAGGCACAACTGAAAAAAGGCCGGCCCCATCGTCTTGACACCCTTCCTTCAGCTATTTGTACACATCCACTCTTGGTCTTCTCCAAGCTAAACAGGCCCAGCTCTCTCAGCCTCTCCTCTTATGACAGGTGCTCCAGTCCCCTAATCATTGTAATAGCCCTCTGCTGGACTCGCTTCAGGACTCCCCTATCCTTCTTGTACTGGGGAGCCCAGAACAGGGCACAATAGTCCAGGTGTGGCCTCGCCAGGGCTGAGTAGAGGGGCAGGATCACCTTCTTTAACTTCTAGCAACGCTCTTCTGAATGCAGCCCAGGATACCATTGGCCTTCTTGGCCACAAGGGCACAATGCTGACTCTGGTTAACCCTCTGTTCACCAAGACTCTCAGCTCCTTCTCTGCAGGGCAGCTTTCCAGTGGGTCAGCTCCCAACCTGTACTGGTGCTTAGGGTTTTTCCACCCTAGATGCAGCATTCTGCATTTGCCTTTGTTGAACTTCATGATATTCCTCACCACCAATGCTTCAGCCTGTCCAGGCCCCTTGGAATGGCAGCACAGCCCTCAGGTGTGTCAGACATTCTCCCCAGTTTTGTGTCATACACAAACTAGCTGAGGATGCACTCTATTCCATCGTCCAGGTCATTGATGAATACGTTGAACAGGACTGGACTCAGTGCAGACCCGTGGGTGACACCACTAGCTACAGGCCTCCAACTAGACTCAGCGCCACTTATCACAGCTCTCTGAGCTCTGCCATCCAGCCAATTGTCAATCCATCTCACTGTCCTGTCATCTAGCCAGCACTTCCTGAGCTTGCCTATGAGGATGTTAAGGGAGACAGTGTCAAAAGCCTTGCTGAAGTCAAGGTAGACCACATCCACTCCCACTCCCTCATCTACCTAGCTAGTCATCCCATTGCAGAAGGCTACCAAATTAGTGAAGCATGATCACCCCTCGGTGAATCCATGCTGACTACTCCTGATAACCTTCTTATCCTTCGTGTGCTTTTAGGTGACCTCCAGGATGAGTTATTCCATCACCTTTCAAGGGATGGAGGTGAGGCTGACTGGCCTGTAGTTGCCTGGGTCCTCTGTCATGCCCTTCTGGAAGACTGCTGTGACATGGGCTTTCTTCCAGTTCTCAGGCACCTCTCCTCTGTTCTCCACAACCTTTCAAAGATGATGGAGAGTGGCCTAGCAATAACATCAGCCAGCTTCCTCAGCACCCGTGGGTGCATTCCATTGGGGTTCATGGATTTGTGGATGTCAAGTGTGCTTAAATGATCTCTGACCCGATCCTCCTCAACCAAGGGAAAGTCTTCCTTTCTCCAGACTTCCTCTCTTGTTTTCAGCACCTGAGATTCCTAAGGGCTGGTCTCAGCAGTAAAGACTGAAGCATTCAGTAATTCTGCCTTTTCCATATCCTTTATCACCAGAGCACCCACTCCATTCAGCAGCAGGCTGACATTTTCCCAAGTCTTCCTTTTTCTACTGATGTGTTTGAAGTCCTTGTTGTCCTTGACATCCTTAGCCAGACTTAATGCCAGATGGGCCTTGGCCTTCCTTGTCACATCCCTGAATACACTGACAATGTTCCTGTATTCCTGCCAAGTGGGAAGTCCCTTTTTCCACATGCTGTGATACTTCTGTTTGAGTTTTTCTAGGAGCTCCCTGCTCCTAGGGAGCTCCATGCAAAAGGGGCAGGAGACACAGGTCTCCTGCCCCTTTTGCATGCCTTCATACTCAAAGGGATGCACAGGAGCTTGGAGGAAGTGATGCTTGAATATAGACCAGCTGTCTTGGACCCCCCTTCCTTCTAAGGCCCTAACCAATGGGATTTTTCCAAGTAGATCCCTGGAAAGGCCAACATTTGCTCTCCTGAAGTCCAGGATCACAAACCTATGTTTTGTCCTGGTTCCTCCTTGCAAGATCCTGAACTCCACCATATCGTTGTCACTGCAGCCAAGGTCGCCCCTGACCTTCACATCTCCAATCAGTCTTTCCTCATTTGTTAATAAAAGGTGCAGCACCTTTTATTGTTGGCTTCTCCACCACCTGTGTCAAAATGTTGTCATCAATGCACTGCTGGAACATCCTGGATTTTTTGTGCCTAGCTGTGTGGTCTCCCCAGCAGATATCAGGCTGGTTGAAGTTCCCCAATTGCTTATAATTGAGAGGTTACTTCTAGCTGCCTGTAGAAGGCTTCATCTACTTCCTCTTCCATATCAGGTGGCCTGTAGTAAACACCCACAACCGTATCTGCCACAGTAACCTGCACTTTAATAAGGGCTGTAAGCTCTCAAATTGCTCTTCATTCACTCCTGGGCAGAACTCCACACATTCCAGTTGCTCTCTCATAAAAAGAGCAACTCCATCACCTCGTCTTCCTGGCTTGTCATTTCTAAAAAGCACGTAGCTTTCCATGACAGCCTTCCAGTTGTGTGAGCTATCCCACCATGTCTCCATGCTTGCAATGAGATCGTAGCCTTGTGACCACACACGCATCTCCAGTTCTTTATATATGAGATGGTCAAAAGTTTTCTGAGGTTTCCTTTCTTGCTAGAAAATCTCATTTGTCCTGAAGGATGTTAACCAATGTTTAAACTCTTGATATATGGATTGTATATATACATCAATAAAAAAGTTTTCTGTTATTTTTTGTATATTTTTATTGTATGTCCTTTCTTATTTTCAAGTGACTCTGACACATTGTAAGAAACTAATATCAAGCTAGAAATTCTGAAAATATCTTTTCTGAAAGTAAATGAGAAATTCTATTTTAGGGGGAAATTATTATTTTTTGTAGTTGTTATTTCTAGATTAAAATATTAACAGTTTGAAAGTTGTCTTGTAACGTCATATTGTCTCACAATGAGTTAAGATAAAATTATTTTATAAACCTATATTGGGTTTATGTGACAAGGTTTTGGTAGCCACTGCCCCATGTGGGATCAGAGCCAGCTCCAGCTGGCTCCAAAAAGACCAACCTCTGACCAGAAAAGGGCCAGTGAGTGACATTAGTTGTGCCTCTGTGAAAGTACATTTAAGAAAAGAAAACCACTGCTGCTCACAGCATCTGGGAGAGTAAGGAGTGAGAAACAGCCCTGTAGACCCATGGTCAGTGCAAAAGGAGGGCAAAAGGTGCTCCAGGCATGCAGTAGCAGTTCCCCTGCAGCCTGTGGAGAGGCCCCTGGTGGAGCAGGCTGTCCCCCTGCAGCCCATGGGTCCCACATGGAGCAGATCTCCACGCTGCAGCCTGTGGAGGAGTCCCCAGTGGAGCAGGTGGATGTGGCCTGGAGGAGGCTGTGGCCCATAGAGAGCTCCTGCAGGAGCAGGCCCAGGGCTGGAGCTGCAGCCCGTGGAGAGGAGCCCACACGGGAGCAGGGGGTTTGGGGGGAGTTGCTGCCTGTGGGGGACCCGTGCTGGAGCAGTTTGCTCCTGGGGGATGGACCCTGTGGTACGGAGCCATGTGGGAGCTGCTGCCTGTGGGCAGCCCTCACAATATCAGTTTGGGAAGGACGGCATCCTGTGGGAAAGACCCCACATGGAGCAGGGGCAGAGAGTGGCTGTAAAGAAGTGGCAGATAACAAAACATCATGGACTGACCACAGTCCCCATTCCCTTTTCCCCTTTACCACTCAGGGGGACGAGGTAGAAGAGGATGGTGTTTTTAATTTGCTTCTTAGTTTCTCAATGTTCTAGTCTGCTAGTGATAACCAATACATTATTCTTCCTATGTTGAGTCTGTTTTGCCTCTGACAATAATTGGTGAGTGACCTCCCTGTCCTTATCTCAACCTTTGAGCCCTTTCCATCATCTTTTCTCCCTCTTTCCCTTTGAGAAGGGAGAGTGAGAGAGTGGTTGTGGTGGACTTTAGCTGCCCAGAAGGGTAAAACAACCAGAAAGCCATATCAACAAAACATGTCATTATGGGGGAACTGAACAAACAAACAACATCCCCTCCAAAACAAACAAACAAACAAACAAACAAACAAAACCTTCCTTGTGATCCGCTGTGCGAAGAGCTGTCCGCAGTGTGCAGAAGCAGACAGGAAGGAGAGACTGTAGCACAGTGAGTGACCTAGCCTCTTTTATTCTGAAGGTAAAGGCTTGACTTGACCAGAACACCTGGTTTCAGTATAAGAAAGTTTGGTAGTGGATGTTTTCCTACCTATTGGCTTTAAGTAACTTGTCCCCATTCCCCTCATGAGTCCCCCTCACCATAAAGAAAAAAAAAAATAAAAAATCTGCTTTGAGTAATTGTGAATTCAAGGGAACTATTCAAAAATAAAAATAAAAATATGTCTACTGTAATAGTGTTTTGCAGTATTCCAGTATTTTTATTTTACAGTTAGGACAGCTTGCTGTGAATTTCCATTTTTCTGTTCCCTTCTAGTTAATATTACAGTATTTTGAATGAACAATGAACTAATTAATGAGAATAGTTCTTTCAGAGAACTGGGGAAGGCAGATAAGTGGCTGTATGAATAGATTGATCCAACCTAAATGATTCTATGATTGTATGATTCCATATGTCAGTTATGGCTACTTATCATTCTCTGATGTGTGTGAGTGCTGGAACTAAGTATAAAAATGTGTCATCACAAGAAATAGCAAAATAAAGGTGATTGTATATTTAAGTGTGCATGCATGTCCATTAATATATTCTTTTTATGTTATTTACATGAGTTAGCAATATGTTAGTCTGCAGAAATGTATATATACACTATATGTACAAAGCTATATGTACAAAACTATAGAAAATATGTAGGTTCTCTATGTATATACGTATATAAAAAGTAAGTGTATAAAATTGTATTAAAGTATGTAAATTGTATTTTCTTATATAAACTCTTGAGTATTGCTTTAGTCCAGAAACACACTGAGCTCATGGTCCTTTACTCAGCACATAATTAAGTTTATAAGTAAACCTCGTAGGCCTCACCAAATTAGAAACTTGTGCTTTGCTAGAAAATAGTATAAGCAGTAAGTGTGAGTCCAAAGCATTCCTTAAACGGTCCAAAGATTTATAATTTATAATTTTCTGGTTTTCTAAAATGATTCTTATTTATTTATTTGTTTATTTATTTATTTTTCTGAGATAAACTAGATGATGCTTCCATTTTGCAACAGAAGCTTAAGCATCTTATTAACACGTACATCTAGAACAAAATAAAGTATAAGTTTTTTGATCTACAAAAGAGGAAAATAACATTGTGGGTATCTGGAAACCAAGTTGACTTCAATAAATTTAGTTTAAAAATTGACTGTTTATCCATTTTACTGATCCAGCATATGCTGTTATTGATCTGAAATTTGCATCTAGTGGTTTGTCATGGTGCTTCACAGTCCTTAGGAAGGAGAATGGTTTAGCTGATACTTATCCCTAAATCACATTAGTTTAGATATGCTGAACACAATTTATAAGGAAAGGGATGAGGAAATAGAGGGGATGGGATGAGGGATAAGGAAAGGGATACTGTCTATTCCTCTGTTGTTATAATATTTTCTTTGAAATAATTAATTAGATTTGGAGACAATGTTTTACCTGAGAAAATGTTTGGAATGACCTAGATCATCTCAACCATCATATGCAGCCTGTTAGCTGCATATGTTCAGGATCAAAGATGCATTCAGATGCATTAGTTCAGGATCAAAGGGAAGACCTTTAGAGGTTAATTAGGGATAAATACTGCAGTTAGATAAGGAAAGGGTTGTGACCAGTCTTCATAAAAGGGAAAACAAAGAAGTAGAAAAATAAATTTTCAAAGAAAAAATGTTGCCTGTACAGGACATGTGAAGGTTGTAAGATAAACTAGGAAAAGGGTGGGGAAGACCACTCCAAGACTACTGAGTTTAAAAAAAAAAAATCAGGTAAAAAACTTAATATGTCCTATTTCAGTTTAGTGATATTGAGACTATTGTTCTGTAAGTAAATTTGAGACACACTTTTAAATTTTTATAATTGATTCTGACACTGTTTTGGTTCAGGTAAATAAGTGATGTTCCCAAAATACCCAGGATTCTTCTCAGGAGTCAGCACAGGCAAGGTACCACTCTTGTAGGCAGTTTGGATATAGCTACTACTTTTCTGTGGAGGAATGGTTAAGTGAAATAGGACAAGTGGATGTTGGGCAGTTAGGAGGCAATGGGCTAGTGAAGTACCGTACTCAACTCACATGAGTCTGGCACGTATGCACCTGGCTGAGAGCCAATCAGGCTTAAGGACACGATGCCCTTGAGCGATTGGGAAAGTCCCTAAGGCGGGACGGTGGCTAAAAGAAGGAGGAACTAACTGAAAAGAGCGGGAAATGTTAGCCAATCCTGAGCTTAGTTTTTGCAATATGTATGAGTTGATTATGTTCGAACTAGATAAAAGGCGACTGAGCTATCCATTAAAGTTGAAGTTCATTGTTCACTCATATTGAGTGTCTGTGTCTTCCTTCCGTCGACAACAAATTGGCGCCTGAACAGGGACCGGTCTGAATGGGATTTGGACACTGATGGCAGTGATCCTGGGCCACGTGTTGGACGGAATAAGGGAGGAACCGGTCCTGCAACGCAGCCCAGGAGGTGGAAGGGACAAGAATCCCCGCACCTGCGTCTGGAAGGTGAAAGGGACGTGGAGTCCCCGCACCCGGGAGAGGATCCTGCCGGTCACGCGTTGCCGAGGTCTGAAAGGTGAAAGGGACAGGAGTCCCCGCACCCGCAGCTCGGAAGGTGGAAGGGAGTCCCCGCACTCGGGATGAGCCTATAAAGGGTCCCGCCGGAAAAGCGCCGCTGAGGTCTTTGCAAAGGCTGCAACTGTATATATAAAGGTATGAAAGACAAGCGGCGTATAATTTGCTCAGATGCTTTTTAGAAAAGCGGAGCATTTTAGATATAGATTGTAAAAAAGAATTACCAGGTTTATTAGCATATGCAGTAGCGCAGGGTTGTTTTACAAATCCTGATACAGTTTTTTGAACAAGCAGAGTGGCGTAAATTTGGGGACAAATTGTTTGATGTTATGATACTAAGTCTGCTAAAAAATTTATTGAAGCCTTGGAGAACAGTCACTAGCGCTTTAGCTACACATCAGGCTGAGCAGGGAGTCGCTGCTGCCGCTACAGAGCGACTGGGATTGCCGGGAAGTGCGGGAGCTGGGGATTGCCCACTGCCGCCTTCAGGGAGAACGGTAACGCTGCCTCGGGGCTACGGGGCAATGGGAGCTTCCCCACCCCCCTCAGTCACCACCACAAGCAGCGCTGCGCTTGGAGCTCACCGTGTGGCGAGTCGGCACAGAGCAGAGGGACGGACATCAGGACCCTGCAGCCTGTCTGACGTAACCATGGAAGCAGCGGCAGCTGTGCTGCTTCTCTCTGGCATGTTTTTGATCTGTGGAGACCGTGCATGGCAAGGAGTACCAACCAATGCTTTTGGAGGACCGTGTTACCTAGGGCGACTCACACTTTTCACTCCAGATTTACACTCGTGGCAGAACTCGACAAGGAGCAGAAGAATTAAACGAGAACTAAAAACTTTGGGTTCTGACTGTAATGATGATGTAGAATTGTGGGGTAAACGAGAACTAAAAACTTTGGGTTCTGACTGTAATGATGATGTAGAATTGTGGGGTCCAGCAGAAAGATTCTTTGCTTCTTTGGTGCCTGGTGTGGGAACTGCACACGCTTTGACTAACATTAATAAGCTTGCTTGTTGGGCTGTTAAACAATCAAATGTAACAACACAAGTTCTTTCTGAAATGTCACAAGATACGGAGAGTCTAAGACATGCTGTATTGCAAAATAGGGCCGCTATTGATTTCTTATTGGTGGCTCAGGGACATGGGTGTGAAGATGTAGAAGGAATGTGTTGCTTTTATCTTTCCGACCATGGTTAGTCAATTCACGACCAGTTGAAATGGTTAAGGGATCATACGCAAAAAACGTAGTACAAGATAGTTGGTTTGAAGGTTGGCTTAAATCTGTTTTTGGGAACATGGGTGGATGAGTTTTGTTAGTTAAAGAGGGACTTCGCTTTCTACTTACAATTATATTGATTATAGTTGCTGCACGTATAATCTTTAACTGCCTAACTAAGAAACTAGAGCAACTCACAGAGAAGGTATTTGTAGCGCAAAATAAAAACGGGGGAATTGTGGAGGAATGGTTAAGTGAAATAGGACAAGTGGATGTTGGGCAGTTAGGAGGCAATGGGCTAGTGAAGTACCGTACTCAACTCACATGAGTCTGGCACGTACGCAGCTGGCTGAGAGCCAATCAGGCTCAAGGACACGATGCCCTTGAGTGATGGGGAAAGTCCCTAAGGCGGGACGGTGGCTAAAAGAAGGAGGAACTAACTGAAAAGAGCGGGAAATGTTAGCCAATCCTGAGCTTAGTTTTTGCAATATGTATGAGTTGATTATGTTCGAACTAGATAAAAGGCGACTGAGCTATCCATTAAAGTTGAAGTTCATTGTTCACTCATATTGAGTGTCTGTGTCTTCCTTCCGTCGACAACAAATTCTTCAGTGTGCTAACAATACTCATGTAGCTGAATTCTGTCCACTGATTTCAAGGAGAAAGCACAGGTGATAGCACTATTGAGTTTACCATAATGTAGCTACCATGGTTCAGTTAGACTCCAAAGTGATTTCTCTGGAGGTAAGAGCTGGTTGTCTTCTGCTGTCCTGGTAGCATCTGAATAAGCAAAAAAAGAAGTCTAAATGGCAGGCATCTGTCTATTCAGCCCATCTTGAAATAACAATAGTGCATGTCACATTTGCCAATTTGCAGCTTGGCAACTGCAAGAGTCACAAAACACAATTTTCACTCTGTAAATGTGTTATATTTAAATGAGAAGGTCAACATAATATATCACTTAATCAAATAAAAACAGTCATTACTGTTGCAGAGATGATCTAGTTCTCTATAAGATTAGTGGAAAACTTCCACAACAGTGGCGCAAAGTCTAGTTGGAGGCCAGTAATGAGCTGAATAACCCAGAGTTCATTACAGGACCCACGGTCTTTTTTAATATCTTCATTAATGATCTGAATGATGGGTTGGAGTGCACCTTCAGTAAATTCATAGATGACATGAAATTAGTTGCAGTGGCTGACTCACTAAAGGGCTGTGCAGCCATTCAGAGGGACCTTGACAGGCTGGAGAGGTGAGCTTACAAGAATCTCATGAAATTCAGTGAGGAAAAGTGCGGAGTCCTGCATCTGGGAAGGAACAACCCCAGGGACCAGGACATGCTGGGGGATGCCAAGCTGGAAATCAGCTCTGCAGAAAAGACCTAGGAGTCCTGGTGGACACCAAATTGAACATGAGTCAACAATGTGCCCTTACCGTTAAGAAGGCTAATGGTGTTCTTGGCTGCATTAGGCAAAGTATTGCCAGCAGGTCGAGAGATTTTTCTGCTCTACTCAGTATTGGTGAGGCCACACTTAGAGTACAGGGTTCAGTTCTGCATCCCTCAGTACAAAGGAGACCTAGACGTACTGGAGAGAGTCCAACACAGGGTCACCAAGACAAATAATGGACAGGAGCACCTGTCTTATCAGGAGAGGCTGGGAGAGCTGGGACTGTTCAGCCTAGAGAATACAAGTCTCAAGGGGGATCTTAGCAACGTCTGCAATGACCTGAAATGAAAATTCAATGAAGGTGTAAGCAGACTCTTTTCAGTGGTGCCTAGTGCCGGGACAAGATGCAATGGGCAATTCTTTACTGTGTGGCTGCCTGAGCAGTGTCACGGGTTGCCCAGAGAGGTTGTAGATTCTCCCTCCTTGGAGATCTTCAAAAGTTGCCTGGGCATGGTTCTGGGCAATATGCTCAGGGTGTCTCTGAGCAGAGAGTTTGAACCAGACAACACCCAGAAGTCCCTTCCTACATCAGCTATTCTGTGATTCTGCCAATTCCTATAAAATTCACGTATATTAAGCCTAAGTGTATTAAGCTTAATAATGTAATTATTAAGTAATTTGACATGGAATTAGTATAAGGACTAGGATAACATTTGTGCTGAAAAGTTTTATGTAACGCTTGTAGGCAGATTTTTTAAAAAAAGTTTCAGTTCTCTACTACCTGCTGGGATCTTTTGATAATTTGGGTGCTTATTTTGTTGTTTAAGTAGCAGCAAATTTACATTGAAAATTCAGGCCTTAAAGCAGTCACTAGTATTTGGAAAAAAGTGATAGAAACAACTCTGGCTTCATAGTTTTCTCACTGTCTTCATTTGAACTAGAATTTTAAAGACATTTTGTTCCCTTTGTTGCTTCTTACTTGGTTTCTTTCTTTTACTTTCATTATTCCTTTCAGATACTTTTTACTTAGGATTAAAAACATACATCAAATTGACTTGCTTCTTACCCCAATATCTCTTAGTTGTTAATCCTCTACTCAGGGAATTCAAAAAAGTATGGTTTCTAACACAATCTTGACTTAATTTTGCTGTATGTTTTCCAAGCATATACATTTAAAAGTAAATGTTAATGTCATAGATGAAATATATATAGCAATAGAGATATGGTTGTATAATCATTTTCATTGTAAAGGTCTTTTCAGCATTAACTTGTAAGTATATATGAGGCTAAAATCTGTTACTTTTCCAGGCTCTAGTTTTCCATGTGTGATCTCAGTTTGTAGGAACCCTTAACTTTTTTTTTTCTTTTTATTTTTTTTTCTTTGTTTTGCTTTCTTCTGTTTTCAAAGAAAAGGAAAAAAAAAAAAGTATACATTTCTGAAAATAAGTTAAATAAATAATTTCACTACACATTTGAAACCTTCTTTCAGTGTTGCTTTTTAAATAGGTTTAATATTTCTTTTAAACATGTTTATGGAAAAGCATACTAAATTAAACAACATCAACAACAAACATCAAAAATAACAACAAACAGAAATTATTACAACTGACCAAAAATAGTTATTTTTCTCGTGGCACTCTTAGATTTAACAAATAAATTTATTCATAGCATTATTCCCAGCATATCTGTAGGAGGCAGGAGCATGATTTCCTTGGCTGTTCTTACCAATTTTTTTTTGTACAGAAGTTTTCCACCAATGTTCAAACTGGAAAGTTTGTAGTGTTTTCTTCCATATATTAGTTGAAAAATGTTACTTTGTCCTATGAACATTTTCTACTGCAGCACACTTTCTAATCTGGGCAAAAGTTTTTCATTTTAACTTTCTAAATGCTTTTCCCTTAGCTTTAGTGCACATAACCATTAAGGGTGTGTCTACAAAAGAAAATATAATTGGTACTCAGGAAAACAGTTTTGCTTAGGATCCTTCACAGTTTCTTGGGTATGTGTACATTCATTCCATTTTTGTTTTATTTGACAGGAAGCTTCCTTTAGTTAACTAAAAAGGATGTAAAGGGTGTTTTTTTGTTGTTGTTGTTGTTTTTGTTTGTTTTTCTGTACCTTAGGAGGTAGCAAGCACCACTGAAGGTGAAAATCATGATGGTACATAGCACAGTTATGCCTTTAGTTTCTGGCAATATAAATCTTAAACTTTTTTTCCTGATATATCCTGAAAACTAGAAAACGTGGTAGTGCCCACTCTTGACTAGTTTATATAAAACTATAAGGGATTATTGTGCTAAATCTTTTTAATGAGCTTTGGAAGAATTTTCCAAGTTTTGATGCATACCTGAGACATGCTGTTGATTTATTGTGGCATGCAACCCATCTCTGTTATCCATTTTTCATCCCTGTGCACCACCCCTGTCCACAAATATCCCACATAAACTCAGGCACTGAAATTTGAAGGGAACTATGGCCCATGTCCGTAAGTCAGTCAGAGCTATGGAAAGAGTGTTGAAAAACTCTTGCTGTACATATAGAAACAACAGTAGAGAATAAACAGATGTTTTACTTATTTCTTTACAAAAGCTTTTTTTTAAAAATCCAAAAAATATAAATAGTACAATGAATGAGACCTTTTATACAGGTTATTTAAATAATTCTCTAGAGTTGCATGGTAAGGACATACTGAATTCCAGATTAGCGTTAAAAATGTTTTTAAATTCACCAGGTGCATTCCCCTAGGATATATAAGCAATCTACTCTGCAATTCTGAAAATGCAATGTTCCAAATGTATTCCAAATGTTGATTGTTCTCGGCTCTTCTATTGGAGAAATCTTGCATTTATCTTCCCCTTCACCACCACCCCAGAATCTACAGAAGCCATAAATGGGAGAATAGCCAAAGTTTTCAAGGAACAAAGTGGTAAGTTTTACCGATGGAAAACAAAATGTTCGAGAAAGACATCTTCCACTTCCATAAAAAACATATTTGGGGGCATTTAGTTAGTCATAGCTTTTAGTTATTCCAGCAGTAAATTAAACCATGGCTTTGCTGTGCAGTGTTACTTCTCCTCTTATATACAGCTAACAAGGCTGTGGGAGGCTGGACTTTGTGGGGAACAGCATAAAGAAACACTATCTCCCAGCATCATTTGCTTAACAGCAGTGGTAAAGTCCATAGAATCTGTAAGCAAAGGATGTCCCCTTGTGCAAGGTATCACTGAGCACAAGACCTGCAATTCTGAAACTGTTTGGCTTGTTGGAAACATAGGATTTATACATGTATATTATGTAATAAATTAATATATTATCCCTATCTGTAATTTAAATCCTAATATCTTACATTTAGCATCATTGATACACGATGTGTGTATAGACAGACTACTATGGAGTCCTTTTCATCACCTGCATTTTAAATCTGCAGAGAGAAAACAGAGCTTGGACCATTTTTATTAATGAAAAGGTCCTAAACTTTTTTTCCACCCCCACCTCATCCCCCACCCCTCCAAAGGGATTGCATTGGCTAATACCATATTCTGCAAACTAAAATTGAATTTAGAAGTTCAATTTAAATCTTGGCAACCCTTCAAGAACATTAAAAACAAATCAGTTTTGGAGAAGCAAGTTGGTGTATTTTAACTTTTTATATAAGTGCTAAAAAATAATTATAATTAAAAAAACTTCACTTTTTGGAATCTGTAGCACATAACCAAGACCCCCCAGCAGTAACCAGGTAACACCAACTTGTACGGATGGTTGGTTGGCTCCTTCCCAGTTGTGAGGATACATTTTTATAAACAGCTGAAACGGCCTCACAACCCTTTTGTTGCTTTTGGACCAGCTGGTACATCATGTCTACAGCTATACACCCCGATACCAAAGAGGGAAATGACATCTAACGTGACTGTCGGCTAAAGCCCCTTAGATCATGGCTGTCGCCAAATCAGGACTGGGAACTGGCAGCCAGAATGGCAGTTGGTTCATGCATATCGGCTCTTCCCAGAACAATTTAATGAAACTGGGATAACATGTTTGTGTCCATGCTCTTTGTTACCAGTCCATGCTCTTTGTGACCAAATACAGTTTGTCCTTGGTAAGCTATAGAGACATAATTAATAAAACACATTAATATAAAGTATGTTTTAAACCTTTTTTTTTTTTTTTTTTTTTTTGTTTAAATGGAAAACATGATGTTAATTTTCAAAGAAGCTGAATCATTCTCTTAATTATTTATAAGGGAGTTATCCTGAATGAATTCTAACGATATCCAAGGTTTTCATAACATGGACTCAATGCAAGTAGAAGCCGTTGTTGCAGAATCTTCCCTTGCACTGATGTATAGTGCAGATAAGAAAATTTATTACAGTGAGGAATATGAAGATTTGTTTAATACTGCAAAGTAAAGAGTGACCTTATTGCGTGAAATGTACATTGCAGAACAAGTAAAAATAAATAATTGTGTGATAGAGGAACTCTTGAAAGATGCTGATCTGCACAGTTTCAACAATAAATTAAATATGTCGCTATTTAGCAAGTTTATTTAGATCTGTGAACACTTAAAAGTTCAGGCTTTTCTTTACCCAGAAATAAGCTACACAGTGAAGGCAATACAAACATTAATTCAAATCTAAATGTGTGTAAATCAGGTTACAGTTTAGCTGCGTTATTATACTAGATAAAATATTACATATGGCAGTACTAAGGAGAAAAGAAGCCTACATGTTAATGGAAACAGCTCTAGGAAATGTATACAGATGTAAAATATATATGAAGTGAGTACTCAGCAGCATAATTCTCAAACACATATCCCAAGCCAGAATCAATTATTCTGTCACAAACATGCTGGAGTTGTAGTCTAGTTGGATTTACATCATTCTACGCCAGATGAGACTGATTTAATACAGAGTTTTGGAATGAATGTTTTGCACTGCTCCTTTATTTGTTGACTATTCTCTAGAGTTATTGAATATTTTTATTTTAAGCAAAAGCATTTTAGTACACTGCAGCTATGCCAGGTGGAAAAATTTAATTGTCTTTTAAGTGTCAGAGCACACTGTTGCACTACTTTTGTAGTTTAAAGTAAAGATACAGAGCAAAAGAATTTCATTGTACACGACTTAAAGATTTTTGTGCATTTGTTTGTTGTGTTGTAGTTGTTGATTTAAGGTCTCTAGCTCTTTTTTTACTTTGAAGGGGGCTTGACTCATTGCTCTTAACTGCATCATCAACAATGTTCCAGTGAATGCAGTAATGTGGCAATATGACCTTATTTCTTGAAAAACTCTTCAGGATGTTTTACCATGAAGTATATCATCTTGTAATAAATGACTAAGTTCCAAATAGGGTTACAATCAAAGTTTACAATTTATTAGATGAATAGAGGTAAGCAAACAGCGCTGGGTGCACCAGGAGTCTCTGCTCCACCAAAATGCACACAAGTTACATCAGGCGGCTGGTTTTTATGCTCCTAGTCATACATATTCTATGGCTATACTATTTTGGAAAAGGCAGGGTTATTATAATTAGTTTCCCGGGACCAGACCATCCCACAGACACATGCGTATCTGTCTCTGGTGGTCCCTCCAGGGGTGGCTCATACTGAAGGCTCATAGTCTTCCTCCTAGGCTTTGTCCTTCAGTCGTTCTTCAGCTTCCCCCCTCTCCTTATTTAGTAGTCTCTGGGCAAGATGTCAGAAAGCTGTGTCTTGTGCAATAGTCAGCAGTTATCTCAAAAAACTCCCCCCATTCTCTTATCTCCCAGACCCAAGTCTCAAGGTTTACCCTTCAAACCCTCTATCAACATGAACTGCTAGACCATTCTTATGCAAGACACGAGAACTATATACACTAACCACTCTGTTTCTCTTGGACTTGTGGTTATTTATATAAGGGTATGTAAGACAGAAGGTCACATTTCATTATGAGGCCCTAGCATTGTTCCACATTGACACAAATCAGATGAACATATTTCACAATCTCTTTTCATGGGTCCTTCTGAATTGTGTTTACATGGCAAAGTTTTGGTAGTGGGGGCTGCAGGGGTGTCCTCTGCAAGAAAAATCCCAGCAGCTGCCCCATGTGAGATAAGGACCAGTTTCAGCCGGCTCCAAAGGAACCCACTGCAGGCCAGAGCCAAGCCAATAAGCAATGTTTGCATCTCTGTGACAGCAGATTTAAGAAAGGGAAAACAACTGCTAAACAATAGCAGTCAGGAAAGCCTGGAGTGAGAAGCAGCCCTGCAGCCTCCAAGGTCACTGCAGAAGGAGGACAAGAGGTGCTCCAGGCAGGAAGCATAAGTTCCCCTGCAGCCTGTGGAGAGGTCCTTGATGGAGGTCCTTCCCTCTGCAGCCCATGGGCCCCACATGGAGCAGATCTCCACACTGCAGCCTGTGGAGGAGCCCCCCGTGGATCCTCTAGTGCACAGATATTTTAGCTGTTGTGCAGCAGTGCTTACACTCAGTCTTTTCAGATTCTCATATCTCCCTGCCTCTGAGGAGGCTTGGGAGTCATGAGAAACTGGGAGGGGACAGAACCAGGACAGCTAACCCAAACTGATCAAAGGGATATTTCATACCATGTGATATCATTCTTAACAATTAATATGAGGTGGCTGGTTGGGGTGGGGGACTGCTGTTTGGGGATGGGTAGGGCATAGGTCAGTTAGTGGTGAGCAATTACATTGTGCATCACTTGCTTTGTACATTATTATTAATAATAATAATTGTTAATATAATTAATATTTCTCTTCCATTTCTATTAAAATGTCTTTATCTCAAGGCATGAGTGTTTACTTTTTCTCCTCCCAATTCTCTCCCCCATCCCACAGTGTATGTGTGAATGAACAGCTGTGTCCAAGATAAAACAGCATTTTATTACCTTTTTTATTTACGATAGTAACAAATTAATCTGTCTCATATGACTGGAATTTCACAGACTCTCACTTATTATTGACTGTTCATCAAAAATTGTTCTATAACTAAAAATTCCCCTATGAACAAACCTACCTAAATGTACAGAAGCTTAAATTTACAACTTCCTGTCTTTGGGTCACTAGAGCTTGTTATTTTAGTTTTTCCTATGAAATCTAATGTAGACATATTCAAGATATCTTTCTAGGTTTTTCTAGGCCCTCTAAAATTTTAGAACAAAAGAAATATTAATGGTGTTACAGACACTTTACCCACATCTACAATTTAGCAGATGTGCCCCGCAGTATTGTCTTCCTACAGTTTAAAAATATTCAAGATTTAATGAGGGAACTTGACAAGTGAAGCAGTGATTTCAAGCACTGCATATAAATCTTTAGTGCAGAGAATTACAGGCTGATTCAGTCTCCCTTATATCATTGTATTGTACAAATGAAATAGCATAGCACATAGAAGAAAAGCTTCAACATTCTCATGACTATTATTCTCTCAAAATGTGTTTCTGCTCTGCTAAATCACAGTTGTTTTAGCAACATATTGGTGTATTCAAGAAGATCTGGCAATTAAGGTAAAAATATATATATTTTACTTGCCAGATTAATTTCAAAAATTTGAGCAGTTTAGACCTGCTTATATAATCACACTGCATTTCTAAATTTCCACAGTCCTTCTCCTCCAATATGTCAGTGCTCCCATGCTTCTCACAAGTGCAACAGCTGAGAGCTAGCTCTGATCTCCACAAAACTATGTGAGGAGGGAAAAGAAAGTGGCCTCCCTTCATTCATATATGCAGAAGAAGGTAGAGAAATTCATCACACAAATATTCAATGAACTCCAGGAAATTCATTTTATCCACTCTGACAAACATAGAGAAAGACCGGTATGTGCTGTCAATGAGGTAGGAAAAGAAGAAAAGATAAAATGATACAGTGAAGATGGGGAGCTATGTTTCCACAAATGCATTCATGCAGCAAAGCAATAGAAAACAGCACAAATTTTCAATACTACAGCTTTCTCCTCTCAGACAACAAGGCTGCATCTGAGGACCCAGTCAGTTCTTCTGTAATATAGCTCTGTTCACAAAGCACCTCCTGGTTCCTTCTTCCCTCACTGGTGTCAAAAGACATCAGCAATATGCAGTGAGAGATGGAAGAGGGGATGGGGTTTTAACTACGCTTATTTTCAGCAAGGTTTATAAAATTCACACACACAGACACACACACACAAAAACATAGCCTTATCTCAGACATGTTTTTTCTTGTGCCTTCTTAATGTGTCTTATGCTTTTCCAACCAGGACAGACTTTACGTTGAATATTTATTTTATCAGCTCTTTGAAATAAATAGAAATAATCACTCCACAAAATGCAGAAAACTGGGCATGTAGAAGAAAAGAGTTAACATCTTTCTGCTATCTTAGCTCCCAGAACTTCCTCACCAAATAAATATCCATCTCAGCACAAAGAAGCTATGAACAGAGGACAGAAGTGTAGATAAAAGAACAACACCCTCTGTCTTGGTGGTAATTAGGCATGAGATAATTCTAGCACATGTAAAGATGAACTGAAGGTCACTAGTTATATGACCATATTTTGTTTTTCTGTGTCTTCTTTTGCTTGCAAGACCTTCTGAGACACATTAAACATACTGACATTGCAGCCTTCCATCTAATTGATGAACAACTATTTCACTGCCTTTACCATCATTTTTAACCATCGGGGGAAAACTTCCTTTTCAAAGTGGCAGCCAATAAGTTTTCACAAAGTAACATCTATTTTAAGATAAAGTAACACCTACTTTAAGACAAGGGGGGGAAAAAAGGACTCCCACAACTTTCTTTAAGTTTTAAAGCAAAACTAATGTGTGCTGACTGAACTGACTAAACTCATCTGACTAAATTATGTTTAGCCTCACTGCCAGAAATGAATAGGTTTTTGAACTCATCACTTCCCTTAATCAAAAGCACCAGTAAGCCTTTATGGAAAACTAAAGCACAAAGCAGTGCTGAATACCTTTTCAGCAATGCTAAATGCCTTTTTTCTTAAATGGAGACATGATTCTATTAACACAAAATTTATTTTTTATATAAAATGCACCTTTTCTTTATACTTTTCTCCTTTCTTTTCCATTCTTTTCTGATTACAAATAGACAGAAGCATTTACAGAATGCAAAAGTCAAAGTTATTTTGTAGTGTCCTGAACTTGGAGTGCATTTTTTTTTCTCATCTAGGTATTTAATTCCACAGAAAATATACTACTGGATTTGTCCTAGTAAACAAGGAACAAAAGATTCTTATTTGGTCTACATCAGCACTACTTCAGTGAAAATATTTCTTGGTTCTGCTCCAACTCTCTTCACAGATTTGAATACCAGGATTTTCTGGAACCTATATCTCAATTTAGAGCCTTAACTGCCATCTATAGGGATGATGTTTAGGGCCTTGTTTGCCTAATTTTTTGTACAACCAAGCTTTTGCCTTATTAAAACAGGTTATATCAATTATATAATCCTAAAATGTGTACTATACAATAAGCATACAGGAATTCATTTACTGCAAAACAGATTGCCAAAGGTGAAGAAACATTAAAGCTGATACACAGAGACATCTTAATAAATAAATAAATAAATAAAAGCATTCATAACTTTCTGCAGATATTTTCCCCCATGGTTCTGTCCACTTAAATGCTATGGATCTTTATTCAATGCTGTCAAAACACTCCTAAATTACAATGTGCTCACTATATCTATATACTAATTATGTCACAGGAATTAGACTAGAGGGAATGGCCTCAAGTTGCACCAGGGGAGGTTTAGGTTGGAAATTAGGAGACATTTCTTCTCAGAAAGAGTGGTTAGACATTGGAAAGTGTTGCTCAGGGAGGCAGTGGAGCCACCATCACTGGGGATGTTTGGACCTGGTGTTTGGGGACATGGTTTAGTGGTAGACGTTGGCAGGGTGGTGGTTGGACCAGATGATCTTGGAGGTCTTTTCCAACCTTAATGATACTGTGATTCTGTGATTCTGATTAATTCCACTTAGTACCAGTGGTTATTTTGCAGAAGCACATAGAGGTCTGCTTGGCTTGAAGTTCATTGTACTGGAAAAAATGGCAGTCCTTGCCTGAAAGGACAAAACCTAAAATGTACTTGCATACTAAAGGACAAAACCTAAAATGTACTCGGGGAAGAAAAATAAATGTGGTAGGAATGATAATGGGCTAGTTTAACAAAAGTATTACTAATACTTCTGTTAAAAAAAAAAAAAAAAAAAGCTCCTTAATTCCTTACTTGCCTATAGACTAGGAGATGGAAATATTATGTATATGAAATACCAGAAAGAGGTATCCTTTGTTTATCTAAGGACTTAATGAACTCAAAGGAACTTTTTTCCTGTAAAATTTATTAGCTAAAATTCTGTTCTAATACTTGAACATGGTATAAAAAATCCCAGGAATATCGTGCTGTTTATTGTTTCCCCAAATATCTTCTATAAATAATACATATAATAAGGTAAACATTTTTTAAGCTTTGATGACAATTTGGAAAAAGAGATTTAAGGTGATTTGTGGGTAGGCAGATATATTTATGAAATTTCATCTCTAAGCCTCCAGTATTAGATACCCTGAAAAAAGCCATTCCTGATGTTTTAAGAAGCTAAACATAAAGTACCTAGTGTACCTGATTCTTATTTATTTTTATTTTTTATTTGTTTTTTAAATCCCTCAAATTAGAAGCAAATATTAAAAAACTATTTGAAACTTTAGGAGTCTTGATTAAAGACTAGTAATCAATTTACTGGTCTTGAGCTAGATTTATGAAAGATACAACCTCGTATACCACTTCATAATGTTATATGAAATATAGTATAAAAAGTTTAAATTTGTATCAATTCATCTGTTTATTTGTTTGTTTTTTCCTAGACTTAGAAAAAATGTTTTTATAGAAATTTCCAAAAGCATCTATGACATTTCACTAACTAGGAAGAAATAAGGCACCTACTAGTTTTTTTACACTTCAGACTTAGAAATAAATGAGATTCCTAAAACAGTCAGACACGGGATTAAATTCTTGAACTGAATGTAAGGATATACTTAATATAACTGAAACTAGACAAGAAAGGCAGGAAACAACTTATGAGTGAACTAAGATTTTTGCAAACAGGATCGGTGACATAAAGACCAAGCAAGTGTCTAGCACTGACAAAAAAATTGTCAGCTTTACTAGATAGATCCTTGGGCAGAATTAGGTAACTTTGTAGGTGTATGAGTACTGTATGTCGTAAAGCTATGGCATCCTCACAATAGAACATAATAGTTAATCCCTGATTAAGTGATTGTATAAGTGTCAGTTTTAGTCCACCTAAATATAAATACTGAAAATGAACTTATATTTAAGATCATTAATTGCCAACTTTTTAAATGTTGTACTGGTTTTGCACTGAGGATGGGAATGTGTCTCTCAACTGAGAGCAAACAGCAGTAAATCTTCCAAGGCAACTAGCTGAGCAAGCAAATTACTCAGCACATAAAAAAGTGTTATGACAAACAAGATTATTAAAAAGGACCCTCCAGTTATCTTCTGGCCATTGAGTTCCATCATCAGCTTCAATGAAGTAGCAAAAGCTAATTAGCCCCTGTGGGGAAAAGGGGAAGTTCCAATAATAGCCATAATGTCAAAGGCAAATAATGTTATAAATGTAATTGATAACTATGCTCTTGTATCAGCTACCAGACCAAAATGGATTTTTTCATCAACTGCAACAGTTCAAGATGAAAATAAGAATATAAGAAATAAACAAGTTGTCAGACAAATGCAGCAGAAAAACAAAAGTGTAGGCTAGCTTGATTTTCATTTTCTTAGATAATATAAGTGACAAAAACAAAAACAAGACTTTTGCCGAAATGTTACACAGATGTCAGAAATGATTGCAGTTTCAGGGATTTTAGCTTTCATTCTTTAAGACAGAATTATTTTCTGTTTGATTTCCTTTGGCACACTATCATATTTTGGACTTTCCTTTGAGTGGATCAGATATTCAGATTTCTAAATGTATGCTCTTCTGAAAAAGAGACTTTAGAAAAGTATTTTCACATTATTCAATACAAGAGTACATTTTAGCATCCCAGAAGTTTCTTTATTTTTATATCTCAATATATTTTCATATTCAATAATAGTAAAAAAGATGTTTTGAAGTAATTTTCCCTTCAAGTCCTTATCCAAAAACATAATCTACATTATTAATTGCTACTCAAACATTCTGTCTCACCCCTTTATCTAATCCTTACACAATACCAGTGACAGAAAATACTAGTTTATTAAATAAGCCTGAGAAGAGGTTCTGTAAACAAAAAATACCATGTTGATTAAACTGTAACTTGTTTCTTTTCTTTCTGTTAAGCACTCCAATTTTTTGCCCAATTATTTATCCTTGTCCAGGTTGTCTAACTTGTACTGTAACTCCTTTCCTAAGTATTGCAGTTCCTTATTAAATCAATTCACTTTTTGTCAACAGCTCTCCTATTGGAATTGTTTCAGAACCACATTTCTCTGGTAATTAAAATATATATTTTTTTTCTTTTTCCTAGATTGCAGCCTAAATATATTAATGGACAGAGCATTATTCTAGTATCAATGCTATCAGATTCTTCTTCTTCTTCTTCTTCTTCTTCTTCTTCTTCTTCTTCTTCTTCTTCTTCTTCTTCTTCTTCTTCTTCTTCTTTTATTTTTATTTTTTTCTCATCTCTTTTTTTCCAATTTCATGATATCATTCTTATCCCTTTTCAGGCTTCCTTTCAGACTCCTCTCTTCAGACAGAAAACCTAATTTGTGATTACTCTCGTATTTCCTCTTCTATTCTGTCTCAGATATCCAAAGCTGTGTTGTCCAGCTTTTCTGAATATATTTATATATTTTTTTATTTGTTTATTTGTTTGAGACATGGTCTGAATCTATGAATTATTAGATACTTTTGTATGACATGTTAACAATCAAAGCTATTCTGTTTGACTAAATTCACTTCTGGAGTGAATCTTCCATTTCATGACAAACATTATTCATGATCATGAATAAATCTCTGATTTTTTTACTGAATTCAGGCTGAGGAACTGAAGTACAACTAGAATCTAATCATTTGGTTGTGGCTGAACAGATTACGGAAAGAGAGCTGTCAATACCTGAATACATTATTATAGTAATGCTTCACCACAGCTATAAGATAACTGATATAAATAAAACAAGATTCTCTTTCCTCATAAGCTAGCTCCCATACTTAGAAAAGGTACTTTATTAAAGTTAAATATATATATATATATATATATATATATATATATATATATATAATGCTTGCACATTTTCTTCCTTTCTGCCTTGAATTTTAGCTAGGGAAACAAACAATCAAAAAACTACAGGAGATTTCTCTATTTGTTTGATAAGGAATTAAAAAAATGAAGAAATTTCAATTCAGATTCTGATCAAATCATAATAGGATCATAAAAGATTATGATCCTACTTTATTTGCTAGCACAGAGGTGCTGCCTAGTTAATTCCCGAGGTTTTTGAAAAATCTGATAGATTCTTAAGACATGATGAAAATTCTAGTATTTAGACTGCTTGACAGTAAACCTGAAAATATTTTTGTGAATATTCTATTAAAGGTAAAAGGGAGAATGCTGTGATCCTGAATCAGATTACCTATGGTTTCAGACCAAAATGATTATATCTGATAAATTTGAAGGAGAAAAACAAAATAATTTAAATGTTGGCTTAAGTAACTAATGAAATATTCTGTGATTCATTCATGTGCTTAGCATTCTTTTCTGAAGTGATAAGACGTATGTTCTGGATAATATGTTCTTGTTGACATATTTGAGGAAATATTTGCTCTTTATTTGTTACAGTGAATAAGAAGGACATAGCATTCTTATTAAAACCTTCTCTTAAATATCCTATATACTATAGGATATTTTCTATTAGATAGATAGAGAGATAGAGAGAGAGATAGAGAGATAGAGAGATAAACTGCAATGCTTATTGGGTAACTATATAACAAAATAACTTTTCTCTAGTCCTGAACTTTTCTGATAATATGATGTTTAGTTCTATTACTGTAGGCTACACAGTTTGTAATTCTTGTACAGAGTAGAAGTGTTGTGACATTGAATCAACAAGCATGTGTTTATGAGTGACGTTCTTAATTACTTGCAGAACTGATTTTATCAACAGATTGATCATTCTCCTCTTAGGAAAACAGATCACCTGAAATGGCAAATGAGTCTGGCATTTAAATATTCTGAATTTATTGGTGTTTTAACATGCAGAAGTATAGTCATCTATTCCATAAACGAGGAGATAAATGCAACATAAGGCCTACATATTTTCATGTGAAAATATGATCTTCTTTGTGAATAGTCATGGTCAAAAGTTTTACATTTCTTCCTCCATCTTTGTGGTTTAATATTGAGATTTTTGCCTCTAAAGAAGTAATCAAAAAATGTAACAGCACAAAACATCAGAAGAGACTTTTGTTCTTTCTCAGAATTAATAAAGCTATATGTTAACGACTATAGCCCATGCATTGTAGACTCCTGTATATATTAAATGTAGATTTTTTCATCATAACCCCTTTGCCTGAAAGAGAAGCACAGAGAGCTATACAGAAGATAATCACTTCTGACTTAGAGTGATTTTCCTTACATAATTCTAGTAATGAGAATATTCTGACAAAATCTGTCTTACTTATTAAAATAGTCACAGGTGGTCACATAAGTTGGAAAGTAATTGATGATCTACTGCATTTGGGAACAGCAGTCTGCAAAGTAGACTTCTTTCTCCCAAAGAATTCAAAGATGTTATCAAAATGGAACAAACTTATTGTCTTTAATATTTCACCTTACTATTTCCTTTTGCGCTTACATCTTTATGATGGAGATTTTCTTCCTCTGATCATTGTGTATTTGTCTGAAAAGTTTTCTGCAACAGGGGAGGTGTTTCTATGTTTTGTGTAAAACTGCAGTAGTATAATGGGATCTTGGATAATGGTCACTCCACATCATAAGCTAAACATGAATATAAATAAATAAATAAAACTAAAATAATAATAATAAAACAAACAAAAACAGACACCCATACTAAGAAAATAACAACAAAACCAGCAATTAGTCTTTATTTGCTCAAAGCCTTCATTATCTGTTCCCGTGTGAGGCAAATGAAAGAAGCCATTGTGTTGGGTCTGTCTGAGCTGGAGTTACCTTTTCCCTGCAGCAGCCCACACAGTGCTGTGCTCTGCACTCGTAGCTGGAACTGAACACTGATATCACTCAAGTGTTGTGTCTATTGCTGCGTAGTGCTGGCACAACATCAGGACTCCTTCCAATCTCCCAAAAGCCAGCAGGCTGGAGGTAGGCAAGTGATGGGGAGGGGACATTGCCAGGGCAGCTGACCTAAACCAACCAAAGGGTTTAACACCATAACACCTGATGTCACACTCAGCAATAAAAAGGGGTCTCTCGTGGGAGAAAGGGCTGTTCCTCTTGAACAACCAGTACGCGTTTTGAGGCTCTGCTTCCCAGGATGTGGTCGAACATCGCTTGTTGATGGGAAGTAGAGAATATTTTTTTTCCCTCTCTCTGTGCTGCTGCGCAGACTTATTGTTTCTTTTGTTTCTTTTTCTTTCCATTCCCTTTCCCTTTAATTAAACCTTTCTCATCTCAAACCTTGAGTTCTCTGTGTTGTATTTTCTCCCCCTTCATCTTTGAGGAGAGGGAGAGTGAGAGAGCGGCTGTGGTGGAGCTCGGCTGCCCACCTGAGTAAAACCACCACAGCCATGCTGCCAGTTTTTCAGTGATATTAAATGTCCCACACTTCCTACTCAGCTTCTTTCAAAACTGCTTCTGTAATCATAGAATCATAGAATATCCCAAGTTGGAAGGGACCCATAAGGATCATCAAGTCCAACTCCTGGCACCACACAGGTCTGCCCAAAAGGTTAGACCATGTGACTAAGTGCACAGTCCAATCACTTCTTAAATTCAGACAGGCTTGGTGCAGTGACTACTTCACTTGGGAGCCTGTTCCAGCGTGCAACCACCCTCTCGGTGAAGAACCTCTTCCTGATGTCCAGCCTAAACTTCCCCTGCCTCAGCTTAACACCATTCCTGCAGGTCCTATCACTGGTGTTTACAGAGAATAGGTCGCCTGCCTCTCCACTCCCCCTTGCAAGGAAGTTATAGACTGTGATGAGCCTTCCCTTCTCCAGGCTGAACAGGCCCTGTGCCCTCAGCCGCTCCTCATACGTCTTCCCCTCTAGGCCCTTCACCATCTTCGTTGCCCTCCTCTGGACACTCTCCAACAGTTTAATGTACTTCTTGTATACTGTGGTGCCCAGAACTACACACAGTACTTGAGGTGAGGCCGCACCAGTGCAGAGTAGAGCGGGACAATCACCTCCCTTGAGCAACTAGCTTCATGCTTGATGCACCCCAAGAAACAGTTGGCCCTCCTAGCTGTGAGGGCACCCTGCTGGCTCATATTCAACTTGCTGTCAACCACAACTCCCAGATCTCTGTGGGACTGCTCTCCGGCATCTCATTGCCCAATCTGTACGTAAAGCCAGCATTGCTCTGTCCCAGGTGCAGGACCGGGCACTTGCTTTTGTTAAACTTCATGTGGTTGGTGATCGCCCAGCTCTCCGATCTGTCCAGGTCTCTCTGCAATAATGTGTTTGTTCATCAGCTCCAAGGTGTTATGTAGGTGAGAATAAAATAAATGAATTCACCAGAAAATCCTTTGAACGTAATCTGGGTGCAGCCGTGGGGAAAGAGGAAATGATTGATAATTTACAACACATCAGATTAGGAGTTGCTTCTGAAAATAGTTTTCAGCTGAGACACCTAAAGGAATAAATGCATGAAGTTCAACAAGGCCAAGTGCCGGGTCCTGCACCTGGGGTGCAATAACCCCAAGCAGAGCTACAGGCTGGGAGAGGAATGGTTGGAGAGTTGCCTGGCAGAGAAGGACCTGGGAGTGATGGTGGATAGTCAGCTGAATATGAGCCAGCAGTGTGCTCAGGTGGCCAAGAAGGCCAACGGCATCCTGGCTTGTATCAGAAACAGTGTGACCAGCAGGGCTAGGGAGGTGATCGTCCCCCTGTACTCGGCTCTGGTGAGGCCGCACCTCGAGTACTGTGTTCAGTTTTGGGCCCCTCGCTACAAGAAGGACATTGAGGTGCTTGAGCGGGTCCAGAGAAGAGCGACGAAGCTGGTGAGGGGCCTGGAGAACAAGTCCTACGAGGAGCGGCTGAGGGAGCTGGGCTTGTTCAGCCTGGAGAAGAAGAGGCTCAGGGGTGACCTTATCGCTCTTTATAAGTACATTAAAGGAGGCTGTAGCGAGGTGGGGGTTGGTCTGTTCTCCCACGTGCCTGGTGACAGGACGAGGGGGAATGGGCTTAAGTTGAGCCAGGGGAGTTTTAGGTTAGATGTTAGGAAGAACTTCTTCACTGAAAGGGTTGTGAGGCACTGGAACAGGCTGCCCAGGGAAGTGGTGGAGTCACCATCCCTGGAAGTCTTCAAAAGACGTTTAGATGTACAGCTTAGGGATATGGTTTAGTGGGGACTGTTAGTGTTAGGTCAGAGGTTGGACTCGATGATCTTGAGGTCTCTTCCAACCTAGAAATTATGTGATTCTGTGATTCTGTAGTAAAAGATGAAACAGCAAATGCTAAAGAGACATTCTGACCAACAATAGGAAGGAAAAGACAGTATTAAGAGAAGAAAAAGTTCTTGTAACTGCTTAATTTGAGGCTGTTGTTTACAAAAGGCTCTAGATAAGAGGAAAGATACAAAGATTTTGGAATCTTTCAGCTAGGTACTATTCAGTTCTGTTTTGTGAAGTGATGGAGACAGGCATTTGTGTGAATGAAGGGCTGAAGCTTACAGAGGTAACAGCATACTATTTCACAACCTGTAAGCTTCACTTCTGTTTTCAGCTCAAATTGAATACAAAAAGTTGTTCTAAAAATCAAGACTTTCCTTATCTAGCTCTCATTGCTTAGCTCAAAAATAAAAAATTAATCATGTAAAATGTGCTGCTAAAGTGTCTTTATTGTTTCAGAGCTGTTGCATCCAGCTGTGATGACACAGTAGCTATGGCAGCACACAAAACTTCACAGGCAGGTACATTCTAATTGACACAAACCAGAGAAACCAGAGAAACACCATTGTTCCAAGTAAGAAGAGCTCAGAACTGCTTTTCTTAAGCTTCTTCTCTGATGGAACTTCAACAAATTGTAAATGTTAAATATCCCCTTTGGTAAAGAAACAGATAATTTTACCATATGTTTGCAGTTTCATATTAAACCTTCAGGGTCACTTAAGAGAAGAATTTATAAAGCTTAGCTTGAACTTATCCTGAGTTTCCTCCGTTGGTTTTAGTCAATGGAGAGTTCAATTTAATTATTTTTTTTCTTTTGTTTTTGTTTTTCTAACTAACTTTTAGATAACTAAAATGTTTAATGGTGCATTTAATATAGATGTTAATGGAGAAAGACAAGTGTTTTCACAGGTTTACAAAATACATCATACATGTAAGAATGTGATCTAAAAAGTGTGAGTTTGATTATCCCAAGGTTATCATGGGTTATCATGGGAATTGTTGTCCCAGCACACAAAAAAAGCCTATGGAAATGCCTATCTGATTGCCAACTAGAGAGGCAGCCAAGGCAGAAAGCATATTCTCTCATGTATAAATGCCTCAAATGAGCTGTATTCAAGCGCATCTGTAACTATTCCAGTTGTATTCTGGATAGTGGCATATCTTTCTATAGATCACAGGTTCACTAGGCTGAATTTACATGTACAAATACTTCACTGAAATCCCAGTGGCTCCAGTGGTTTTGGAATAGACAGTAGTATAGCATAAGGATATAACACAAAGGGTGCTCTCTCTGTCTTTCTCCTCAACCCCCAGATCTCTTTCTCTCTTTTTATGCATTAAAAAGCTATTATTATTATTATTTTAATTATCTGGAGCACCATGCAGACAGGTAGTAAGTGACAGTAAAAGAAAAAAAACGTAACATAAGCACAAAAATAGATGAGTTGACCATTAATTGCAGAAAAGTTCAGCTATATCACAGGTGTATCTTATCATATTAATATAGTGAAATTAAGTATAAAAATCACTTCAAAATAGGGCAACAATAAACACCCGTAACCCACTTAGAGTAAATAGGAAATCATCATTAATTCTTTTGGTATTTACCTTATGTTTCTTAGTGAAAACAAATGAATTTGATATTAACATTGTGCATGCTGAATGGTTAATAGAAGTTGAATAGTTCTGAAACAAATGTCTTGGAGACCTGTAGAAACACAAAGACGGCTGGAAGAGACACTGCCATCTAGCGATAAAATGAAAATTTAACCAGGTCATACATCTACAAAATCCTTGTTACAGACCAATAACATAATTTGTTATAAACAAATAAACGCGATTCTCAACAAAGAGCTAATGCATTGAAGATCAACAGACCTTCAAATTAGGAGACTGTTTTTCTGATTTATTTAAGAAAATAATCTTATCAACGAAATTGTGCCTTTGGTATGAAATAAATCTATTTATAAACAGATAGATACATATATCCCTAAGATAGTGAAACACTTTCTTAGAAGAATGTATCACTGAACATAATTACTCTTATGTTTTCTGCAATAAAATCAGACAAATATAAAAGAAAAATAATCAGGCTAAACTAATATCAATTAAATGCAATTGCTTCACTGCTGGCTTTGAACTCCAGCATCTGTGTTGCTGTGCTTTGTTGGTATTACATTATTCCACAGAAACAATGATGAAATGTTCATCAGGATCTACCTGATGGTCTAACTCCACTTCAGGGTAAATTATTTCTGATACACTCCAAAAAGAAAGTATGGACCAGCTGGTAACCACATCTCTCTTTTAATCTTCTCAAAAATAAACTTTAAGGAACCTTTGGTAATGCTATGCAGTGCTGGTATGTATTGCCTGTTTAAAAGCAACTTCTGTACCTTATGTACTCACTGTTAGTGAAGCAAAAAAAAATGAAAAAAAAAATCATGATAGTTCTAAAAACAATATTAAATGAATTCAAACAGATACATAAGCTTATTAGAAATGTTGTATTACATCAATTATTAATAAATTCTATGCAAGTAGATGGCACCACTGAAAGGGTTAACTAGCATTTAGCTGAGAGGGCAAAGGATTTAAGATCAAAATTAACAGAGAAATAGCAAGGATGGCTAGAATAAAAAGAAATATGTTGCAGCAGCAATATAGCTTTTAGATTTTATTCTATGCATAATAGAAAAAAGGGAACAAAAATAAGACACAAGGACTGAGGGAATAAATACTGATATTGCAACAGCAATTGACTTGTCATCATAATCTCTTGTCAAGCTGCACAGTGTCTCTTACTCTTGCATTGACATACAGCAGCTCCAAATGTCATCCTAATTATACTGGCTGAGCAAAGTGTCCTTAGGGAAATATGAAGTGGAAACAAACAAACACAGTCTTCCCATGCTGTGGGAATGGCACTTACACTTCCATTTTAGAATCAAGGAATATCATGTTCCATGTGGATATGAAACATTAGACATCACTTATTTGTTTGGCTGCTTTAGCTTTTGTTATATACTATAGACATTTACATTTGTGATGACAGTCTTTTTCTGCAGAAAACTTTACTATTTTTTTCAAGTATGTGTCCTAGGCAAAATAAATGTCCTATTAATCACAGAATCACACAGAATCACAGAATTTCTAGGTTGGAAGAGACCTCAAGATCATCGAGTCCAACCTCTGACCTAACACTAACAGTCCTCCACTAAACCATATCCCTAAGCTCTACATCTAAACGTCTTTTAAAGACTTCCAGGGATGGTGACTCCACCACTTCCCTGGGCAGCCCGTTCCAATGCCTCACAACCCTTTCAGTAAAGAAGTTCTTCCTAACATCCAACCTAAAACACCCCTGGCTCAACTTAAGCCCATTCCCCCTTGTCCTGTCACCAGGCACGTGGGAGAACAGACCAACCCTCGCCTCGCCACAGCCTCCTTTGAGGTACCTGTAGAGAGCAATAAGGTCGCCCCTGAGCCTCCTCTTCTCCAGGCTGAACAAGCCCAGCTCCCTCAGCCGCTCCTCGTAGGACTTGTTCTCCAGGCCCCTCACCAGCTTCGTCGCCCTTCTCTGCACCCGCTCAAGCACCTCAATGTCCTTCTTGTAGCGAGGGGCCCAAAACTGAACACAGTACTCAAGGTGCAGCCTCACCAGAGCCGAGTACAGGGGGACAATCACTTCCCTACCCCTGCTGGCCACACTGCTTCTTATACAAGTCAGGATGCTGTTGGCCTTCTTGGCCACCTGAGCACACTGCTGGCTCATATTCAGCCGACTATCAACCAATACTCCCAGGTCCTTCTCTGCCAGGCAGCTTTCCAACCATTCCTCTCCCAGCCTGTAGCTCTGCTTGGGGTTATTGCACCCCAGGTGCAGGACCCGGCGCTTGGCCTTGTTGAACTTCATACAGTTGACCTCAGCCCATCGGTCCAGCCTATCCAGATCCTCCTGCAGAGCCTTCCTTAAAGATCAGATGACTTTATAAATAAATAATAATAAATGCTTCATTATAAGTTTCAGATTATTTTTCTGTTATTTTCACTATTATATATATATATAAATATACATAAATATGTTTTCTCAAGACCATTGTTTTAATGTATTTTTCTCACAAGATGATCGTGAAGCATGACTGCATCAACAGAGTGACTGTGTGGCCAGCAGGTCAAAGGAGGTGATTGCGCCCCTCTAGTCTGCCCTTGTGAGGCCCCACTGGGAGTACTATGTCCAGGCCTATGGACCCCAGTACAAGAAGGATGCTGATCTGTTAAAATGCATCCAGAGGAGGGCTACAAAGTTGATTAGAGGGCTGGAGCACCTCTCCTATGAAGCTGGAGACATTCAGCCTGGAGAAGAGAAGGCTCTGGGGAGTCTTCATTGCAGCTTTTTAATATTTAAAGGGTGCTTTTAAAAAAGATGGAGAGCAATCAGAAAGGCAGATGGTTATAGAACAAGGGAGCACAGGTTTAAATTAAAAGAGGTGAGATTTAGATTAGATGTTAGGAGGGAATTCTTCACTCAGAGGGTGGTGAGGGACTGGAAAAGGTTGCTCAGAGAAGTTGTGGATGCCTCATCCATGGAGGTGTTCAAAGTCAGGTTGGATGGGGCTTTGAGCAACCTGGTCTAGTGGGCTGGGACCCATCCAGAGGGGTTGGAACTAGATAATCTTTAAGGTCCTGTCCAGTACAAACCATTCCATGATTTTATGATTCTATGATACTATAATGATGAACCTCTTAAAAAAGTTGAGGAATAGAGTCACAGAAAGATGAAAGGCCAGTTCCACAGAAAACATAGCATTATGATGCTTCCTAATAGGAGAAAAACTCAACACATTTCATCTTTAAAAGATGATAACGATACTTGAAGATAATTTCCTTGCAGAAGTCTGAAAGGACGCATTTCTAGACAAGGCAATGCTATAAAACAAAGCTACATTTTGCCTTTAGGGAAAAGAAAATTTAATAGCCAGAGAAACAGAAATATAGTAAGCAGTAGTAGTAGTAATAGCAGCAGCAACACTAGTAGTAATAGTAGTAGTTATAGTGGTGACAGCAGTGGTAGCAGTGACAGCAGATATTGAGACTTCAGATATCTTCTGGAGTGAATACACCTAGATTGGAAACAGTTACAGAGCTATAACACAATCTACAGAGAAGATTTTTTTTGGAAAGGAAAACAGTCTATGTCACTGACTAGCATGCAGAGAAGACCAACACAATTCCTTTCCTAAAATCCTGAAGAGTGAGTTTCCACACCCAGAACTCACAGATGTTCAGTCACCATTTTAGGAGGGCATTTATTTTTGACTGTGGGGGAAGTTGCCCACAACAAATTACTCTTCTCTCCATAGAAAGTAAAAACTGTCACATTTTATGTAGTAGTTCACATTCCCTTTCTTCATAAATCTTTGAAAAGGACTAGATCACATCTACTGGAAGGTTGTTCTCAGACATGAGACAAGATGGTTTCCTCAAAAAGTACTAGCTCCACATGTCAAAATGATTTCCTTAGTGGAAAATGTTGAGAATAAATGAATGATTTGAGCTGGAGCCAGGGGATGTACATCATCTTTCTTTTCAAACAAAAGTTGCACAGGATGGTTTGGATCAACAGTATTTTTTCCTATCTAGTCTCCTCAATGATAAGAAATATTTATACATGGTCCCAGTAACTCCACAGATGTGCAGACTTGAGATATTTTTGAATTTATTGTGTTGGTGGGTTCTTTTTCTCCCTTATGAGTTACACCCCTACTCTGCTCTGAGGGTTTTTCAGAAGAAGGGCAACATGTAAAGATTTTTCATTTTTCTTTGACTTCCCTGACATAGCCTCAAAGCAAAGTTTGTGTTTTTCAGTTCTACTCTTTTCTTCCACTACTGTGCTAGTGTTGACACAGTAACATGAACCAGGATTTATGGTATAAAATTAGATGAGAAATGTACTCTAAACACATACATAGTTTATGTGATGAAAAATGTGAGACAAATATAAACCTTCAAACAATTAGCATGTCACAAAGATTAGCAGTTTATAAACTATTAAGTGTAATCCATGGGATTATTAATTATATCCTGGTTTAAAAGGTTTTCAATACATTCTAAAAATGATATTGGTACAAAATTAGAAGAAGAATATTGAAAGTAGCAAATAAATTCTAGCTCTGGATGGCATTCACTGGTAATAAGCTATAGATTGTGGTATAAAATGGCTTGATGTACTACATTATATGCCATTGTTTATGTAATGTCACATATAAATATCATAAATGTATTACATTATGTATTCTAGGATTCATTGTTCAGTATAAACATTTTGTGTTCTGTAAAGTTTTTCTTTAATGCTGAACTTTCCTTAATATATCTAAAAATTAATGAAAGTAAAATATAGGTAAATGAAACACACTGAAAAACTTAAAATATTTATATACTGAAATAAACGCATTTCATGTAAGGTGTCATTTAGTGGATAATATGCTTGTTTAAAATTTAGATTAAAGGAAAACAAAAAAAAAAAAACAAAACAAAGAAATAACCCTCAACTTGCCAGGACAGATGTGCTGTAAAAGGAATCTCCCTGGTTTTCAGGCATCCCCAAAAGTCTGAGCTTTCCTATGTGTCCTGTTTACAATCCTTGCAATCTTGTTTGTTTGTTTGTTTTCTTCCTTTTTTTTTTTTTTTCTTTTTTCTTTGGGGGAGAGGGGGAGAGAAGAGTGGGGTTGATAGGGTGGAGGGGTGGGAGAAAAGACTGCCACTGACCCTCCAGTCAGCATGGCAGGTGAAAGACATTTTCATGTTGTTTTAATTTCAGCCTTGTCTTGGAAAGTTATCTCCACTGGGAATAAGAAAAAAAAAAAGACTGAACCTTTGATCAGTTGATTTACAGTGGTAAAAATGAGTTAACATAACAGTGAAAAGATAGGAATTATAATTGGAATGTTCAATTTCCAGATGATGTAAATGAAGAGGACGACACTACTGTGGAGCAGCAGTTTTATGGCCTCCTCAGCTAGCAGTAGTACAATGCAAAACACATTTCAACTGAAAATGAAATGTGAGGCTTCGCAAAATTTAAATATTAGCTCCTATCACTCTAAGCAGTCGTTAGTAAACCAGCCTAGGAATGAAGACCATTCCTGCTCTTCATTCCCACTAGAATGTTTAATTTTAAATGTAGTTACTATCTCTACCATGGAAATGAGAAGCCTAACAGGTCAGGTTTTGCTGGGGAGCACATCTCTGCTCAGCTTACCTGAGTCAAGATGGCTCTTGGAAGAGAGAAATCCACCAGAACACTTGAACACTTGTCTCAATGATTTTTCTAAATGCTCCTTATTGCCTTATTGCTTCTTTAATGTCTCAACAAAAAGTAATTTATTATAGAATACATGTAAGTAGGATAATGTGCATATTTATTATCCACAAAATTATGTCCCTAATGATTTAAAAATAATGGTTTAATTTGTGAGAGAGAAGAGGCATTTAAATAAAATAATAATGGTTATTTCACAATTGATTTGAAATACCCCATTGGAATGAATGATTTGGGTTGCCTGGAAGAAAAAAAAAAAGAAAATCAATCAAAACTCTTAACCTTTCTAATAGTGTATCTGGGACAAAGGAAGGAGAGAAGCTATCTATATTAGTACAGTGAGTACATGTTTTCCACTCTTGCATCTACTACACCATTGGAAACTTTATTATTTATAAAAAACAAAACAAAACAAAACAAAACAAAAAAATCTCTGTAGATAATCATAGCATGAAATGCTGCAGTTGATTGAATACACCTCCTAACATCTGACAGAGAGGTAGTCTTCCATCCTTCATTTCTGGTAGATAATTGAGAACAAAAATAAGAAGAAGTCTTTTTCTGTATGACACAGTCATTGTATCACAGTAATTGTCATCCTTAGTAGAGCGGCTAAAGTTAGCAAACTATATAAATTAAAAGAAAAAAAAAATCCATGACACAACACTTACCTGTAAGTCCTTTAAGTATTTATCATTTGAATAGATCCATTGAAGCCAACTGGATTATTTACTGACTCAGCTAAAGTCAAAGGAGAATGGAGGTAACTCCCACATAATCAAACTGAACAAGTTTTATTCTTCTAAGTGAAAACCTAAGAAGAAATTATTGAATAAATGGCCTTGAGGTCCTTTTATATTTTTAGTTAAATGTGGAGTAATCACCTTCATTTCATTGTAACACCTACAAATTCATATGCTTTGAACATGGCACAAAAAGAACTATTTTAGAGAATCTGTGAGTTAGAGTGGAAAAAAAATGATAAAAAAATGAAAATGTTTTCTTAGCAAGTATAACATTTTTCTTCTTCCTCTACCTGCAAATTCTGATAGGCCAGAAAATATCTGAGAAATTCAGGGCAACATGAGGAGGGGTACAAGGATCTAAAATGGAGGCAATTACTACAGATGAAGAGAATAGTTAAACTATCTTGAGAGATGAGTTTTGGATAAGACAAGTTAGAGTCTGATACTAAAGCACCTGACATGCATAAATTATACATTCCTAGTATTACTGCTAAACTTGCTTATGATATGTTGCAGAAAAAGGAATACTTTGAGATATCTCACTGTTTCACACACACACACACACACACACACACACACACACAATAATCAGCAATGACTCAAACCGGTTTCTCGGATATCATTATGTGTTACCTTCTGATGACTAGTCATTTTGAAATGTTTTTTTCACTACCATATTTAAAGAAATGTGTTCTCTGTGTAAATTTAGATTTGTTAATTTCCTGGTAAGGAACACAAATTGGGAGGGAAGAAACATGAAATCAAAGCTATGTGGGTAACTATGCTATGTCTTCATTTTTTTTTGGTAAGACAGTAGCTTTGAATATTTTTCTAAAACATTGCAATAGTGTCTCTTTCAGTGGATTTTGTAGCATTTCTTCTTTTCCTTTTTGCCTGCAACCTGAACACTGAGATATTGTAGCTCCTAACAATATCTTGCTTTTTGTAGCGGAGATGCTGGCACTTTTGTCTTCATTATAATGTAAGAGAAATGTGTTCTTCCAAGAGTTCTCCAGTGTAAAAACCAATTCAGGTAGGAAGAAATAAAAGATCAGCTCATCCAGTGCTCCCATGTAGTTCCTGCCCATCACTGGGACATAGGCTCAAGTCTGACTAATCTATGCTAAAGAAAACAATGATACAGTTTTGAGAGACTGCAAACAGTCCCTTTCCCTTTCCTATAAGCTACCATGAATATCATTACATTTCCATGGGATTGAATCCCCTCAGGAAGGAAGTACACCTGCAAGTGAGTGATATTGTTGTTACACTGCCATCTCCAGATTTGAAAGAGGGAGAACTAATTTTGATGGACATCATTTGCTGTTTATTGTTTGAAAATGTCTACAAGTAGGGACAAAAATGAGTGGCCTGACTTTATTAGGATCAAGCTAGGTGTCATGCTGCTGAGCCTGGCAAGGGCTGAAGCTTTGCACAAGCTCTGAGGCGCAACTCTATATCCCTGGAAATCTGCAATTTAAAAATGCAAGGCACGCAGAGGCTTAGGTGACAGCTGAGTGTGTGTTTTAACAATCACAGTTTTGGACATAAGTTTTTGAATTTCACTTAAATCTTGTTTTTAAAAGCTTTAATAGCATCCCATCCATAATAAGTGACATATAACTAGGACTAATGAAGTTAAATTGAGAATAAGAAATGTCTTTTCCATAATATATTCCAAATAAATATTCTATTCTCCCAACCTGCCAAGAGTTGTCAAGTGCTAACAATAGGTATTCTGGTGAAAACCGTAATTGCTTTTTTTTTCTTTTTTTTTTTTAGGAATTCAATTATACTTTTTCAGAAATAATATGTTAACTATTAGGAATGTCATAGAAACAAAGCACTACAAAGCAAAATAAAGCCCAACACAGGCATGAACTCAGCAAAGGGAACAAAGGAAGAATTCAGAGACAACTGGAAGATGAAAGTGATACGAAGGAAAAAGCAGAAAACAGTTTTTAAATCATAAAATCTGTGTCAGTTCTATCACCTGTTACCAGGGCTTCTTACTCGTGCATTTATTTGTGTTTAAAAAGTTTCTAATAAGTCTATCTTGATAAATCTAGTCCTTTAAAAATGTTTAATGAATTTCTACTATTCACATGAATACAGGAAATTACCCATTCGTTTTCCTAAGCTGGATTTTTGATAGAAGTCTTAAAAATAACATTTAAACACATAGTTTTTAACCCATCAATAACTTAACTTAAAATAGTTATCTACTTAAACAGTTATCTACAACTCAAGTTAAAATAGTTACACACTACCGTAAAGTTTATAGGATATACAGATATAAAACTAGTCTAAAACTAGTCTATGAAGCCAAAATTACATCTCAGACATTTTTTCAAATATGTTAAATCAATTGTTTAGGAAAAGGATCGTGTCTTTTCTGTTCATGTAACTTACTATAAGAAGATTCTGTTCTACTTGAGTTTTTCAGCAATAATACTGTATATAAAATAGTAGAAAATCAAAGAATATACATATGTATATTATTTTTGTGTGTGACTGAATATTTACCTGATCAATTTGTATCATCTTTCAATGGGCCAGCTTTATTTTCAATTAGCACACTTTATTTTACATTACCAGTATGCAATTATATGAGAAAAAGTAATGTTTGTCTTTCTTTGCTAAACCTGTTCAGAAATTAAGTTCAGTAGATCATTTGAAATGAAGAAAAAAAAAAAAAAAAAAAGATATTTTTAGAGGTTGCTGAATTTTCTTTTGTATGCTTAGGTAGATAATTTCTGTGATTAGTCTCCTATTCCCTAATTTCATATGGAATCAATCACAGTTTCAAGAGGTGTAGCTAATTTTCAGCTAAGCCTATGTCTACAGAGCAGTTAGTGCTGTGGTATTTGGGGATTAGAAACCCAATAAATAAATAAAAATGAAATAAATAAAAATGAAATAAATATTTTTAAATAAATATCAAAATATTATTTAAATAAATAATATTTTAAAATAAACTTCACTGTGTTGAAAGCATGAGGGTGATAATATGATAATAGATTCCATATCAGGCACTATATATGCTTCTACTGATCTCCTACTTTGTATCTTAATTTTAAAAATTTGCTACCTGTATTAGATTAAAATAGTATGTACCTTTACCAGTGATGGCTGCAATTCAGCATAAGTACATGTTCACACTGTGTTACAGACTGCGGTAACATGAGGCCATGATGACAGGTAGGGTCCTATCTTCATGCTCTTCTGTGGGTACTACAGTGTAGCCCTTCTTGCTCCCACATAGGGGATGTACATGTCTAGCACCTCAAAGCTGAGCCGTGTTGAAGTTGGCATACTTGAAACCAGAACTTGGTAATACCACTGGATTGTACATAATGCTAAAAGGTCTATGAAGCATTACCAAAAGTTATAAGCACCTGCAATAAAGGGAAGTGAAAAGAAGGGTAGGGTTTTTTTGTTTGTTTTTTTTCTTCTTTTCCCTACAATTATTCCAGCTCAAACAATAACAGCCATGGGAGTACTATAAAGGTGTTAAATTCTACCTCTGCAAATCTGCAGAGGAAATACGGATGTGCATGTGCAGTGTTAAAGCCTATTTACAGCAAACAAATCCAACAACTTGATGTTATCAAAATGCAGAGGTCATACCCCCCTTATTCCATCTATTTCTCTCCTCCGCTCTTAGCTGCACCCATTCGTTTTGCTAGACCCCTCAAGAGAGCCAGTACAACTTTTACATAGCCAGAGGAGAATAAACCAGGAAAAATGTGAACAGCTTTCTTTTCAGTTAGAATTGAGCTGAAGTCTTCAGCAAAAGGGAGTTGGACTTCAGAATCTAGGTTTTGAAAGGTGAGGTAACAAAAAAATTGAAAGGTGACAGTCATACTGGCAAAGAGTGTCTCGAAAAGAACTTTTCTTTTTGTTTTTGTAAAGCATCATCTAAAATGTGGATGAGTTTCTTCTGCTACTTTTTAGGGAATCAATCCACTTTTTTGTCAGCAAACCCCTCCTAGTAGGCTATAGAGAGGTCTTATTCTACCTAAGTGAAGTTCTTTTACAATATGTAGCTTAATGGATAAGTCCTTGTGGGTTGGGTTGCAGAGCAGCATCTATGCCTCATTGTTAGTATATATGTTTGTGGACTTTAATAGTTATTCAGTATGCTACTGTTTTAATTGTTTCCAATACTTGACAAAAGCTAAATGGACAACCAGAAGATTCACATTATAAGTATATAAATGTTAATAGATTTAAAAATGTTAGACAAAAATAAAAAGCAGAGAGATCGAAACAGGAAAAATAAAAATAATTAAACAAGCAAACAACAACAACAAAACAGAGGGGTTTCAAGTAGGAATGTTTCTAGTAGGAAAAAAAAAAAGAGAGAGAGAGAAAGAGAGAGGCATTTCTTCTCCTTGTTGATAACGTTTCCTTTAAAGATTTTCACATATTTAAAAAATATGTATTGTAAGCAACATTGATGCCGGGTAAAACTCATAGTCAGATACATAAGTAGAAAGACAAAGTGACTATAACAAGAAATGAACGATTGTCTACCTTTTGTCTGACAGTTTTAAGAAACTATGCTCTTGAACTGAGGTGAGCCTTAAACAGAGAGTTAAGTATGTTTTGCCATGCCAAATGATGATAGAAAAATCAGACAAACTTTCAGGGTTTCAAGTCCTTCTTCAACCTGTTGTATTCTGTTTCTTCTTGCAAAAGCCTTACATATATTCATGAAGCTGAGTAGCCTTAAACACAGGAGTGTTAGTGAAGATTGTCACTCTTTGCATCCATAAGCATTTATCAGTCTAGGACTTAAAGCTGATATGACAAGGAGCATGTGATTTTTTTTTTTTTTTTTTTTTCAATCCCTGTCAAAGGCAATTTAAAATCAGTGAAGATGGTAAACATATTTCCTGAGGTTGCCAAAAATGTGTCTATCATTTAGAATGTATTTAGCCTTGAAGACTTACAAGTGGGTCCCCAAACTCTTGATGGCCTGTTTAGCAACCTGTTCAAAAGCCTAAAGAGAACCTTAGGGCAACAGGTTAACATAATGATATCTGTATTTCAGTCTCTTTGGGTAAACTTTAGGAAAGCTTTAGTTTATCAGCTCTGCTTATGTTATTAATTAAACATATCTTGGCATTGTGATAAAAATAGCCTCCCAAATGGTCTGAAAATTATATTCAACAATATTAAAAAGCAGATGGTTATTGAAATAACTGAAGGTAAGAAAGTATTATGTTAAGGCTTATTTATTTATTTATTTATTTATTGTTATTACTGGATTCCTAGACAGTGTTAGAAACACACTGAGGCAGCAGACAGAGTACTTTGCAGAAAACAAATACTGATGCATTACAATCAGTAAAATTAGGTATCAGAGGTACGCTTAGAAAGTGTTATTTGTTTAATAAAGGAAATATTACATACTACATGCAGTAGGTAAGGTGATTACGGATTACTCTCTACATACGTGACTTTCCCAGTACAGCTGTAATATCTGTGCATTCTTGCATCTGTGCAAGAAACATGTAAGAAACATGAGACTCATAAAGAAAAGAAAGAATCAAAAGACAGAAAAAATAACAGGATATAAAAGAAATTTCAAACAGAGCAGGACTAAATTCCTATCATCAACAGCTCTTGTATATAAAATGTAAAACAACAAAGATGCAGAGTTATATCTAGCTTTTAACTTTGGCTCTCTGTAGTCTCTGTGACTTGTCCGTATGTATTTGGCTTATGTGGCAAGATTTTGGCAGTGGGAGAACTGCAGGGGTAGCCTCTCCAAGCACAGCCCCAGCACCTGCCCCATGTCAGATCAGAGACAGCTCCAGTCAGCTCCAAAAGGGACCTGCTGCTGGCCAGAGCTTAACCAATAAGTGATGTTGTGTGCACCTCTGTGAGAGCAGATTGAAGAAAACAACAACAACAACAAAAACCACCTGCTGTTCAACAGCAGCTGGGAGAACAAGGAGCAAGAACCAGCACTGCAGCCCCCAAGGTCAGTGCAGCAGAAGGGCAGGAGGTGCTCCAGGCAGGCATCACAAGTTCCCCTGCAGCCTGTGGAGAGGCCCCTGGTAGAGCAGGCTGTCCCCCTGCAGCCCATGGGTCCCCACATGGAGCAGATCTCCACGCTGCAGCCTATGGAGGAGCCCCTGATGGAGCAAGTGGATGTAGCCTGGAGGAGGCTGCGGCCCATGGAGAGCCCCCTCAGGAGCAGGCCCCGGGCCAGAGCTGCAGCCCGTGGAGAGGAGCCCACACAGGAGCAAGGGGTCAGGGGGAGCTGTCGCCCGTGGGGGACCCGTGCTGGAGCAGTTTGCTCCTGACTATGTTGGATCAGGAGCAGTGTTAAGATGAAAGACCTGCAGAGATGAAGTGTTATGTTCTGACCACAACTCCCATCATCCTGCCCTGTTTGGGGGGAGGTGGTAGAAGAGTGTGGATGTAGGGAAGGTATTTTTAGTTTGCTTTTAGTTTCTCGCTACTCCAGTTTGTTAGTAATAGACAATAAATAATATTAATCTCCATATGCTGAGTCTGTTTTGCCTATGATGATAACTGGTGAGTGATCTCCCTGTCCTTATCTCAACCCTTGAACTCTCTTCCATTGTATTTTATCTTCCTTTTCCATTAAGAAGGATTGAGAGAGTGGTTGTCTCTCTTGTATGAGACAACCACACCACACAAATCATGTAAGGTTCTTAGTGGAGAGAATCAAAAAGGTATCATTACATTAGGATAACCCAGGAAAATCTCCATTTCAATTAGGAAATTTGCACAGTTACATCTGAAGTAATATGAAATGTAATTATATCCTGATAACTAATTCCATAAGCATGATAGGGAAAATAAATTTAGCTTTTGAGATTGGGTTTTGATACCACATGTGAGAAATGATGCACTTATTTTCTATTCAGAAATAATGAAAATTAATTTAGAACAGCAGTCAACTAGAACTGTTCCAGTATGCGGTGGTTTTACCGTGCTGGGCAGCTAAACCCCACAACCGCTCTCTCACTCCCCCTCCTTTAGATGAGGAGGGGGAGAAGTAAAGCAAAGAACAACTCACGGGTTGAGATAAGGATAATTTAATTAAAGGGAAATAATTATAATAATTAAATAAAGACTACCATGAACTAAACAATTTAACTAAGGGGAAATAAAAGGGAAAGGGGAAAAAAGGGAGGAAAACAAACAAACAAAATAAATGAAGGCTATATGGAATTGCAGAGGAAAGAAATTACTCTCTACTTCCCACAAATGAGCGATGATTGACCACGTCCTTGAAGCAAGGCCTCAACGCACGCAGCCGGTGTTCGAGAGGAAGACCGACGTCTTCTCAACGAGAGCCCACCCCTCCCCTCTTCTTCCTGTTTCTACCTTTTATTGCTGAGTGTGACACCACATGGTATGGAATATCCCTTTGATTGGTTTAGATCAGCTGCCCTAGTGATGTTTCTCTCCTCACTTTTTGCCCACCCCCTAGGAGGGTTAGAGAAAGGCCCAATGCTGTGCCACTGCTGCTCAGCAGTAGACACAACACTGGTGTGATAACACTGCTGTTCCAGCTACAAGTACAGAGTACGGCACTGAATGGGCTGCTGCCGGGAAAGTTAACATTCCAGCCAGACCCAGTACACAGTAGTAAGTTAAATAAGAATAAATTTTAATGTATAGTTCCACTGAATTTAATGGACCTACCTGAGGTTTTAATCTGGACCAATAAATAGAAAAGTGAAGACTTCAATGGCCAATAAGGGTGTTAGGATAACTTTCTTCTTCCTCTTCTTCTTCTTCTTCTTCTTCCTCATCTTCTTCTTCTTCTTCTTCTTCCTCTTCTTCTTCTTCTTCTCTTTAAAAGGAAAACGTTAAAAGTTTTAATGAGCTTGACATTTGAGTATATATCTAAGACAAGGAAATGTGACATTTTATTGTTTGATAGCCTTTGAAAATTGACTGGAAAAGCACGGTGTATCTATATTCATTGTCAGGTTGCCAGTTTAGTGATTACTTACTAAAAATTAAAAATAAAATCTGAAAGCAATTTCTATCAACACCTACCCCTACCCCTCTGATGCCAGCCCTCTTGGATGAAAGAAGAAAAGTACAAGGTTAAGATTTCAAGGCAAAAATAGCTCAAACCATTAAACTGCATAAAACAAAACCATCCCTATAATTCCAACTAAGGCATGGCTCCATTCAGCTTCCTATGTGGAGTTTCTCGGCCATGCAAAATGTGCTGATATTTAGTAATGAATTATTTTCACTGGTAATTTTATGTTTAGTGTACACTGCACACTCATTCTACATAACTGTAGGTAAAATGATATGTCTTAGAAAAGGTGTATCCATCTTTTTATACTATCTTCACAGATCATGCACAAATAAATAAATAATAAAAAAAATAAGCTGGCAACCAGCTGGCTACTAAATAAACAATTCATAAGTAGCTGTTGCTGCTTAAAGTCCTTTTACATATGACACTTGCTTCCAGCACGTTTGCTTCTAGCTTTGCAGTGAAAAATTTCAGGACATTGTTTGGAACAGATTATGTACAGGTCCATGTGACTCCATCCAGCTTTTTGTGTGCTTATTATACTCACAGTCTTTACAATTCATGTACAACACAATCTGTCATTAATCTTACATCAAAAGATAAGAAGTAGATGCATTAGGAATGCTTGATGAGTAAGACGCCTTAGAAGGAAACTGTAATAGATGTGATAACATGCATACAAAACCATTTGCAAGGCAAAATTTTAAAATATACAGCAGCAATGAAATGGCAAGATAAAAAGGACGAGAGATGAGGACAGAATGATTAATGAGGTTCTATTCCATAAGATCATGACAGTAGTATAATGTTATCACCTGAAGAAGAAAATAACATCTTTGAGGTACGAAAGTCAAGGAACTTGATAGCATCGAGTTGTCAACATGGACACAGAATTAAAAATAATTATCTGCAATATAAATATGTTAATTGGATAATTAGTAGATATTAAACAAACTGGAAAGATCTATGCAGATCTAGATGCTTGTTCTCCTACAGAACTGGATTTTTTCCTACTTTCTAGACAGACTTTAATCATTCTGGAATATGAACAGATTTTATTGCATGACCTATTTTCTTCAGCAGTGGAATGTGGAAGATTAATTTTACAAAATGAAAAAGGAAGAATATTTCTCTTTATTCAAAATCAGATAAAGCTGACTGAACGCTCAACTCTGAATAATGATTATAAAACCATTTCTTCCTTCAGTTATTGAACTACTTTCAAGCAAATTCCAGATTCTAAAAATTAATCCCTGCAATTGTCAGACATATTCCAAATGGTTCTATAGAAAAATAAACGGATTTTAGCAAAATATGAAAGCCTTGGTTATCCAGACTGATGCAGTTTTGGATTGGAGATTTCATAGAATCCTATCATCAAATGCAAAAAAACGACTCATCTATTATTTTGTCAGATTATGTCACTGAGCTAACATATGCTATACTCTAGCGTAGAAGTTAGTCTTACTGATTCTTCTAATGTTACTCCTACAAATGTGAGGGATGGGATACAAAAAGCAGCAAGGGATTGTAAGGCACAGAAAAAAAAAAAAAAAAAAAAAAAAAAAACACTATTATGATTCCAAATCAAAGACAAAAATCCATATAATGTCAAGAAACTTCTAAATCAGAGGCCGCAAATGGAAGGACTCGTAACAGATTGTCTGTCAGAGCTGAAATGATTATACAGTTTAATCATATACTTACAGTGACTATGAAGAAGCAAAACGTGACAAAATCTATATTTCTAACGAAAAAGGTTGCTAACCTTAACGCTACCAAAAAAAAAAAAAAAAAAAAAAAAAGAAAAGAAAAAAGGAATACTTATCATTCATATTATTTTAACAAGTATAATTTGACAGTGTCCCACACAACATTCTTGTCTCCAACTTGGAGACACATGCATTTGATGGATGGACCACTCAGTGGGTAAGGAATTGGCTGGATGGTCGCGCTCAGTTGCAGTCAATAGCACAATATTCAGGTGGAAATTAGTAATGAATGGTGTTCCTCAGGGGTCAGTATTGGGACTGGTGCTGTTTAACATCTTTGTTGGACAGTAGGATGGAGTGCACCCTTAGCAAGTTTACCGATGACACAGGCCTGAGATGTGGGCCTGTGTAAATGTCATGAGGTTCAACAAGTCCAAGTGCAAGGTCCTACACCTGGTTTGGGGCAATCCCAAGCAAAAGTACAGGATAGGCAGAGAATGGATTAAGAGCATCCCTGAGGTGAAAGACCTGGGGGTGTTGGTTAAAGAGAAGCTTAATATGATCTGGCAATGTGTGCTTGCAGCCCAGAAAGCCAACCATATCCTGGTCTACACCAAAAGAAGTGAGGCCAGCAGGTTGAAGGAGGTGATTCTCCCCCTCTGCTCTGCCCTCATGTGGCCCCACCTGGAGTATTGCATTCAGTTCTGGGGCCCCCAGCACAAGAAGGATATGGGCATATTAGAAGAAATCCAGAGGAGGGCCATGAGGATGATCAAAAGGCTGGAGCTCCTCTCCTATGAATACAGGCTGAAAAAGTGCTTGGGTTTATTCAACCTGGAGAAGAGAAAGCTCCGGGGAGAACTTATAGTGGCCTTCCAAAACCCAGAGGAAAGCTAGGGAGGGACTTGTCAGAGACTGTACTGATAGGACAAAAAGTAGTTATTTTAAACTAAAAAAGGGTAGGTTTAGATTGGATATTCAGAAGAAAATCTTTACTGTGACAGTGGTGAGGCACTGGAACAGGTTGCCCAAAGGGGCTGTGGATGCCCCATCCCTGGAAGTGTTTAAGGACAGTTTGGATGGATCTTTGAGCAACCTGGTTGCGTGGAAGGTGTCCCTGGCTGTGGTGTGTGTGTAGGAAATTAGATGATCTTTAAGGTCTCTTCCAACCCAACCCATTTTATGATTCTATGATTTCATGTTAGCTCTGCAGGTAGCCATATTGATACACCGTGTACCCAGGCTGCAATGTAATTTTTAGGCAGGTAATTTTTTAGTGTTCTAACTGACTCTGATCAAGGGGTGCCAGCTGACTAGTGCCTTTTGGTAGGTACTAGTAATTCATAGGGTTAAAATGCACTATATCTTACAAAGATTTAAGAAGCAATGTTACGTAACTAAGAATGAACAAATAACTCTTCATTACAAATACACTAAATGCTTGTCACAAATTTGAATAATCATAATTAACCTCTCAACATCACTGATAGCTGCTCCGTTATAGATAAGTGCCTATATGCCAAGTGAAGTAGCTGAACAGCTTGAAACAGATTAAATTCATGGGTTTTCCTCCAAGACAACCAGACTGCTTTTGAACACTGAAAGCAAAATAAATGCAGTGGCCTCTTGGAGCTTGTTTTAATGTTTTCTGTCTTGTTTTGGAAATGTATTAACCCCACCTTGCCAGTGGTCCTGCAAGTTTCTGAGAATTTGGAGGTCTAATAAAAATTCATTGAATTAGAAGAATTCTTGGCAATGCTTACAACAGCAAGTTGCTACTGAATTTCATTACAACTGGAAACCACTATTTCTTGCTCTGTGTACATATATATCTATGCACATACTCACTTGAGATATATACATATGCATATATATTTATAATATTGTATAAGATCAGTATTATTTAAAGCATACCATGTGTTGGTCTATATATTTGCAGTCAAATTATTTGGTCAAAATACATAATTTGCCATTTTATCAAATAAAATGTCCTTCCTTCTAGAGCTGACTTGTCATTCTTTAAAGTGGAAGAAAGTAAGATAGCTTTAAAGCTGATTACTACTGCTGCATCCAATCTTCTGGAATAGTTGCTTTTTCTCTCTAGGTATCTGTTATTCTATCATAGCTATTGAATTTTTTGAAACAACAATATTGTTAATTTAGGTATAATTCAATTAATATGCATTTTTTTAAAAAAGAAAACCTACAGACAACTTGAATTGCAGTCAGTGGATTTTGTTGTTGTTTATTTTTGGTTTTGTTTTCATTTAGACTGTCCATGACAACCTTTACGTACATTAAAAATTAAGGTAAATGAAACATATTAGTTATTAGGACTGATATAAAAATGTATCTAGGAAAAATATTTTTAGCAGTTTTGGATTCCAAAATAGATGTAAACTGAACAAAGTCTTGCAATAAAATTAAATATATGTATACTTAACATATACATAAAGAAGTGTTTGACAGTTATATCTTAGAAGAAGAAAATGTTAATATTGCAAACAAATTTAGTTACCCTTAATAAACCCTAATGTTGCCTTGTTTGTTAATCTAGTTGTAGCCAAAGCATGCTAGCAGGTAATACTGCCTGTCCTTTGTGCAAAATTCATAACCAAATTCTGTAGAAGCATCTGACAATGTCATGTGGATAAATAAAATCCAACAGCTGTACATTTGGAATTTATTCACTCAAAGGAATAACTATTTTATAATCACCTATTACACAAATCAAAAGCAGTTATCAGACTTTTTTTGTCATCCTACTAAAAAAGCTTGGAAACTCATTTGAACAGCTAGCTAAATTATTGCTGTAAGATGGAGTTGTAAGGTCAAAATCTGACATTTGTATTTAAGATATGTTGCTTATTCAGGAGTGATGATGAATCATTTTAATACCAAAGATACTTTTCCTCTTTTCTTTCAGTCTCTTTTTGTGTTATATCATTGGCCTGTTCTGACTGCAAATTTGCAGTCCCTCTCCCAAGGCTTGGGCATATGGTTTCTTTAAGCAGCTTTTACTAACCAAGTGGTTGCCTGTCTCAAGCTATGACCACAATAGACATAATGACATAATATGGTCTCTTAACTGGGTTATCAATACTTCAGAAAGAGATGATTTATTCACTCAAGAAAATGCAAACTGCCTGCAAGGTTGTTAAGAATTATAGTAAGAATTATGTGCATGTAAATTGGTAAAATTAATTTAGAAAAGGTAGCCAATGTATGACAGCGGGGGGAAAAAAAAAAAAAAAAAAGTATTTAAGCATTTAAGCATTTAATTACAGTGTTTAAATAACATTGTGAAAGTAGATCTCTATACCATCAAAAGTAAACACTACTACTACTACTACTACTAATAATAATAATACTAATAAAGAGAGCCTGAATTAATTCAAAATATACATTAGGAAATAGCATTAGGAAATCATAGTTAAGCACATTAACTAAGGAGACTGTAATGCAAAAATACATTATGCATTTTTGAGAACAGAATGGACAACAGTTTGTGTATGCCTCTGATCAGTGACCAAAGAATCTCCTTCCAGGCTTATGATTCTATTACTGCATTACTTATTACTTACTACATTACTTATTAAAATAAGTAATTACTTATTACTTATTACTGCATTACTTATTACTTATTATTTTTGCTTTGTTTCTGAAAACTAGCCACTTGTGTAAAAATTGTGAAGAAGCTGTGTAAAAACTATTAATATTTTCTAAATAAATGATTCAGAGATAGAAGCATTAGCTAAAGCTGTTCTTACTACATTTATAAGACTAAAACTAAAGGTATATTCAGAGAAGATGATTCTGAGTACTGTTAATTATTTGTGCTGGTGGCTTTTAATACTTTCTGACATTGTACTTACACTTTTTTTTTCTTTCTTTCTTTCTTTTTTATTTTTTTCCTGAATTGATTCCTTTGCTGCTGACAGGGTTTGAGTACTTTTATTTTTTCTTATTTTTTTATTGTTGTTTCTAGTAAACCTCAAATTTTGTTTTCTTTAGCCTTGCTATCCATGATTGCTGATTGCATTTTAAGATACAGAACTTTAAACCATTACTTTTCATATACCTCCATAATATGTTGCACTGAATGTTTTATGTTTTTATATGCAAAAAATAATGACAAAATAAGTCATGTTACTGACAATATGAAAAGAAATAAAATTAATGCATTCTAGAAAGGAAGGTGATTTTCTTTTGATCCGGTAACACTAATTATTTCTTCCTGAGATACATTCAAGGCAGCTGTGTAGGTGTTTAATTGTTTAGACTCTACTGTTTTTGTTTGTTTGTTTGTTTTGTTTTTTCTCTTCTACTTATATTGTTTTGTTTGTTTATCTTAAATAGTTGCACACAATGTAACCATAAGCTTATGGCTATCATTTAAATATAGACAAATACGATTAAATGAAAATATACCCAACCTCCTTTAGCACAGTGAAAGGAATAGCATGTGCAGAACTAGCTCATGAATAAGTATAATAAATCCAAAGGGCTCTTTGAACTACAACATTGGCTTTAAATAAAATAAAAATAAATAATAATAAAAAAAGGATCAATAAGGAAAAGTTAAAAATAAGTCTAGATTTCTTTAGTTCTAGTTGAGTGCAAGAAAAAATAGAACTACTATCTTTGCATAACCATAATTCAGCTTTTTAAAGTATAATTTGTATCTGAATTAGTAATAGTTTGGCTGACCTAAAGAAATGAGATCTTTTTGTAAGATGTGTGCCATATCATTATAATCTTGATTCCTTACCTCAGAAAATAGCATTTTAAAATACTTTTCATCATTACAGCTTCACCAAATATATCAGCCTACTGCTGTATTTTAACAGTGTAGTACTATGCAGAGATTACTGGTCATGAGTGAGATTTAGTAGTAAAAACAGTGACATTGAATTCAGCTTCAGTTTTCCCCTTTTTGCTAGTCCTTTAGGTTCAAATGCATCAGGAAGAGACATCTGAGCCTCACAACAGTGCACAAAGAGAGAAAAATCAAGACTAGTCCCTCCAGTCAAAATAAAGTGTACAAAAATAAACAAACAAAACTTTTAAGTCACTTGTTATGGAATGAAGTTGAGGTTATCAAGGCTATGAAGCATATAGTAAGAGCCTGCAAGGGTATTTCAAGATGCACAAACAACCAGGGAAGGTTAGAAGGTGTTACAAAATATGGAAAGAGCCAGACCTGGTAAAGTATTGTCTCTTAGTAAAGGCTTTCGTAGACACGAGCCAAGCAGGTGGTCAGTACCTGGGAACAAACTCCGAATTTACCAGTAACTACAGGAGAGAACCACAGAAAATCAACCTCTGCCTACCACTTTTAATATTAAGAATTTCTACATAGTTCTGAATTATATTAAAAAAAAAAAAATCAGAATGAATTTTGTCACTGAAGAATTTTGTTTTGTTATGTTTTGTTTTCTAAGCTAGGAGCCATAATAGTCATGTAGATTTGAAGGATTCGTATAGATTTGCAAGAAAATAAAAACTGTTCATGTTCTGAAATTTGTGTTTCTCCATCCTTGGGGAAAAAAGATGGATCCTTTCAGAAATGTCAAGAAAACAGAAACAAACTTTCTCACTGAAATTCAAAGAGTAATGCTATGGGAGGTCCTGTTTCAAGTCCCTGCTGTGTTTCATTGAATATTTAATGGCAAAAACTTATGATCTGTTGGAAGCATAAAATCAGTGCTTTTCTTAGGAAAATTAATTATCATTTATCCATAAATTAAGTTTGCACCTTGATAGGGTGCAACCTATCCTTAATAGGATTTATTTTAAAATCTCACATATTTATATATTTCATATCCTAGTGGATTCTAATGTGGGACGTTATAATACATTTTTTTTAATAAAAAGGATAGAAGAAATTATTCTTAGATTTTATTAAAGCTAAGTCTACTGGCCAAGTAATGAAAAATATGTGACAATTAAGTGTAACTTTTAAATAATTCCAACAGGAAAGTATTCCATATTTTTTTTCAAAATAAATAAACTTTATATTGCTTATTTTTTAGGAAAATCACTTATTCATTCCATGAAATTGTAAAAATAGCTGAGTCCTGAGATTGTTTCCAGACAGAAGTCTTCCTCTTTATTGCTGAACAGGCTTTAAAGCAAAGAAAAAAAAAAAAATGTTACTCTGTTTAAATTTAAATTTAAATTTTTCTGAACATACTTGTTAGATTTCCAATGTGTTTAATTATTTGAATTATTTTTATATTTAAATATTTTTAAATGTTTTTCTTTGCATTGCAGTAATGAAGATATTGTTGACTGTTTTCATCTCTGAATTCCAAAACAAACCCAGACCTTGACCTATCTATGTTTACAAAACTCCTTTGGTCATGGTATCCAAGTACCTCTCAATGTTGAGTGCACTTATCTTCCTAACTCCTTACGTATCTCCTGAAGTATTTTAAGATGTTGACTTTCATTACAGTCAGAATTTTAGAAATTGTATATATATATATATCTAATATACATGTATATATATATAAAATATATATATTATATACATATATATATTATATACATATATACATATCTGTATATATGTATATATATATTATAATATATATATTATATAATATATTATATATTATATATTATATATTATAATACATAATATATAATGTATATATATATTATATATGTATACATATATGTATATATATATATATATTATACATATATATAATATACATATGATATATATATATATATATATATATATATATATATATAATTTTAAGTGGCAATATCTACCTAGAAAACATGTTAAATCTGTGGCTTGTCTAATGCAGATACCCAGTGCAGTTATTTAAAACACAGAAGTAACCTGAGACTTATGGTTCTTAATAAATGGAATAGATGTAACCACTCCTGTGTAACCAATGTTTTTCTGACTGGGAAGAACTATAAAAAGAAGCTAAGCAAATAGGCATAGATCACAGAAGAACCCTGCTATGAAATGAAGTCACTTGTCTTAGGCATTCAAGCACGTGACTTAGTTGACTGTTGGCGTTTTGGTTTTATTTATTTATTTATTGGATGGCAATCCAATGGATAAATGGATGGCAATCTCTGTTCACACTAAGTCATATACATAAATTATACATGCTGAAATTCTTCTTACCCAAAAATGCATTATAAGATTTGTCATAATGTGTAGTATAATAACCTACAGAAATAAGCAAGGGATTATTTTACTTCAGTGTAAAATGATAATGAGAAGATCAAGAAGTTTCCTATCAAGCAATACAGAGAGATCCTCACTAAATAAATAAATAAATAAATAAATTATTATTTCCCCATTTTTCTCATCTTTTAATTTTATCCAGCTTTCCAGATTAAACAGCTAACTTAAATGTCTCAGAGGGCATTCAAACTTCTATTTCACATTGATTTTGACAACTGCATTAGTAGGCCCCAGTTATGACACAGATGCTATTCACAGCTGCACACAATTAAATTTTGTAACAGCAGTAGATTCATGCACACACACAGTGGTTAGGCAGCATGAATCAGTGGCAATTTACATGTACATACTTCTAGTAACTACAGTAATACTAAAGTTAGGCAACCTTTGTTTAGGCCCCTGAATCTAAACCATACTTGGTCAATGAAGCCTCAATTGTAATCAGTTCATCCTGACAATTGCCGATTACTAAACAGTCTACAGCAATGAAATCTAAAAGCAAACTAAAAACACCTTACCTCCACGCACCCTCTTCTACCTCCTTCACTGAGCAGCGCAGGGGAATAGGGAATGAGGGTTTTGGTCAGTCTACAGCACTTTGGACTACATCTCTGTCGTGATACTTCATGATCACTTTCTGCCCATGCTCCAGCCATGGGATGCCATCCTTCCTGAACTGATCCTGTAGGTGCTGCCCACAGGCAGCAGCTCTTCAAGCTCTCTCAACTGCTCCCACATGGCTCCGTACCATGGGGTCCACCCGTCAGGAGCAAACTGCTCCAGCACGGGTACCCCACAGGTGGCAGCTCCTCCCAGACCCCTACTCGGCTCAGCCTGCAGTGTGTCCTTTTTGGAGCCAGCTGAAACTGGCTCTGAAACTTATGTAACATGGAGCAGCTGCTGGATTCTTCTCACAGAGGCCACCCTTGCAGACCCCACTACCAAAACCTTGCCATGTAAATCCAATACAAAACGCTCACCTTTTTTTTTTTTTTTTTTCCAAATAATTCTAATATTCTGCAAAGTATAATCCCCTGGCGATATAATGCTAGATCCATTGACTCTCCCTTTGTTTTTCATCTGTTGACTAGTTGTCATGGTTCCGCTCGAGTGGGCAGCCAAGCTCCACCACAGCCGCTCTCTCACTCCCTCTCCTCAAAGAGGAATGAGGAGAAAATATGAGGAGAAAATATGAATGAGGAGAAAATATGAATATGAAAAAAAAATATGAAAATATGAGGAGAAAATATGAATGAGGAGAAAAGGGCTCAAAGGTTGAGATAAGGATGAGAAAATCACTCAGTAATTATTGTAACGGCCAAAACAGACTCAGCATAAGGAGATAGTAAGATGTATTGCCTATTACTAACAAGCTAAAGAAGTAAGAAACAAAGGAAAGAAACCAAAAGCACCTTCCCCTTCCATCCACCCTCTTCCACCTCCTCCCCCCAAGCGGTGCAGGGGAACGGGGGAATGGGGGTTATGGTCAGTCTACAGCACTTCTTCTCTGCCGCTCCTTCTCGGTCACTCTCATCCCCTGTGCTGTGGGGTCCCACCCACACGATGCAGTCCTTGATGAACTGATCCGGCGTGGGCTTCCCACAGGCAGCAGCTCTTCCAGAACTGCTCCAGATATGGGTCCGTACCACAGGGTCCATCCCTCAGGAGAAAACTGCTCCAACCTGGCTCCCCTACGGGCAGCAGCTCCTGCCAGGTCACCTGCTCCTGCGTGGGCTCCTCTCCACGGGCTACAGGTCCGGCCCGGAATCTGCTCTGGCAGGGGTCTTCCACAGGCAGCAGTCTCCGTCGGTGCAGGGCCACCTGCTCCACCGCAGTCTCCTCCACGGGCTCCAGCATGGAACCCTGCTCCACCGTGGTACTCCATGGGCTGCAGGGGGATATCCTGCTTCACCATGGTCCTCACCACAGGCCGCAGGGGACTTCTGCTCCGGCGCCTGGAGCACCTCTCCCCCTCCTTCTGCACTGACCTTGGCGCCTGCAAGGCCATTCCTCACTCCTTTCACTCTCCCAGCTGCTGTGTGGCACAGCGTTTTTTTCCCTGTCTTAAACATACTCTCACAGAGGTACAAAACAACATCGCTTATTGGCTCAGATCTGGAAAACAATGAGGCCCTTACCAAACATGGGGCAGCTTCTAGATCCTTCTCACAGAAACCACCCCTATGGCCCCCTGCTACCAAAACCTTGACACGTAAACCCACTACACTAGTAGATTTCCATTTACCACTTCCACCCAGTTGCATGATTTGTATGTCAGAGCTGGTAAGTTCTAGACCAGTGGTGAAGCCTTTTTTAGAGGTGGTGACACTCTTGCAAAATATTGTTCCTCTAATTCTTAACAGATTGGACTGACAGATAACCTACCAATTAATTTTTCTGCATTATCATAACTGAGTTCTTTTAGAACCATCTGGTCCTAATGATCTCAGATCATTTTGCTTTTCTACAATATGTTTATAGCTCTTTTATGGGAATTTTAAGCTTTGTTAAAGTTTTGTGTCCCTTTACTGAGCCAGGTTCTCCATTCCTCTATACTTTTTGCTTCTTATAGGAGTTATTATTGTATTTTATCAAAAATTGTACGTGTAATGTACTGTTTAACCTTTCAACTTCTGTCCACTATGGTAATTGGAGTAATAATTTTGGGAGTATATCTAGGAAAGAATCTTTCCTAGAATTATAATTAATTCATGAGAATAAGATCTTACTGAGTAAAGTTAACTGAAAATATTAAATAGAAAACAAAGTAGAGTATGATATTAGCATTCTACCTTAAAAACTTTTTGTTTTGTTTTGTTGTATCATATCCTTTTTGATCTTAAGCAAAATGCATACATGCAACTGTAGAGAGACAAGACACTGATAGTCCAGTCTACCTGTATATGTGATAAACTCAAGTCTTTCTTCAGACTGTGATCAGATCTTTACCACTCTGTGGACTGTAAACATTTCTGCTATGCACTTATGTTTACAAGATCATAACAAGTCAAAGCAGCAGCTACTACAGATTAAAAAATAGAATGAGCAGAAGACAGAATGTAGGCTTTAAAAAGAAATGGACTTGGGAGCTATATTAAAATCACCTAGATGGATTTTTAATTTAATTGCTATAATGCCTTCACTGGACTGTATAGGAAGTTACACTCTGATTATACTGAGCTTTTGAAATGAATCATAAGTATTTGAATGGAGTTGCTTTATAGTTATAGCACTAACTAGATTCTATCAAACTCTGTGAAAGCAATCTTTTATGATTACTTTAATGGCAGTTTTGGGTATATTTCTTGACAGAAATCTAAGAATCACATTTACAAAATGAAATATATATTTAATATATTCAAGTGTCAATAACACATGGGACAGGCCAAATTATTGTGTTCTCATGCTCTTCCAGTGTGAACTATTTGGGGAATATTATACCAATATAAACAGAGTAGAAGCTTCTACAAATTCATCCAGATATTCAGAGAGCTCAAAACAATGCCAGAAGGGTTGGTATCTCATATTCTGCAGTTTATCAGCGATGTTAACGTTATATACATTTTCATATAATCTAAATATATAATTTTGGTCTCAGTTGATATATGACTTCACGTCTTTATTTGTGCATATTTAAATTATATACTCTACTAGAATTTCATGTTATTTTAGAGATGGCAGGGATACGTAATGATATACATACATATTCTGCTTCTAATGGAACAAGTTATAAAAGTCTGAATGAGTTTCCCAGAAATATAATTTTTAAAGAATTATTAACACTAGATTTATTATTATTATTATTATTATTATTATTATTATTATTATTATTATTATTATTATTATTATTATTATTATTATTTAATGCTGTACTTGTTATACAGAGATGGGAAAAAATGAAGTAGGATTTGCTCCAGGACAATGTGAGAAAGATGTGGCTCAGACTCACTAATGAATGTTATTTTTTTTCTTTAAACCTTTCTTATGTAAATTGTATGAAATGCTTGCCTGCACACGAACAGGATTTGTATCTGTAAGGGAACACAATAACTACAAAGCCACTGAAATAAAATACTTCATATTTGAAGACTGTTACATGTGTATTCATTTCCTAGAATTTAGAATTGCTAGATTTTGTTCTTTACATCTTTTTAATACATGTATGAATGCAAATACTGTAAAATTTGCATTCCTATGGACTGCTTAGCTACTCAGAAAGCAATATAATGTCTAACCTAGTTTTCTTTTACTATATATACAACAACCTTGTACAACTTCACAAATTTTCAATAGGGTCAAACTTGGTCTGTTGTTTTATAGCGCATATTTGCTGTACAAAATATATATATATATATATATATATATATATATATTTAACCATGGTAAGTACTGCAATTAAGCTATATATGTCATATCCTCTCAGGAGTTTGCCTATGTACCTGAGCTTTAAGCAGTGCAAATTTTACCTGAGTGTGTATCAAGATAGATCATTTTTCTGTTCTTCATTCATATCAAAACATAGGAAAATTTGCTTGTGCAATAACCTCTATAAATTTATGTTTAAAAAAACAGATTTTAAAAAGTTGTAGAATCATAGAATTGTTTGAGTATGAAGGGACCTTAAAGATCACCTGGTTGCACCCCCACTGCCATGGGCATGGACATCTTCCACTAGAAATTAACAACCCTCTTTTCACCCACCACTAAACAGTATGTGCATATTATTAAATTAAGTTTCAGTACTTCTGAAGTTCCCAAAAGATTGATATTCTTCCATAAGAAACATAAGGCAATTAAGAAAACTTCACCATAGAAAACAGTTTGTAGTTTCAATACAAATCATGAAACCAGAGAAAAACATGATAGTTTTAAAGACCAGATATTGAAACACATATTCATATATTTATTAAAACAAATATTTCAAAAGAAATAGTTGCTTGAACTAAGGGATAAATATGCAGTCCCATATATACTCTGAGGAAGTTTATGCTTGATCCCTTTTTGTTTCTATCTAGTAGCTTTTTTCACTGGCTCAGTCTTGCACACACCTACTTCCAGGAAGACTTAAATTTCTGACTACCTCATTCCAACAGTGCAAACATTTCAATTTATAGGAAAAACAAAAACAAACAAACAAACACACATTTTTACATCTTGCACATTTGTCTACATTTTCTTTAGATAATAGCAGAGATGTCAACCTTTGGAATTCTGCATCCTCCTTCACTGATTGTATTCTCCTTTCATATGACTTATTAGTCGTCCCCAGATTTATCTGGTATGGCTAAAGTTCCATAGTGGCAAAGTTGATGCTTGACATCACTGGCATCATATGAAACCCTTTAGCAAAACCAATAACTACTTTCCCCATCTATGGAAGTTTTTATTCTGTTTCTTTACTTTCAGTTTTGTGGTTTGGTGTTAATAACTATTTCAGATATAATGTAGTTTAGATACCACAGATCGCATTGTTTCTTTGTTTATTCAATTGCCTTCTAGAGAAAAAAATATCTAATAACTTTGGAATTTATCACATCATATTCTATCTATTACAGCTGTTCTGTAATGCAGTGGTCCTCTGCAACAAAATTGACACACAACACATTGTCTGTGAATCTGTCACTGCATGCAGTCATCAGAAGAGAGTGAAGACTCACTTATAAGTGGAAGAACACAGGACCACACACTTCACACTATTGACCATGAATCATCAAAAACACTTGCTTCCCTTTCCTTGTGAGAATATACAGAAAATACACTGGGAAGGGGGAAGGTAAAGAGGAAGAGGAATTAGCCTTCTGGCCTGTAACAGAGGTTCAAGATTTTTTTCCCAAATTTATCTTCCACAAATTGAATAGTTTACAATAGAGGTGGATAGTGTTAAAGCAAATGTGTCTTTGAAAACAATAAACAAACACTGGCAAGGTCACAGAAGTTGCACACAGCTCTGTGAATTGGGTCACTAAGCTTGGTTGTTAAGCTTTTGGAATGGAACCATAAATCATCATTAAGGATCTTGTATCTTCAATGAGCTATTCTTAAGGGAAAGAGGTAAGTCTGAGAAACTATTGCAAGTGTGTATGTAACGGTAGGTCTACATGAAAAAGTCAGATTGTGAAGCCAGTATTGGAAGACTTTAAGAGGCTTGCTCTATAGGAAATCAGGAAGATGACTGCTTTTGGGGGAGAAGAGCTACCTAACCCTAGTCCTCCCCGAGAAAAAAGGGAAAAATACTAAAATAATATTTGGAGGATATGAGAGAGAGAGAGAGAGAGAGAGAGAGAGAGAAAGAGGACATTCAAAGAAACAAACAAAAAAATTACCTATGTTAAATTCTACATTTTTCTCCAATAGCTTAAAAAGTGTTGTTAACTAGCTTAAGTGTTTAGATGACTTCAACACTTGGTACAAAAAAGTCTTGCTTATGGAAATTAACTACAGATTTGTGCCTCTCCTCAGTCCTGTTCAAGAGGAACAGAGGATTTAGCATCTTAGATTTCCGTGCTGTGAAATAATTGTAGTACCTGGAGAAAAAAAAAAAAAAAAGAAACTTAAGGACCTTTCAGAAGATAAGAATAAATGGCATCGATCATTTATTGTTGGTTATGATTACAATGATCTTTGTTCATGTAAAAGTGAAGGAAAGGTCATTGTTCAGGGCCAAAAAAATGTTTTACAGACTGAATAGAGACAAAACTGTCAAGGTTTTAACTATTTCTTTTTATTTTTTGTAATTTATTCTCCTCAATTGCAGATAGAGGCAATTCTTGCCTCTAAATAATTGAAATTAAACAATTGGTTAACGAATGCTTCATTTTGAAGAAAACAAATAAAAGCTGGGGGGCTTTTACCTCTTTTCTCATTTGTTACAGTTATAATGCAAAGAAAATCCAAGCATATCTGTGTTATTTCAAGAAACTAAATACTTTTTAAACTGTAGTACTTCATAAGACAAAATTAAAAAAAAATCTATAACTAATAAAAAAATAAAAAATACAATTAAGATAACACTGGGAACTGCATGTAGATCATTCAGCTTGTCTGCTGGGTGCATTTTAAGGTTATCTCTATTCAATTCATAGGACTCAGCAGTAACAAAATGTTCTTACAGGTTAATTGCTTCAAAATGCATTAAGGTTTGGTTTCCATGGCTCTCCTCACAGTCCTGAAACTACTAAATTCAGCAATACATGGAGTACTGTAAAAAAAGTAATTCCATTTAACCCTGGCATATTGGAAAAGGTAGGCAAAAACTTACTGTTGACTACTTTTTGTAGTCCTTAAACACATAAATAAATAAATAAGCACCTTAGTTTTATCTTTTAATAGTTCATGTTTCCTTGCACTTTCTTTTTAGAATTACAGAACCACAGAATAATTCAGGTCAGAAGTGACCTCAGGAGGTTTCTACTCCAACCTCCTGCTTCAAAGCCATGTCAGCTATGAGATCAGACCAGGTTGCTCAGGTTGAACACCAGTCAAGTCTTGAAACCTCCAAGGTCAGGGTCTTGAAACCTGCAAGCTCAGAGTCTGCAGAGCCTGTGTGGGCAATCCTTTAGCAGCAGATCTTGTAAATTTAAGCAGATCCTCTAAATACTTTACTAGATAATGCTATTTCTACAGAAATATCTTTATAGATAGAGCTAACAAAATCAATTCAAACTACTACAGACCCTGAGGTCTCAGTCTTTTTATTTCTCCTCTTCATTTAGTTGTCATATGCCTGAAGCCATCTGGAGATTTATTATTATTATTATTATTATTAATAGAGGATAGTAAACCCTAAATTAACATACATAAACTATACAGTAAGCCCTTGATCAGATGCAGCTAACAATGAGGCTCCTGTGTGGGAGCTTGCTCCTGCATGAAGCTGCAGCTCCTGCTGTTGTTGTGTGCTTGCTTCCATACTCTGGGATGTGAGCTTCCACGGTAGTTAGGAAGAGAACACAACATTTTTGAAGGACAGGGCTACGCTACAAGAAAATGAAAAAGCCAGAGGCTGGAACTGAGGAACTATGGAATTTTAAACATTTCTTTGGAAGTCAGCTTTTCTTCTATTAAAAGGCAAATCTGCTTTTACAAATAGCTTGGGACATTGCTGTAAAATCTTCCTTGGGTCTCAGGGTGCTTAAGGTTGACACTATTTAACATTGTTTAATGGTGTTTAACATTGTGTCAGGCTGATGCAACCAGCCATGGAGCTACTAAAGATTTTAGTTTTATCTTCCCCCTCAATGGATATGCACAGGATGGCTCCTAAAGGGGTTTTGCTGATGATTTGTTCCATGTATTTCACTGAAGTAGAAAGTTTGGCAGTCCAAAAATTCAGCAACTCAACCTATTAGCTATGAATAGAATTCATTAAGTCTAGCAAGAAGGCATTGGGGAAGCAGTATGAAAAAGTAATACCTGTTATTTCTTTTGTAGTAGACTGAGGTTTTAGTACATTTTAGTCTCCTTTGGGGGTACACAGTCTAGAAGACCATGGTATGACAGATAAACATGATAAGCATTCATAATTTGAAAATTAAAGTAGACATACTTTGAAACTATGAAATTGTAACCCTAAGTGTTTTGAAAATCAATCTGTAATCATTTCATATGGCTCCCCAAAGATAATGTTTATTAAACATCAAAAAGAATATATATATATACATATATATTCTTCTTCATATAATGGAAAACCTTCCTGGGGCCTTCATAAGACTTTATTTTCCTATCCTTTTGAGAAGAATTTGTCTTCTCAATTCATAATTGTAACTTGACAATATATGTGTTCATGTGAATGACTGAGAAAAATATTGTACAGATATTTCTACTGATGTGCTTTATAATTCCATATTCTAAGCATGATTTGAATAAGATCATAGAACCACAGAATATCCTGAGTTGGAAGGGACCCATAAGGATCATCAAGTCCAACTCCCGGCACCACACAGGTCTGCCCAAAAGGTTAGACCATGTGACTAAGTGCACAGTCCAATCACTTCTTAAATTCAGACAGGCTTGGTGCAGTGACTACTTCACTTGGGAGCCTGTTCCAGTGTGCAACCACCCTCTCAGTGAAGAACCTCTTCCTGATGTCCAGCCTAAACTTCCCCTGCCTCAGTTTAACACCATTCCTGCAGGTCCTATCACTGGTGTTTACAGAGAATAGGTCACCTGCCTCTCCACTCCCCCTTGCGAGGAAGTTATAGACCACGATGAGGACCCCCTCAGCCTCCTCTTCTCCAGGCTGAACAGGCCTAGTGCCCTCAGCCACTCCTCATGTCTTCCCCTCTAGGCCCTTCACCATCTTCGTTGCCCTCCTCCAGATACTCTCTAACAGTTTAATGTCCTTCTTGTACTGTGGTGCAAGATGTCTCAAATACGTTCTACTGGCTTTTAAAATAAAACAATGGACTCAAAATGAATAGCATGAATAGCTGAATGAATAGCATTCATTTGAAGGGAACAGCATGTTTAAGACTGGATGACAGGCAGGGCAGTGACCAGGGCACAGTTCTGCAGGATCTGAGTGGGACCAGGTTGGTGGCAGTGACTAACTAGTACTACCAACAGTCCAGAGAAATAAAGGAAACCCGTGTCTAGGGTCTATTCAGATAGGAAGAGCAGGAAACAGGTTCATCTTTTTCTTTTCTTTTCCTTTTCCTTTTTCTTTTTCTTTTCCTTTTCCTTTTCCTTTTCCTTTTCCTTTTCCTTTTCCTTTTCCTTTTCCTTTTCCTTTTCCTTTTCCTTTTCCTTTTCCTTTTCCTTTTCCTTTTCCTTTTCCTTTTCCTTTTTCTTTTTTTTTCTTTTTCTTTTTCTTTTTCTTTTCCTTTTTCTTTTTCTTTTTTTTCTCTTTCTCTTTCTCTTTCTCTTTCTCTTTCTCTTTCTCTTTCTCTTTCTCTTTCTCTTTCTCTTTCTCTTTCTCTTTCTCTTTCTCTTTCTCTTTCTCTTTCTCTTTCTCTTTCTCTTTCTCTTTCTCTTTCTTTTTCGCTTTCCAACCACTCATCTCCCAGCCTGTAGCTCTGCTTGGGGTTATTGCGCCCCAGGTGCAGGACCCGGCACTTGGCCTTGTTGTACTTCATACAGTTGGCCTCAGCCAATTGGTCCAGCCTATCCAGATCCTCCTGCAGAGCCCTCCTATCCTCGAGCAGGTTGACACACCTAACTTGGTGTCATCTGCAAACTTACTGAGGATGCACTCAATCCCCTCATCCAGATCATTGATAAAGATATTAAAGAGGACCAGCCCCAGTACCCCGCCCTAATTCATTTTTTCTTTTTCTTTCTCTAAAACTGATTAAACCCCAATATTAAAAATATTGATCCTAAAAATCTCTGTACATCTTTCTGGCTCATAAGCTTCTGTTTCATTAATTGGCTAAAGGTGAAAATATCACACTCATCTACTCATCACAGATTTACAGGTGAAACATAATAAAGAATTCTCTATTTTCAAAATATCATTAAGGATGGAAGAAATTAATCCAACTCTGAAGAAAGATTGTATCAGAACCTTTAATGTTATCTCTCCATATTTTGAATAAATTTATTATGGTCTTTCTAGCCTCTGCAATGAAATAGAGAAACATCTAGCAGGCTCACTTTGTCATCTTATTTTTATTTATTTTATCTCAACCAAGCTTCTGTTCTTTCTTACAAATGCTGAACTAAATAGGGTGCTGTGAATTAACCTTCTTACTCTTTTAAATCATGTTTTAATATTTTTATATTTGATTTTGCAGACCCTGAAAAATGTACCTTTCTTGCTTTGGAGGCCAATAATGAGTTTGTCCATGTTATAATGATTTAATTTAAATGTAAATGAACAGTTTGAGTATAAATATTCTTTCCTAGGCCTATTCAGGTTCACAAAAAAAAAAAAAAGGAGAAAGGGAGGACATTGATCTTTGGAAGATGTACATCTACAAAACTAAATAGTAAAGGTCCTGACAATTTTATACCTCTTTAAAATTAATTAAGAAAATAAGTGATAATTGGTTAGTAAAATAGTTCATTCAGACAAACATCACTTACTTATTTCTGGCAGCTTTAGAAACATCTCCAGTTCAAACTAATTTAATTTGATTTGCAGTCTGACATTAATTCTACAAATGTGAGTATTTTACACTTCTGATAAGCCATTCATAATAAATAGAAATGGAGGATATGAAATAGAAATAGGAGGATACGAGGTAAGGGGTTAATGAGAATATTATAGGCTTGTTTTTATTATTGTGTATTTGTACATTTAGTACCTCAGTTTGTATTTTTTAATTAATTTATTTATTTATTTTGGTTGTTTTGTGTTTATTGTTGTGCTGTTAAACATTCAGACTTTATAGCAGCATCAGATCCCACTATGCAGATGTCCCCAAAAGCCACTGAATTTGGGATGACAGAATTAAAAATAAATAAATAAATCATGATCATAACCTACATATCTTGGCCTTTCTAATCAAAACTGTTAGTCAGATAATGTAGCAACAGCCAGAAAAGTAAAATGTACACTTTTCAACCCTTTAAAACTGTACTGATAAAACAAACATATTGTTATATAAACATTTAAAACAGGAACACAGCCTCTGAGGAAATATTGTCACAGATAACGGTATAGATAGATAGGGATTTTTTTTATTATTTTTATTTTTTACTTGGAATATCTGGTGATTAAAATGCATGACTTTTAATTAATCTTTTTCGTATCTGAAATAATTCTTCCTGGAGGTTTCAGTTTCATTAGAATCTCCTTGGGAAATCAGTGCTGTGATACTGGTTAGAATGACAATATAATCTGGAAAGTGCCTGTCACCTTAATAAATATATCTAGTCTTTAACTCTTATCTGCTTAGAGACGAGAACAATTTTTTAAAAAACTTTTTGTTAGCCCTGCTGTGCTAACAGCCTTTCTGTGTGCTGTATTTGACTTTGTATTCTTGTTTCCACTGACTGAATTGTTTCCTAAGTGTTAGCTCCAAAAAGAAGCTCTAGTTGATTATGTCTGTACAGTCCCAACTACATGTACTTCAATTACTAGGTTTGTAGATGGACTCTGACAGGCTTCTTAAAAATGCACTTTTCACAGGGTAGCCCAATATCCCAAAAAGGAAACTTCATGTTGGGTGTAGACTACCAGAGGATGTATTATATGTCTATAATAATTTCTTTATGCATTTAGCAGCATTGTGCTTGTAACAACTTCAAATTTCCTATCAGGAAAAGGCATGCCAGGATCCAATGATGGGAAATTTTAACTTTAATTTCTAATTTGACTTTAAAGTACAACCAAAAGTAAGCAATCAATTAAACTCTATATAAACTAGAATGGTTCCTCCATCACTAATATAAATGTGTGTGTGTATGTGTGTGTGTGTATAATGTATATATGTATACATATACATATATAAATGTATATCACAGAATCACAGAATTTCTAGGTTGGAAGAGACCTCAAGATCATCGAGTCCAACCTCTGACCTAACACTAACAGTCCCCACTCAACCATATCCCTAAGCTCTACATCTAAATGTCTTTTGAAGACTTCCAGGGATGGTGACTCCACCACTTCCCTGGGCAGCCTGTTCCAATGCCTCACAACCCTTTCGGTAAAGAAGTTCTTCCTAACATCCAACCTAAAACTCCCCTGGTGCAACTTAAGCCCATTCCCCCTCGTCCTGTCACCAGGCACATGGGAGAACAGACCAACCCCCACCTCGCTACAGCCTCCTTTAAGGTACCTGTAGAGAGCAATAAGGTCACCCCTGAGCCTCCTCTTGTCCAGGCTGAACAAGCCCAGCTCCCTCAGCCGCTCCTCGTAGGACTTGTTCTCCAGGCCCCTCACCAGCTTCGTCGCTCTTCTCTGGACCCGCTCAAGCACCTCAATGTCCTTCTTGTAGTGAGGGGCCCAAAACTGAACACAGTACTCGAGGTGCAGCCTCACCAGAGCCGAGTACAGGGGGACGATCACCTCCCTAGCCCTGCTGGTCACACTGTTTCTGATACAAGCCAGGATGCTGTTGGCCTTCTTGGCCACCTGAGCACACTGCTGGCTCATATTCAGCCGACTATCAGCCATCACTCCCAGGTCCTCCTCTGCTTGGCAGCTCTCCAACCATTCCTCTCCCAGCCTGTAGCTCTGCTTGGGGTTATTGCGCCCCAGGTGGAGGACCCGGCACTTGGCCTTGTTGAACTTCATGCAGTTGACCTCAGCCCATCGGTGCAGCCTATCCAGATCCTCCTGCAGAGCCTTCCTACCCTCAAGCAGATCGACACACGCACCTAGCTTGGCGTCATCTGCAAACTTACTGAGGGTGCACTCAATGCCCTCGTCCAGATCATCGATGAAGATATTAAAGAGGACCGGCCCCAGCACCGAGCCCTGGGGAACGCCACTAGTGACTGGCCTCCAACTGGACTTGACTCCATTCACCACGACTCTTTGGGCCCGGCTATCCAGCCAGTTTCTAACCTAACGAAGCATGCGCCAGTCCAAGCCAAGAACAGCCAGTTTCTTGAGGAGAATGCTGTGGGAGACGGTGTCAAAAGCCTTGCTGAAGTCAAGGTAGACCACATCCACAGCCCTTACCTCATCCACCCAGCACGTCACTTTGTCATAGAAGGAGATCAGGTTCGTCAAGCAGGACCTGCCTTTCATAAACCCATGCTGACTGGGCCTGATCGCCTGCTTGCCCTGCAAGTGCTGCATGATGACTCTCAAGATAATAAAGTATATGTATATGCACATATATACACACGTATATATATGCACATTCATATGTGTATATATACATATTTCATATATATATACATGAAATGTATATATATATATTTCAAATTATATGTGTTCATATGTTTTTAGCAGAAAGACACAATCCACTTCAGCTGAGAATTAATACATGGAAATTCTATTGTCTGCCCTAAAATAAGCTAGTTTGGGTAATAACAATATGACTTTTGACTTCATATAATGGAGGGTAAGACTGGCAAGAACAAGACTGGCATTGGAACAAGGATACACCCATTTGCACCATGCTGTGATACATATATCCTGGGTCACAAAACAGGGAGTCCATTGCAGAGATCACTTTCTGCGTCAGTGGTAAAAGTATGAAGCTTTGCTTTTTTTTTTTCCTTTTTTTTTTTTTTTCCTTTTCCAAAATGCAACATTCTTATTGCGAAAATTTGGAAATCTTAACAATATACAGACTCTTGTGATAAAATTGGACTTAAGCAAAATAAATAAATAAATAAATAAAATGACTGGTATGGTTGGTTATTGCTAGATAACCATTAGTTATTAGTAGCCATCACTATTCATCCAATGGCTTTGTTGAATCATTCCTAATACTGCTTACTGTGAGCTTTGAATTAGACTGCCAATCATATCCGGATTAAATGCTTTTATGGTTGATTAGTTTTGGTAGTGTTTGCTTGCTTTTTGTTGTTTTATTGTTTTGTTATATTGTTTTGTTTAAATTAAAACTCAGTAAAAAGTAGCCATATGCCATATTCATTGTTTTGTTGTTGTTACTTTCAATGTTTCAAATCCGTTCCTTTTCATTCCTTCCTTTTTCTCAAATGGTGCTTTTTGTTTGTTTGTTTTCCCCTGGTTCTTCTGTCACACGGTCTTAGGCAAAACCATTTGAAATAAATTTTGTTGGGAGTAAGATTTTGATGCTTTGACCATTATTCTGACTATGGATCCCCATTTATGTTCAAATGTGTCCAAGACTCACTACTTGCCAAGTTTTAATAGCCATTGTAGGATAGAATAGTTTCATTAAGGTTGGAGAAGACCTCCAAGATTATCTGGTCCAACCATCACCCCATTAACAACCATGTCCCTAAGTACTAAATCTAACCTCTCCTACCCCCAGGGATGGTGACACCAGCACCTACCTCCCAGGACAACCCATTCCAGTGCCTGACTGCCCTTTCTGAAATAAAGCAGATGGATAACTGCGGAACTAGGAAAACTAATTTCTGATCTTTTCTGTCAGAAGCATCTTGTACAAGTCACTGGAATGTGATGCTACATTGTACCTCAAGTTATCCACCTAAAGGTATTTCAATATAAAGGAAATAATATATATCAAGGAAAGTGATAAAGTAAACAGAGAAACTGAAACATGAAGGAACAGCTGTTAGCAGACAGAGTAAGGAATACCAGAGCTCTTCAGCCCTTCACAGATTGGCCAAGAATCACTCAAGAACAGCTTTCAAAGGGGTCAACCTGAGATTTGTAACTGATAAGAATGGAGAAACATGATAATCACGAAGGATTTTGGGGGGGCGGGGGGGGGGGGAAATACAGGGACAGGGAAGGAAGGATCAAGACAGATCAGGGAGGAACAAACATTGGAAAAAGACTAGCAGGTTTCCTTGATCTTGCAAAGGGACCGTGAGATCCTTTTCGTAAGTATTCTGTTTTGTGTGTATCATAGAATATTCCAAGTTGGAAGGGACCCATAAGGATCATCAAGTCCAACTCCCGGCACCACACAGGTCTGCCCAAAAGGTTAGACCATGTGACTAAGTGCACAGTCCAATCACTTCTTAAATTCAGACAGGCTTGGTGCAGTGACTACTTCACTGGGGAGCCTGTTCCAGTGTGCAACCACCCTCTCGGTGAAGAACCTCTTCCTGATGTCCAGCCTAAACTTCCCCTGCCTCAGCTTAACACCATTCCTGCAGGTCCTATCACTGGTGTTTACAGAGATAGGTTGCCTGCCTCTCCACTCCCCCTTGCAAGGAAGTTATAGACTGCGATGAGGTCCCTCCTCAGTCTCCTCTTCTCCAGGCTGAACAGGCCCAGTGACCTCAGCCGCTCCTCATAAGTCTTCCCCTCTAGGCCCTTCACCATCTTTGTTGCCCTCCTCAGGACACTCTCCAACAGTTTCCTTTTTGTATTGTGGTGCCCAGAACTGCACACAATAGTCGAGGTGACATCATAGCAGCGCAGAGTAGAGCAGGACAATCACTTCCCTCAACTGACTAGCAATGCCATACTTGATGCATCCCAGGATACGGTTGGCCCTTCTGGCTTCCAGGGCACCCTGCACACTGTAATGTGACTATGTCTTATCTGAGTGCTAAAAAGTCTAAGTACCAGCAAATGGGAAAGCTGCTGCAAACCATCAGGCTCATAGAACTATGTGCCAGGATCCGGAGGGATTAAGACGTGTTCACCTCCTGGACTTCTGGTATTGTTATGTGGCTCATGGTGTTCATGTCCTGTGTGTGTACATCCCTGGGATACACACTCAGCCTTGCTACCGGCTGAATCCACAAACAGGAACTTTGGCTGGGACAAAAACACCACCAGGGCTTCCCAGTACACCCAGATAGGCTCCAGTACCTGGGAAGGAAGAATACACAGGCTCGAGGTCCTGGGTGTTTTGACAGGCACTTAGCCTTCTCAGTGTGAAGTTCCCTATGGCACAATGATATGAATTTGCTTAGGATGGTAGGAGAATTTAAAGTACACCCTCTGGTAGGGTCAAAGGTATGGAGAAAAGCAGTAATACCACGAGCACCATAACAATGAAGGCCTTCTTTGCTTGGGTTTGTAAACATCAAATATTGGCTAGGGAAAAACAACAATAACAACAACAACATTTTTTGCTGTAGTCACATTGTTTGTGAGAAGTCTGTGATATCTGACTCACACTCAGCAGCTGTTACACATAACTTTTGACTAAAAGAAAGTAACTTTCAAAAGAAAGAGGTCTTTGAAAACTGTCTATACGTTTGGTTGTTCTTCAATGTTTTAAAAATGATCTCCTGCTTTACAGTTACAGGACTGTTTGATGTTTTTTATTGCATGTTGTCAAGAGTGTAAGAGATCTATTTTAAGACCAACAATTCCAGTGTTGAGAGTGACTTACAGTAGCCTTTTGTTTCTAGAATAAAACTGCAATATCTAAATGAAAGGTTTTAAATTTTCTAGTTCAAAGTCAGTGCCAGTTTTATGTGATCAAAACAACATTAGTTTCCTCCTTAATTCAAGTTCTACTTTATGATATAAAGTTTCTCTCAGAATCCTGTAAATATTCATCTGAAAAGAGAGGAGAAGGAAAACAAAACACATAGTCACAAAGATCTACAGTAATGTCAGGGGAGTGATCTGCAAATAACTTCAGTAGACAATTGAGTTCCTTTTTTATCCAAAGCTATATTTGTCTGCATGAATTGTCTTCAGTGGAAAAAAAAATGTACCTGGGAGATACTGACATTAAAATTAAGTCCAGTGCTTGGCAGGAAGCTGGATAGGAGAAAAGAAAAAAAATAAATAAAAATTGAATACAACATAGATCAGAAGGAAAACAAACAAACAAACAAACAAATAAATAAATAAAAGACATTATGACATTATGGAATCTTTCTCAAACTAATGAGATCACACTTACCTGCTGATTCTCTGCTATAAGGCCACTGGTGAGCAAGAAATTGCACAGGGGACAACACTGAGCAGATGGATGAGAAAATATTTAAGCTGAAAGCATCTTCAGCCTGAGAATGAGAATTATAACATGACAGGTTTGCCATAGATGAAAAACTGTCATCCTAAAATGATATGGGACCTGGACTGCTTCGAGAAAAATTTAATCTAACACATCCCATAATTTTTCAGGACAGTAAAGGTCTTTATCAGATAAAAGCTTGTTCATTTCATTTTTTAATTTTGTTGTTGTTGTTGTTTAATTAGCAATAGTTGGTAGAGTAAATGTTTGTTTATCTTTCACTGTAATGACACAAGTTTCAAAATCTGACATGGAGCACAGAGGAAAATTTGTGGATTATTGCAAAATCACTTCTGAATACAACTAACGGCAAAACCTTTGCAGTCATAGTGTAGATAGTGCGACAGTGTAGAAACAATACAACAGAGTTTCTTGGTATGGTATTATTTAGAAAAGCTGTATCTAAGACACATTTGTGCTTACAGCTGAAGACACATCTTTATATGTATTTAAGAGGAATATTGCCTTGAACTATATAGAGACAGTATATTTTGTGCCATTCTGTGAGTGAGATTGGCTGAAATGGAGGTGGGGCATGATAACTGCATCTGCATTTAAAGATCAAAGAAATGCCAATTTATGCTATCCTCTTTTCAATAAAATGTATGTATGTTTGAGCAAAAGCACCAAATAAATGTTGGTTCAATATCCGGTAATATTCTAAATAAAAGCAAGAGGTGTTAAGCATATACAGTTTTATGATATTTAATAAAGATGCTGACTGATTAGTCTGCCAATCAAAAAAACAAACAAAAACTAAAAACAAAACAAACAAACAAAAAAAAACAAACAAACAAAAAATAGCATATATGTAAAGATTTATTTGTATCTATCATCACATCTTGATTCCCTTTCACAGTGCTTTTTCAGCACATTAACTGCTATAGACTACAGCAAACTATAGTTTTTGGAAAACAAACAACAAGAACAACAAAAACAAATGTATATTGGAGGAAATACCAATGATTCTCAGAAATTAGAATGGTAAATCCAACCTATTATTTCGTGTTTTTCTGGGAACACATTTGAATCCAGCCTAGTCTAGCACAATCAAGACTTTTTTTTTTTTTTTTTTGCTACCAGTCCTTTCCCCTGAATTACTTTTTTTTTTCCCCCCAGGATGAAAGTATTATGAGCTAAAGGTAACAGGAAACATAGAAACAGTGATACATTCACTCTTTTTCCCTTCCCAATCTATCCTACAAAACCAAACAGTTACCACAAACAGTTTCCAGATTATAGCTCATGCATAGGTCATTTGGAAATCTATAGAATTAAGAACATTGTTTCATTCCTTCTGCCAGGATCCATGAAAAGTAGGCTGCAACACTGCCATGTTTACTACTGCTATATGTACTGCTTTTAGCAGGTTTCCCCATGCCCAAATCACTATCCAGAACACCTGTCTCTCTCCACAGACTAGCATGCATTAAATATTTAAATTTTTAGTGCTAAAATTATATATGATGAATACTCATTCAAGACCTTTGATAAAATCCGTTTTGTTTGAAAATTGTTTTAGAAACCAAAGCAGAGCCCAAAATGCCCTCATCTATAACCACTCTACTGAAGTTAGGAATTACAACTGGTTGTACCTTCCTTCTATAAAGCCTAATAATGATTTCAAAGACACTGCTGCAGTGCACTCTTTTATAAAGTCTTTCTTTTTCCTCAGGAAAATGAAGAAAATGAATAAACAATTTTGTGAGTAGTGTCCAAGAATGAACATAAAACAATAAAGTTTTGCCTTGGTATAGTTTATTTTAATTTAGACAGAGATGTATAGTAGTGTTGAAAAATTTTAAAAGCTGCTGTAGCATGTTATTAACTTTGTCTGAATAATAGCCCCATCAGAGAGAAAAAGAAAATCCATTTCTTTCATAGAGGCAGCACATCTTGAATCTGCAAATGTTTAGCCAGCCAGCTGCCTTGCAGTTGTACAGTTAAAATTAGAGAAGAAATCAATATGTCATCCTTCAACTGTCAAGTGTATTGTTGACATTTATAATAAACATATACAGAAAAGAAAAATATTATTCTAGTTCATTTCTATTAAAAACATTCGTTTTGGAAAAAAAAAAAAAAAAAAAGTAAGAATTGAAGAGTTTTTGACAAAGATAAAAATAGGGGATTATGGTGTGCAGTGAAAACGTATTAAGCAAAGACCAGGTCTCTGACCTTTGACCTTCTGAGTTATCGAACCTGTAACCTTAACGTCCAACATGGCATTGAAATCAATCCTTATCAGACTTACTGCCAAGACCAAAAAATAATTCACCCAAGGGATGAACATTGTTTTTTTGCAAGTGATTCTTTGAACACTGGCATATCATAAAGGTCTCACAACTTAAAAAATAGGTTAGCTTAGAATCACAGACCGGGTGAACCTGAAAGACCATTCCTTAAAAACAATCAAACAAACAAACAAACCAAAACATTCATAGTTATGCCAATGCAATCTGCCTTTTTTTTTTTTTTTAATTTTGCATTTCTAATACTAAGTAAGGTAGGGATAGGGTAGCTACTTTAAACATGGGTTATTTACATGGGACTATTCTATGAAACGTACCATATATTTTACGTACATATGATGGGTCATATGTACATAGATGGGTCATATACAAATGTGTAGCTGTGGCTGTTGTTTTTGTGTGGTTGTTGTTTTTGGAGGGGTGGGAGCTGGTCAGTCTGCTTCCATGGTGAATGTTCATTTTTACATTTCTAATTTCCTTCTGATAGAAGAGGCATCCTTTCAAATCCCTCTCAGGCATGGATTCCTAAGGACTGTGAAAGAAAGGAAAGGCTTGTGTGAGCAGATATACAATATATTTCTAAATTACCATTGAGTGCTTTTCCAGTCTCACTCTCATTAAAAGCACTATTCTAAAACAAGCATTGTAATGAGAATTCCAGAATACCTACTTTGCTAGAGATCTGTGAGAATCTCCTCTGCAGACAGTGTAAATGGAAACATGGCAAAGAATATCTGTTGCTTAGATTCTGACAGACACCTTTGACACCTTAGATTCTGACAGACACCTTTGTTCTGTTAGAGGATTTCCTCTTCACTGTTTCATACTCAAGACAAATACAGTCAAGCCAGAATTCCTACTCTTCTATTTTTTTGCTTAAATACCCAAACCCCTAGAAATCTAGTTATGCATGTTGTCCTCTGAAATTGCCTAAACCAATATAATAAATAAATAAATAAATAAATAAATAAATAAATAAATAAGCATGGTGATCAGGAGAGCTTCATGCTTCTTCAGGTGTCAGTGTCATGTCAAATAGTTATGTGTCAAACACTCTCCTTGGGCATATGGGCTAAACACAAAGTTAAGTGATGACATGTTTCTCATGTTTGAGGCAGCTGGCTATATACATGTAAGTTACTGAATGGAAATCTACCACCACTTTTGTCTAAAATCTGTGAGGTAGTTCAAAAACATAACACAAGCTATAGAAGAAAAGAATCTTGGGAATGAATAAGTAACCTTCAAGACATAGAACTATAGATGTAAATAGCCTGAAGAACACCACAAATGTAAAAATGTTCTCTAGGATGGCTATGTCTGCATGAAGAGATGCTAAGGTACAGAACTAATAGTAACCCTCCCAATACACTTTAGATTCTATTCTCCAGCTCTCCAACTTGTGTAGCTGTACATTCATAGTGAGAAATACAGAGAAACAAATAAATACATCAGGTTTGCTATGACCCCCTGCATGGTACGTGAAGCCAGTAGAAACATACTAAAATCTGTCTACCATTTTGCCATGGGATGGTTTCTCATCCTGTAAGGAGCATATTCTTTTTGTTATTATTATTATTTTTCAATATTTTGAGATAGCCAGCAGTTTACACCTGGCAGAAGACTTTCAATGGATTTCAGGGAATGGAAATATTTTTTTCAAGTGAAACAAGTAAATAATCTGTAAGCAAAAATGAAACCATTTGAATCAGGCTGTAGGTAGATTATTATTATTCTCTTTTAATCAGAATTATTTAATAATTGCTTTGTTTAAAATAAACCAATCTACTCCAGCTTCTGAGACACTGGTGTGTCTGAGAGTTCTGATGGACTGCCATTTTGTTTAGGGAACAATATATTTTGAAAAACTTCAGCTTGTCTCCTGTTTGTTTTTCTAACATGCGTAACACAGATAAAAAGCTCTGTATATATATATATATTATTTTAATAATAATAATAATAATAATAATAATAATAATAATGAAAATGATAATGATAATGATAATAATAAAGGAGAAAAAAATTACATATGAAAAAGTGAAGATACAGAACTGACAAAATACCCAATGCCAGAAACCTCTGTGAATAAAATAAAATTAAATAAAATAAAATAAAAAAAAGAGGAAGGCAGACTCAAAAGATTACATTTTGAGTGTTCACTTGTTAGTACAATTGATGGCTAATAAAATGGCTAATAAAAGTCTGAAAGTCAGGGATGCTGCTGCAAAATTTCACAATTATCAATGCTAGTCGTTCTGTAGTATAAATGCCTGTTATACAAAAGGGTTCCTGCAGTTAAGCAAAAGAAATGGGAAATAAAAAGGCAAGGAAGTTTAAAATCTAAGACACACTTAAGTCTTTTTTTCCATGGTCAATAAAGCAAACAATATCACTAAATCTTCATATCTAGAATTCAGTTAATATTTTGTTTGTTAACAACTTGCTAACTTGCAGCATCTCAGGTTTTTATTCCTAATTCAAAATGGAAAAGAATACTGGTATTGATCGGGTAGTATAAAGAAATCTTTAAAAACTTGATATATAAATTCATGCATTCTTGTCTTCTCCTTTTAGACAGATGTTTTAATATTACATGAAATGGCTAAACTATTGCTTGAAAACAAAACAAAACAAAACAAAAATTATATACATTTGTATTGGGTTTACATGGCAAGGTTTCGGTATCAGGGTGCCGCAGGGGTAGCCTCTGTGAAAGGAGCCCAGCTCCGTATCAAATCACAGCCAGATCCAGCTGGCTACAAAAGGGACCCATCACTGGCCAGAGCCGAGCCAGGGAGTGACGCTGGTTGGGCCTCTGGGAGAGCAGACTGAAGAAAGAGGGAAAAATAAAACGTTCAACTGCAGATGGGAGAGCGAGGAGTCAGAAATACCCCTGCACACACCAAGATCAGCGAAGAAGGAGGGCAAGAGGTGCTTGTGGTTTTACCCAGCTGGGCAGGTGAGCTCTACCACAATCTCTCTTTCCCTCCCCCTCCACAAAAGGAAGGGGGGAGAAAATACAATGAAAAAGGTTCAAGGGTTGAAATAAGAACAGGGAGATCATTCAACAATTATAATCACAGGCAAAGCAGACTCAGCATAGGGAGATTAATAGAATGTATTACCTATTACTAACAAGCTAGAGTAGTGAGAAACTAACAACAACAAAAAAAAGAAAAGGCAAACTAAAACACCTTACCACCATCCAGCCAAGATGTTCTCCCCCCAGGGAAGAACAGGGGAACAGGGACTGTGGGCTGCAGTCAGTCCCTAAGGCTTTGTTTTCACCACGCCTTCACTCTCTGACCCTGCACAGGATGCGGTCCTTTGAGGGCGGCCCACAGGCAGAGGCTCTTCAAGAACTGCTCCCACACGGCTCCGTACCACAGGGTCCATCCCCCAGGAGCAAACTGCTCCAGCACGGTTCCCCCACATGTGGGTGGCAGCTCCCCCCAGATCCCCTGCTTCTGCGTGGGCTCCTCTCCATGGGCTGCAGCTCCGGCCCGGGGCCTGCTCCTGCGGGGGCTCTCCATGGGCCGTGGCCTCCTCCAGGCCACATCCACCTGCTCCACCGGGGGCTCCTCCATGGGCTGCAGTGTGGAGATCTGCTCCATGTGGGACCCATGGGTTGCAGGGGGACAGCCTACTCCACCAGGGGCCTCTCCACAGCCTGCAGGGGAACTTCTGCTGCCTGCCTGGAGCACCTCCTGCCTATCCTTTTGCACTGATCTTGATGTCTACAGGTGTTTCTCACTCCTGCTGTTGCCCAGCAGTTTTTTTTTCCCCTTTCATAAATCTGCTCTCACAGAGGTGCGAACAACATCACTTATTAGCTTGGCTCCAGGCAGTAGCAGGTCCCTCTTGGAGCCAACTGAAACTGTCCCTTAACTAACATGGGCAGCTGCTGATTTTTTTCTTACAGAGGCCACCCCTGCAGCCCCCTGCTACCAAAACCTTGCCATGTAAACCAAATACAATGCTCCAGGCTCCAGAGCAGAAGTTTCCCTGCAAAAAGTCTGTTTTGCCAGTGATGGTAATTGTTGAGTGATCTCCCTGTCCTTATCTCACCCTTGAGCATTTTATAATCTTAATTTCTCCCTCTCCCTTTTAGGAGGGTGAGTGAGAGAATGGTTGTGGAGGAGTTCAGCTACCCAGCTGGGTAAAACCACCACAACTTTATTATGCAATCAGTACATGTAGTAGATACACAACTAGTACTTGTAATGATGAATGAAATGTAAAGATTTCTAAATCAAACTGATAGCTTTCTAATCTGAAGTAGTTCCTTTGTGCCCTTGTAGCAAATGAGAAACTTCCAGCTAACTGAAGAGGTGTTGGGAAACTAGATCTTGTGAGTTTTCTTTTGTTGTTGTCGTGTTTTTGTTTTAGTTTTGTTTTGTTTTGTTTTGTTTTTTCCCCCAAGAAAAATATGCCACATGCTGTGAAGCAATGCTTTATTACAATTAAAGTCACACTTTAGCCTTGCAATTAAAGATACATTTTAGTCTTTGACAGCCTACATCTCCTGTACTCTGGCAGTCTTTCCCCTCTCTCCCCCTTCTCTCCCCCCTTGGATTTGACTATGAATTTAGTCTTTAGCCATATTAGTATAATTTTAAATAGGTATCCTTTAGGAGGTTTTATGAATTTCCTGTATTACTTAAATAATCTAATTTGCCAGTATTCTGAATTTTCTTGAGCAGAAACACTTTAATTTGATTCACTATTGCTATGTCAACTTTAATTTTGATTCTGCTTCTTAAACTTGATTAGAAAAAAAAAAAAAAAAAAAAACCTCTTGAATAACCCCAGGTACTTGGCTCATATTAATAAGATGTCTCCTCCTTCCCTGTAGGGACAGATTTAATATTTATTACTTTACTGATACTACCATGCGCAGTAAGTATAATGTCCACTTTTCCAAGTCACAACAGAGTTCAACAGTAGCTCAGAGAATTTCTAATGTCACATTATTAATCATCACACTTGTTTTATTTGCATTACAAATATTTTCTCAAACTGCAGAAATTAATGCAGACTGAACAGAAATGATTAAACTTGATATAATACTTCTATTTAAATTGCAGACTGTAAATTGACAGTCTTCTTTCTCTCCAGACAGCTACTTTTTAAGAGATCCAGACAGCTACTTTTTAAGAGATTACTATGAATTTTCCCCCATACTGCAGTAATATGTAATGAATTTACCAGCATAGCGCTTGACAGCACCACATGCTATTATGTTACCCATTACTTCCTATCAAAAATCTTGTTTCAGAGCTTTTGTTCATTTTTTTTTTTTTGAATTAAAATGCATAGTTCAAATTTTCCATTCCTAGCACCTGTCTCAGGCTGGGATTTTTGTAAGTTATCAATGATCTGTGTGCTTATGTGTGCGTTTTCAGAGATAAGAAACAAACAAACAAACAAAAATAAAGACAAGCATCTTAAAAATGTCATGGTAAAGATCACTTTTGGAAATGTCTAGTGTTCTCACATGTACTAAAACTTGAAATTTGGCATTGTGTTATGTAAGTGATACAGTGATCTGCAATTTCTTGTGGTGTTCTTTAATAAATGTTTTATTTTGCCTTTTTTTGTTTGTTTGCTTTCTTTTCCCATGAAAAGCTTCCAGTATTTGGTCAAGTTATACTATTTATAATTTAGCTTTAAAATTATAAATCCTATGTTGCATATGCTCTGTATAAATTGATTAAAACAGATGATGTCTCCAAAATTTGGTTGTTTTATTTTTGTTTGTATTTTGTTTGTTTGTTGATTTTCTTGTTAAGGTATGCATCATACTGTCCCTGAGTTATGCTCAAATGCTCTCTCAGAGAAAGTTAGCACAAGAAAAACTATGTTAACAACTTAACAATAAGGATGGCTGCAGACTGGTATTCTGTCCCTGCTGTTGCTTTGTATCTACTAGTATGTAGGATGTCACATAAATATTATGTGCAATATTAGGTATGAAGGCATCTGATACAAACACAAAATAGGAAGAGTTGGAGTACAGGAGGGAAGGAAACAGATTGTATGACTGGGACTGATTAGAGGGACGCAATATGCTATGAACTGTGTGAAGAAAAGTTTGCTAATATATCAGAAAGAAAGTTAAAAACTAGTAAAGGAGAAAGGTGCAGGACAAAACCCTCCATTTACAGACTGAGAAACACTCTTCTAAGAGATGGAGAAGAGGGGAAAGAAGCAAACCTGGGAATTGTATTATACTTTATGTTTTCATAGGGAGTTTCCATCTGTGTGTACACACATTTGTAAAGATTTCAGGATAGATAGTTAAAATTTAGGAATACAAAGGAAAAACAAGAGTAATCGCAACTGTCTCTAATCATCAACAAGATGTGCTTTTTCCAAATAAGTTGCCCTAGATTTCCTAACGTTTCTTGGGGCCACCTCTTCTGTGAAATCAATCTTTTCCTAAGATTTGAGCTACTGGGGAAATATTCTCTGGAAATGCCAATCCTGACCAGAAAGGAAGCCTGGGTATCCATCTTCTAGGTGGCTAAAATTTAATGAGATGAATCATACCTATCAAGGGAAAGGTTTGGACACACCCCAAATATATATATTTTGGAATAAGGCATACAGGGCATTTCAAATAATCATTTTTCCCATTTCAAGAAACCTTTCTCTTACTCTCTGAAAAAAAGTAGAAAATAAATTGCTACCTGAGTTAATTTTCCTATGTCTTGTCATATTATCTGACATGTCTGGTGTAATATTATGAACAACTTGGAAACTTTAGTTAATATGAATTGATATTGAATTATTTTTTTCATAAAGAGTCCAATTTGCCAGCTATATAATTTACATTTTATATTAGCATTCTTGCTCCCATTTTTATGTCCAACAATGTTTTCATTGACGTATACTTTATAACTGTAATTCAGATCATATATTTTAAATTACATCCAAAGGAAAATGCTAATATTTTGAGTTCAGAAGATGGCTGTTACGAGATGCAAAGAAATCTTTGTCACTCTGTATTCATCAATGTATGTTCTCTTCTAAAAGCAAGATCAGAGGTGAAATCAGGAAGGCATCTGGGGCATTTCTGAGGGCCACAAGAGCAATGAAGTGTTGCACTTTAAACAAATCCCAGAGCTTTCATCTGAACTACAGATCAGGGTATAACAGTCTCGATGTGTGAATACCATTCTAAAATACCTACATTATAATCTCAAGCTTCTCCTAACATTCAGCAGAAGTCTGACACTTCCTCCAAAGGCCCATAGAAATGGCAGTCCCAAATGGGATCCTATTACTACCCACTGTCTGGAGAAGCAGAATTACTAATACCATGAGTTCTACCAGTCCTGCTGGCATCCTGTTGTGGACACTCCTGTCGTCTGGTATATGGGGGGGAAGGAGACACTGAAGTTCACTCTTTCTCATCAGCTTCCTGCTATCCTATTCCATGGAGGACAGTAGGACTGCTTAAAAGTATTTTCCAGCTTGCAGTAAGTCTGCTAAGCTAATGCAAAAAGTTGTTTGCAGCTCAGCTTCTTCTTACCCAAATTTGCTGTTTGTAGAGGTTCCTTGAGGTTCTCTCTCAACCTCTTCCATCTCTTTCTATGGTATTTATGAAACCAAATTATTCCTCTCCCTTTTATTTGTTATAAGACTACCCATTATAACCTGTGGACTATATATCTCAGGCATTACCTGGGATTTCTTGTAGTTTAACCATGGTTTATTGTTGCTTTCTAAACAAACAATTCAGTAGTTTCTTCATTTAGTGTGAATGTTGAAGACTGTAAAGTGTTGCAATAAACTTAAAAATCAATCTATACCAGTAGCAAAACTGTAATAGCAAAGACAAGGAAATCATGAACTGCTTAGGAATTTTCAATGAGTTGAAGAAGAGAACGAAAATAAAAACAGAGGATAAACTAATAGTTGTGAGTGATTCGAATCCCAGCACTGTTAATAATGAAAAATACAATATACAGTAACCATCCTCAAATGGGACTCTGCAGAATAAGCTATTAAACTAGAAAAGTGTCCTGCTGTTAACAATGATACATTCCATGTTTTTGTTTGTGTTTTTCTCCCTTCATATTGTCAGGTTATTTAATCCATTGGCCTATAGAGATTCAGAATTTGTTCTTCTGCAGAGTATTAATTCAAAACTAGATTATCAGAGACTACAGCAGTATAGTTTCACAGCTGCTGCAAGAGTGCAGAGTGGAAGTATTACTAAAATAGATTGGTGTGGGTTTAAGAGAATACATGACGGTTTGGATAGGAAGACCTAAATCAATTTAATTGATTATGAAAGCAACAACTGATAGTTCACAGTCTGAATGCTTTCTGTATTCAGTATGGAAGGAGAAGTATTGCAGAAGCTGGATTCATCCCACTTTTCAGAAACAGCTAAATGCAATGTCAATATTGTTCTTTTGCTTAAAAACAAAACAATTTTCTTCCATGTGATACTATTTATTTTAAAAACACACATATGCTTCCTGGAACAGCAGAAGAATAAATTATTCCAATACAACCATTTTTTTCCCAACTTATAGCCAAAACTTTAATTTTAGTCAAGAATGTCCTTCATGCAAGATTAAAAAAAAATAATTTTATTATTAATTGTCTGCCTAAACTTTCAAAGGATAATCCTTTAAGATTATTTTGCTTTCATCCTTATTTCCTGTCTTTAAATATAGTAAAATTATTCTCAAGGATCTGCAATGACTATGTTCCATGATGCTGAGTAATGCAGAATCACATTCAGGTGGGAATAGATCACTGGAGATCATCCAGCCAAACCCTCTGTTGTACCAGGACCTAGTAGATAGATCAGTATAGTGTTCTTTTCCAGTTGGTCTTTGAAACTTAGATTCCCCAGCCTCTCCAGGAAATCTGCTCCAGTGTTTGACTTCCCTCACTATGAACGTTGTTTTTTTTTTTTTTTCATTATGTCTAATCAGAATTTCTATTCCTATGTTTTGCTCTTGTTTCCTTCTACTGTTTCACTGCACCTTAAAGAAAAGTCTGGTACTTTTTTCTCTATCATTGAGTAACAGAAAATAGCAATAAGACCCACTCTGCTGGCCTTCTCTTTTTAAGGATATTTAGCACTCTTAACTGCACCTATGGGCTCCTGGCCCCCATTTACCTTGGTAGCCCTTCACAGAACTCAGCCCAATTTGTTAATGTTTGTCTTTGTTGAGGAGCCTGAACTTGGGTTCCAGACAGGGAACACAGCTCTCCACATAGGGTTTCATAAGTGCTGAACAGAGGGGAAGGATCATTTCTGCTAGAGTCATGCTGACTGCATTCTTACTAACACAGTCCAGTCTGAGGTTAACCTTCTTCATCCCTAAAGGACATTCCTGAATCTCCTGTTCACCTTGTCTAACTGGATGAAGCTGCAAAATTTATTTGTAACCAGTTTGCACTAGTCCGTACAGATTCTTGGGATTATTCCATTCCAGGAGCTAAATTTTGCATTTGCCTTTGCTGAAATTCATATTACTCTCAAACCATTTCTACAGACTGTCAAGGCTCAAATGAATAGTGACCCTTTCCTACAACATATCCAAGAATCTTTCAAATTTTTATCATCCACAAATTTGCTGTGGATGCACTCTATCCTATTGTCCATGTCATTAATAAAGGCCGTAAACACTATTACCTGCTTAACCCCTGAGGAATGTTGCTTGTTACTGGTTACTAGATGGAGTTTTTACTGCATTATAGCAACCAGTGTTCCATCTATCTTATAGGCCACTTATCAAACAATACCTCACTATTAAGTCAAAGCAACCAGCAAACACTCCTTTCTTTTCATTCATAAAGACACTCACATTATCACACAAAGATATTAGTTTGATCAAGCATGGCTTGTCTGTAGTAAATCCATGCTTGATATTCCCAATCACCTTCTTGTGTGTCACCATTGTCCCTCACTATATTTTCTGTTCCTCATTCTTTATGGCAACTATATTATGTATATGTTCAACCAACAAACATACATACTAAAACTGCTCTCTCAAATTTTGCTATTACATTTGTTTTGCAGCCCTATGGGATAGAGGCAATTAATCAGTTTAAATGAAATCCCTTTTCAAAATCTCTTTATGCATATAATTTAAATAAATAAATACACAAGACTCTACCTAATTAAGGGGATAATTTGATAACAAGCAAAAAGTAAGAGGAGAAGACTCACTGTAATTGTTAAAATAATCCTTTGGATTCATAACTATTTTTTGCCCCTATTTTATTTGCGTTTCCCGTAGTAAAAATCTGAAGCAAATCTGCTTAATAAGGAAAACACTCTAGAAAACCAAAGACACACCTGAGAACAACTCTAACTATTCTGCATGTGGATTTGCTGATAAACTATGTACTAGGCTATTCAAATAAGAACAACTCATTAAATAGTTAGGATGAAATTAAGTTTAGCTCAGCTATTTTATTCACAGATTTCTGTACATAGTGACTGACACAGTAGTTTGTAAAAAAAAATAATACATGATCTTGCAATTGAATACATCACAGTAAATATTCATTAGGGATAAAAATATGGTGAGCCACATACATGGCGTTTCTTGATGTTGTCACCATGGTTATTTATAAATATGTTTACATATATAGAATTAGATAAATGTTGAGATGCATTGTAAATTGCACTATTTAACTACCAGAGACCTCTCTGTTCCCTATTCTTTCTCTTATTTTGATATTTTCTACAGTTCCCATTCCTGCAACTAGATTCATAAATAGATGTCTGCACCTTGCAGGGTCCTACTCACCAAGGCTGTAAAACAGATTCATAAAATGAAAGGACAATAGGGAACATTCAGTAATTCTGTCTGACCTCCTCTATATATCACAGGCAATAGTGTTTGCCCTTTTATTTTTCTAGAGCATATCTTTTTGAAATACAAGTTCTGAGGGTATCAAAAGATGTGAGGATCTATCACATTTCTTGGTGTTTTATTAAAAATAGTTATTATTCTAGTTTTCAAAATAAAAACATTAAATCATTAAACACACTAATCTTCCAGTATTTCCTCTTTTTTCTTTTCCTTTTTTTTTTTTTTTTTTTTTTTTTTGGATAGTTTTTATAGCCATTAGAGTCATAGAAACAGAATCATAGAATATCTGTGTTGGAAGGGACCCACAAGGATCATCGAGTCCAACTCCAGGATCCCCAAATAAATAAATAAATAAATAAGACCATATGTCTGAGAGCACTGTCCACACCTTTCTTGAACTCTGACAGGCTGGGTGCTGTGACCACTGCCCTGGGGAGCCTGTCCCAGTGCCTGACCACCCTCTTGTTGAAGAACCTTTTCCTAACACCCAGCCTGACCCTCCCTTTTCCCAGCTCCATGGTATTCCCTTGGGTCCTGTTGCTGTCCCCAGAGAGCAGAGCTCAGTGCCTGCCCCTCTACTCCCCCCATGCAGGAGCTGCAGGCCACCATGAGGCCTCCCCTCAGTCTCCTCTTCTCCAGGCTGAACAATCCAACTGACTTCAGCTGCTCCTCACATGTCTTCCCATCTATACCCTTTTCCATCTTTTTTGCCCTCCTTTGGACACGCTCTATCAGTTTTACATGTATATCTTTCTTATACTGTGACACCCAAAACTGCACACAGTACTCAAGGTGAGACTGCATCAGCTCAGAGTAGAGCGGGATAGTCCCTTTCTCGGCTGGCTAGAAATGCCATTCTTGATGCACCTCAGGCCTCAAGAGGGCTACAGTCAGCCCTCCTGGCCATGAAGGCTCACTGCTGTCTCATGTTCAGCTTGCTGTCAATCAAATCTCCCAGATCCCTTTCTGCAGGGCTGCTCTCCAGCATCTTGTCTGTATGTATAACCAGGGCTGCCCCTTCCCAGGTGCAAAATCCAGCACTTGCTCTTGTTAGCCTTCATATTGTTGGCAATTGCCCAGCTCTCTGATTTGTCCTAAGACTTAACCACCCTTGATGGAGTCAACAGCTTCACCCAGTTTGGTATCGTCTGTGAACTTAAAAAATCTTCAAGTGCTTCATCCAAATCATTTATGAAAATGTTGGAGTTACCACTCAGTCTTTTTACAAGCTGTATACATAGAGATCATCATGATGCTTGCTATAGCATATTTACCCCTGCAAAGCTCTATTTTTGAACTTTTCATGTTTTTTGACATCCTGATATTTCTCTCAGAAAGTTAAATGTCAAATGCCAAAATCCCAATATCACAAGGCCCAAAAGATTTAAGAATTTTTGGTTCGTAAGAAACACTCAAGATTTTCTTTCTGTTATTGCTACTATATTATTATTTAATTCTATCAAATTACTTTTGTAGTTTGTTTTGCTGAAGACCGTTGATTTATAAACTAATCAACAAACAGGAAAAGGCATTATTACCATATCTGTACTTATTGCTGGCTTAGTTTCTCTACATCTGACTAATTATTTCTATAATTGTGTTAATTTATAAACAAAGAATTAAAGTCAAGAAATATTGATGCTAGTTTTATTCCTTATGAAGGTTTCAATCTAATTTCTTCTTAGTTTGTGAATAAGAGTGCCTTGGACACTCTTCAGTATGCTTATTCAACTTATACTAAAGAAACAGAATAGTACTATTTGCTGATGTTATTTCTACCAGATGCATTGGGAATAGTTGTTTCTAAACAAATGAAGAGTTACTAGAAGCAGCAAAAGAGAGTTCAACAGATGCAGAAAATTGTTTCTCTTATTCTTTTTATTTTAGGCTCTGTGGGTTAGAATTTGTTAACTCACTGGACTGTAGAATACATCTCTCTAGAAAACTATTATTACAGTGCTTTGTCACTGAGGCATAAGAGCTGACATTGCAGGGCATTATCCTTGTAATGTTTTCATTTATATATAGCCCATTGGTAACATTTCCATTTGTACTGCTGACAGGTTTAATTGCACTTCTACAAGGACAGCATCATAGAATATAGTATTTGTGTATTTCCTAAATAGTGGTGAAATGGAGGAGTGAAAGCCTTCAGGGAACATATACAGATAAGTTAAAACTGAAAAAAAAATGAAACTTTAAAACTGGAAAATAATATTGAAACTTTACAGTCAGGCAAACTTAGTATTTTTTATGCACCATTTATTAAGCAGACTACAGAGTACATTGCTAGTTGATGTTTTCACTGGGAAATACTGAAAATTATCAGTGAAAAGAGGCAATAATGATGGTCATGAGAGGTTATTGCTGGGGAGATTCACCAAGCAGAGAGCACAGTCTTGAAACTTCCCCACTGATAAGTGTTAGTTTCCTATAGAAAGAGGTCTGGCTTTCTGTGCCCCAGGCTGGAGCTGCCCCACCTGGAACTGGGGCAAGGATGAAGTGGGATAAAGTGGGATGAGCTGTGCAGGATGCACTAGGTCCATCTAGCCTAGGAGGTGTGTTTCAGCTCCAGCCCTCACCACCGTGCCAGACCTTGTTCCTTATCCTTGTACAGTACCCTAAATCCAGTAAATTTTTCATACTTCATTAGAAAATAAATTATATTTTATGGAGACTAGATAATACAAGACAGGAAAAATTTCTTTTAAAAATAATTAAATGAAATATTTCCCAGAAACCTTTATTTAGTATGGGATGTTTTAGAGATATTAACTGCCGTTTGAATGTGGTGCTGTAGCAGGGAAAGAAGGATGTAATAAGTAAATGTTAAATTAATCTCCATCTAAACCTCATAGAAAAAATAATGATTAAAAAAAAATAATAAAAAATCTTAGGGACAGCTCTTTTGATTTCATAATGTTGCTTTCAGCTGGCCTAGAAATGTACCCAAAATGACTCAAGCTTAATATGTTCACCTTCAGTTCAGAATCCTAAAGAGCAGGGCAAATGAAAGTCATTACCTTTATTTTATTCATGCCTTAGACAAAAATTCCATTGAGGTCACTAAGGAAATTTTATAAAAGGCATAAAAATGAGATGAAAGATTATTTTATTGCTTGGCAGCTTGTGTAATAAAAAAGGAAGCAATAAGAGAGAAAAAATGATTAAAGTAAAATGACTATAAAATATATATATTTTTTTGTATAAGGAGCATGTATGTGAGTGCCTATAATTCAAGTAATGAGGAATAGAATATCATCTCTTGTAAAATACAGTGATCAAGTATTGTTTACTAGGTGAGCCAATCAGTTTATTGAACATGAGAGCTCCTCTGGTTTCCATTTACTTATTGTTGATTACATCCACAAAGTGATTTAGAGTATTACCAATTGAGTCATTACTCAGAGCTAAATTGATACTTTTTTTTTTTCTTTTTTCTTTCTTCAGTAGGGTTCCTTTCAAAGTCTGAAGCATCTGAAGTAATCCATGCAGTTTGAAACCTTAGTCCTTTCTGATGAAAATTTTATACAGTAGAAAACTTTGATGAGATTGTATATCATGCAATTTTGTACTGCAGTTTCCATCTTAAATTGTTCTATAAGACTGAACTTTCATATAGCCTTGTTGGGTCACAAGGACTT